>NC_089249.1:43257226-43570949 GCF_963930625.1 Muntiacus reevesi | reverse complement strand
TGTTTATTGAGTCACATTCTTTTCCTAATCCAATAGCTATTTAGTCTTTTCCTAAATTATCTACGACTCCTCCTGACTCTCTCAGAAGGTGGCTTCATTTGTTGTCAATATTTCACATAGAAACAATCACCATCAAGCCTAAGTTCCCCTCACTTTCTTGCTTCTCTTTTTATAAATACACAGGTATCCATCAATCTATTGCAGAAAAAAATTTGTGCTTCCCACTAAGCAAGTCTGAAACTCTCACCCATAGTCTGTGTCAACTTAAAAAATATATATTCACAACTTAAAAGTTGAGAGTTATGTTTTATTCAGTGGGAGTTTTTTGGACTTCAAACCCTGGGAAGGAAGTACCTCAAGTAACTCTGAGAGAACTGCTCTGAAGAGGTGAGGGTGGAAGGGAGGGATAGGTTATATAGGAGTTTGGCAACGAAAGGCGGGTAGTCTAAACTTCAAAAGATTATTGTTATCTAAACAATAAAGGAAACTAGATATTTCACGTTAAGAAATTCAGCGTTTTTCTTTGTACAGGCATATACAAGAATGTGGGCTCACAGAAATCACTCCTTTGATATGCATCTCAGCTATCTGGGGCCAGTATGCTGTGTTTTCTTATACTGAGTGTCCTCGGGGCTCACAGTAGGGAGTGGCTGCAGTTTGATGGCTGCTAAATCACAGGTATTCTTTTGCTTCCTGAGTTCCCTCAAGGCTCACCAACTTACCATCCCTGCTGGCTACAATCACTGATGATTGTGACATCCTTTATTTACTGACCGGGCAGGCAACATTTCATTTCTCAACTGGATATCATCCCCTCTTTGACCTTTCCCGTCTACCTTGACTGGACTTTCCAGAATCCAGATCTGCTCATGTAATATGAGTCATGTTTTTCCTTAATGTTAAATACTTCAATTGTTTCCTTTGTTTTTAGGGCAAATTTGAATTTTCTTAACATGGTACAAGGGCTTCCCAGGTGGCTCAGTGGGTAAAGAATCTGCCTGCAATGCAGAAGATATAAGAGATGTGGGTTTGATTTCAGGGTCAGAAAGATCCCCTGGAGGATGGTACAGCAACCCATTCCAGTATTCTTTCCTGGAGAATCCCATGGACGGAGGATCCTGGCAGGTTACAGTCAATAGGGTCACAAAGAGTCTGACATGACTGAAGCGACTTAGCCTGCATGCACACAACATGGTACAAAAGATTTCCATGAAGTTACATACCTAGCCAAACTTATTTCTAGCCACTTTATTTTGGTTCAAAACCTGAATGTTTCCAGCATGTACATCTGTCCGTTTTTCATGTTATTCTTTACCTGAATGAGCCTTCTCTACCCTGAGCCTCCTAATTATTTCTTACCTTCCCTTTGCATCTTATCAATTATTAAATCCTACAGGAGAGCTTTCTTGACGTCAGCATGCTATATGCCATTCATCTGATATCTTCATGCCATCATCCTTATACTAATAATATTTTATTTTAAACACTGGTTCATTTTTTAAAAATATTTTCCTTTACACTGAGCTCATTAAAAAATGACTTTTTCTTTAATTTCTGTATCTTTGATGCCATACATAGTTCCTGATCCATAAGAGATCTTCAAAATTGTTTGTTGAATGAGTGAAACAAAGAATTAATAATCATGAGGAAAAAGATGCTGGAAACAAGTATTGTATAAGAGTTTTTGAAAATTTATATGAACTATGCAAAATTGATAACATTAATCATTTGGAGAAGAAATCATTTATTTTCCTTTGTAATTTAAACATTATTATCTTTAAGTATATAATGGTATGCTTAATGTATATAATAATGAATGTAATATTCAAATAAATATTTTCCCAACTCTCTGGCCATATGGAAAACCTCATCCTACTTGAAAGATAATTTCCACTGTGTATGTAAACCATACCATATAATCAGCAAGATTTTTGTGCTATTACACTTATCACACTATTTTGTGTGGCATAAACACTCAGTGAGAGCAAAATAATAAAATCATCATTATCAATATTATCATCAACACCATCGACGATCACTAATGATTTCTATACAACTTTATATCAACAAAGGTTCATTAGTTATAGTATCTCATTTTTCATCCTGACTCTTTTCACTCATAAGAAATGTGTGTATATGGTACTCACACATATATCCTAAGACTGTGATTGCCAGTAGGAGAAACAAACATACAATTCCCAGGATTATTGCAATGATATGCCATGGAGATTCTGTACAAAATCAAAAAGCAAAATATCCATATATAAATATATTAAGCACAAAGCATTAAAAAAACACACAGAATTAGAACAAAATGGAAATTTGTTCTGGAGTTTAAAATTAATATCTGTAATTACCGTGACCACAAATCTCATTATTAATATGTTTAAATATATCCCTCAGTATATAGGGACTGGAAAAAACTGTTGAGAGTCCCTTGGAATTCACGGAGATCAAATTTATCAATTCTAAAGGAAATCAACCCTGAATATTCATTGGAAGGAATGATGCTGAAGCTGAAGCTCCAATACTTTGGCTACCTGATGAGAAAGGCTGACTCACAGGAAAAGACCCTAATGCTGGGAAAAATAGAAGGCAGGAGAAGGGGACAACGGAGGATGAGATGGTTGCATGGCATCACCGACTCAATGGACATGAGGAAACTCAGGGAGACAGGGGACAGGGAAGCCTGGCATGCTGCAGCCCATGGAGTCACAAAGAATCAGACATGACTGAACGACTGAACAGCAACATGTAAGGGTTTCCCTGATGGCTCAGTGGTAAAGAATCTACCTGCAATTCAGGAGCTGCAGGAGATGAGGGTTCAATCCCTGGGTAGGAAAGATCCCCTGGAGGAGGGCATGGCAACCCACTTCAGGATTCTTGCTTGGAGAATTCCATGGACAGAGGAGCCTGGCAGGCAACAGTCCATAGGGTCTCAAAGAGTCAGGCATGACTGAAGCAACTTAGCACGTATGCATACCTCAGTATATAAAGAACCAGGCATGTAATATCAAACATATGTGGACACAATTATGATTTAATTTTTTCTTATTTAACATCATAATATTTTCAGAAAACAAGAAAACAAATGAAAAAGAAACTTTACCTTTCCTTTTGTGACTCTGATATCTTTTGTCCTTCTTTTTCTCTGAATACAGGAATTTTGGCTCCATGTATATCACTTTCTCCTGGCTCATTTCTGAGGGCTGAATGCAAGGAACACAACAAGAATCCTTTGCAGCATTGAATAAGACATTTTAATAGCATTGAAAAATGGCAACATTTATCATGAAACAATAGAAAGAGTTAAATGAATGATCAGCATGATAATCAGAAATAAGTGATGTTAAGTAACAACTGATCTGAAAATAACAGAAAAAAATACTTTTAAAATTTCTCTTTGTGATGACTTACAACAGAGTCTCTACATGATTAACTAACAGGCCATTACAGTTCATGGGCATATCATGTTAAGCTTTTACTGTTTTTAAAATAATTAAATTCATTGCAACAATTTAGGAAATGGTATATTTCATTCTCACATAAATATCTAGAATTATAGCTTCTCTTGCAAATTTGTACTTGGTCACTTAGTGCCTGTATCATGCCCAAATGGCAACCATAGTCTGAAACTGAATAGAGTAATCCTCCTTTCAGACAGACACACACACTCAAATTTGACAATCTTCTCAGTCTGAGAAAAAGACAGGAATTGTGGGATTCAAGAAAAGGCATTTTAGGAAGTAACATCAAACAACTGAGGCATAATTTGTCATTCTAAATCACAGTTCAAAAGCATCAGTTCTTCAGCGCTCAGCTTTCTTTATGGTCCAACTCTCACATCCATACCTGACTACTGGAAAAACCGTAGCTTTGACTAGAAGGACCTTTGTCAGCAAAGTAATGTCTCTGCTTTTTAATATGCTGTCTAGGAGCAAGCAACTTTTAATTTCAGGGCTGCAGTGATTTTGAAGCCCAAGAAAAGAAAGTCTGCACACACACAAAAAAAGAAGAAAGTCTGTCACTATTTCCATTGTTTCCCCATCTATTTGCCATGAAGTGATGGGACCAGATGCCATGATCTTCGTTTTTTGAATGTTGAGTTTTAAATCAGCTTTTTTACTCTCCTTTTTCACCTTCATCAAGAAGTTCCTCTTCCTTTAGTTCCTCTTTCCTTTCTGCCATAAGGATGGTGTCATCTGCATATCTGAGGTTATTGAGATTTTTCCCCAAAGTCTTGACTCCAGCTTGTGCTTCATCCAGCCTGGCATTTCACATGATGTATTCTGCATAGAAGTTAAATAAGCAGGGTGACAATATACAGCCTTGATGTACTCCTTCCCCAATTTGGAATCTGTCCATTCTTCCATATCTGGTTCTAATTGTTGCTTCTTGACCTTTGTACAGGTTTCTCAGTAGGCAGGTAAGGTGATCTGATATTCCCATCTCTTTAAGATTCTTCCACAGTTTGTTGTAAACAAAAGTTTTTAGTTCAAATGAATAAATATATATAAGTACATATTAAAGTATATATTTTATATGCAATATATATTTAGTTCAAATATGTGTATTATATCAATAGTTTGTATTATGACAAAAATATGATCCTTTGCCTACACTTGTATAAACACTTCCACAAAAAATACATAATGATGTCTCTTCCCTAGAAATATACATAAATAATGACTAAAGAGAAAAAGCATTTTTCAAAAAATAATGTTTTTGGTAACTCAGTAGAAAGAACTAGATAACTGGTCTTCCTAAACAGATTTTATTCTCGGTTCTTAAAATATTAATATCAAATATTTCACCTTTTAATTTCTTTATAATTTGAGGAAACTTGATTTGAACAATCATCAAATGATGATAAGATGTATGAATATACTGCCAATTGTTTTTCAATAAATATTCTTTCTACCACAGTGCCAAATTACAAAGTAAATCCTTCTTCAAGGACATATTTTCCTAGCTCACTGATTTGTATTTATTTTATAATTGAATAACTGTCTACCCAAATAACAAGAAAATACATTTATTTTATAAACCTGGGTATATTTTAATGGAAAATTAATCATATTATCCAAACACTTAAATTTTTTCTATTACATTTAACTTTTCTATTACACTGAACTTTCTATTACATTAACTTCAATTAAATCTATTACATTTCTATTACATTTAACATTAATTTATGTAACATTAAATGTTACATAAATGTAACATTCTATTGCATTTAACATCTAATTACATTTCTATTACTTTCTATTATATTAACATAACAAAAAGCACAAATTTATATTACCTAAAAAAGAGTTAAATATTCCCCAGAACATTTGAGTATATTTAAAACTCATATTCTGCATATTAAATATTTTGACCCATAGGGTCAAACAAGGTTAACATTAGATATTAATTAACATGGACCCCAAAGTGAATTCTTTCTTGTAATGATACAAAATGCTTGTAACTTTCTACATCGTCTCCCACTATCAAATTCTCCTTTACCTGCTTTATCCTTCTTTATTCAACAGCCTGACAGTAAAGGCACACCCACAGTGCCTGATAGGAGCTGTGTTTGTGCCTTGAGATTTCACCAACAGGAGGACAAGCTTGGTCAGGAACACAGCTAGGATGAGCTCGCTCTGCTGGCCTTTCACTTCTGCTTTGAGAAAAGGAGGTCCTTGTTGAAATGTATGATTGGCCTTAGAGAGATAATGTCAGAAAAAGATAGCCAATGATCAAATGGCATTCAATATTCCCACACAGAAAGTTTCCACTGGTGTCAGTATCTCATTTACTCCACACTCTGTCAGACAAGAGTCACAAAGAACTAAGACCCCAAATTTTGAGGACATTTGTAGCTCAATTCAAATCTAAACTTTAGCAGTTACCGTAAATCTGAAATAAAATGGTCATCTCAGGATCTCATGAGATTAGAAAATGATTAACAACAAAATAAAAGGTTATATTAATAAATACAAAAAGGAAAATATCCATGTTCTACCTGACTTGATTCATAACTTTTTCTTTTTAAAGAATGAAGGTAAATCCCTAATTGTTTTATATATATATATATATATATATGATATAAAAACTGTAAAAATAGGTAAAAGTCAAAATGTGCATAAGCAACTTATATCTTTAACAAACAACTTGATAACCACATTGCTTGACAGATTACAGTAATATAAATACATGCATTATTGGGCTGGCCAATAGATTTCTAGTTATTTCTTGTCTTTTAAATTGTCTAAAGAAGCAGATTTTCTGTTTAAATAACAAATAAAAATCAAGACAGAAACAAAGGGACAGGCTCAAAATGTTGAGTGGTTTTGAATGTAGCCCTTTTAAGGCATCAAAGTGAAAAATCATCTACGTTAGTTATAGCCGAAATTGTCAGAGCATGTATTTACAAATCATTATTTGTTTAATTTAATGAGTAGTTCAATGCCCCCATTTAACCCTAAAGTATGTGTTAGACAGGAACAAAAGTGTCTTTTTTTTTTTATCAACCACATTGATCTGTGCATCAAAGGAACCCTATGTCTGATACTTTAAAATTCTTCTTAGAAATGTATAGTAATAACCAAAACCCACTTCTATGTCAGTCATATTGTTTGAAGTCCTTTCAAAAGCACTTTTCCATGGTTTATGTTTCCTTCCCCCATCGCCTCCAAAGCACAACTGCCTTCTCTCCTTTAAATAATGGTAGCACATTCGAAGATTTCTACCTTTTTTCCTTGTAGGTTTGTCTTTGACCTATTTTTCTTTGCTAGGATCTAATGGGTTGCTTTCGGGGAGGAGGGTTCTGACATAAATAAAGACAACAAGGAAAGCATTCTAGAAATTCTCCACGCATGAGGACTTTCTCATAAAGGCAAAGCTTAGTTTTTAGACATGTTTGTGTGCCATGAACTTCGAGGCTTATGGATGTAATTACTCTACTTGGCTATAGTACATCTCAATTTATACCTTCTATGTCAAATTCTCCAATCCTAAAATGTGTCATTGAACAGAAATGCATTTGATAACTATTTGTCTTGTGACTAAATAGCAGTCTTATTGGTAAAGTAAAATTAAGACAGTAAATCGACTTTGAACATGTATTCTAGGGGAGAATACATATGATTTCTATGCTCTCAGTGCAGTGATGTCATCCAGTAGTGTGGGTGGTTAGAGCTGACGGCAGTTCACACTTATGACTTTCTCTGTAGCAACAGTGAGTGGGGCAGCTAACTTTGGAAGCCTCAGCCCCTTCAGCAGCATTGGGAATACCTTCCACATAAGGGTAGTCTGTTGGAAGGCTTAAGGAATCTACTAGGTGGTATTTAATAACATTTTTATTGCAATATAATTGCTTTACAATATTGTGTTAGTTTCTTCTGCACAGCGAAGCAAATCAGCTATATGTATACATATGTTCCCTCCTTCTTGGACCTTCCTCCCACCCCACCCCACCCCACCCTCACCCATCTTGATTATTACAGAGCATGGAGCTAAGCAACCTGTGCTTTAGAGCAGGTTCCCTCTAGCTGTCTAACATGATAGTGTATATATGACGATTCTAATCCTCCAATTCTCCCCACTCGCTCCTTCTCCCACTGGGTCAACACGCCCATTCTCTACATCTGTGTCTCTATTCCTGCCTCGGAAATAGGTTCATTTGTACACTTTTATGCAAGATCTTAAAAAAAAAAATGGTACAAATGAATTTATTTACAAAGCAAAAACAGACTCACAGACTTAGAGAAAGAATTTATGGTTACCAGTGGGGAGATTAGAAGTAGGTGATAGAGTGGGAGTTTAAGATTAACATGTACACCGTGTATTGTCTATAGCACGAAGGGGTAAATAAAAAGGTACAATCTGCTTGTAGGACAAATATTCAGTTAGCTTTAAAAATGTATTCCAATATACTATGATAATGAAAGTGAAAATCACTCAGTCATGTCTGACTCTTTGCAGCCCCATGGACTGTAACCTGCCAGGCTCCTCTGTCCATGGAACTCTCCAGGCCAGGATACTGGAGTGTGTCGCCATTCCCTCCTACAGGAGATCTTCACAACCCAGGGACTGAACCCAGGTCTTCTGCATTGCAGGCAGATGCTTAAATGACTGAGCCACCAGGGAAGCCAGTTTACACTAGGTACAGACAAATACTGTTTGATTCACTTACACAAGTGACCTAGCATAGACCAATTCATACAGTCAGAAAGTACTGATACACTAGTAGATGCCAGGCCTGGAGGATAAGGGATGGGGAGAGGAATGGAAAGTTAGCGTTCAATGGGGACAGTTTCACTTTAGGAAGGTGAAAATCCGGGAGATGGATGATGGGGAGCTGCACGACAATGTAAATATACTTAGTGCCACTGAACTAAAGCCCCAAAAAATAAACTCTGCCACTGTTTCCATTGTTTCCCCATCTATTTACCATGAAGTGATGGGACCAGATGCCATGATCTTAATTTTCTGAATGCTGAGCTTTAAGTCCATTTTTTCACTCTTCTCTTTCACTTTCACACTGCTCAATAGTCTGTAGAATCCTAAATGGGAAAAGAATTTGTAAGAGAATGGATACGTGTATATGCATAGCTGAAAAATTCGACTGCATGCCTGAAACACAACATTGTAAATCAACTGTACTCCAGTGAAAAATAAAATTTTTTAAAAAGGATGATTTGGAAAATTGACTCAAAAAATTGACATATATTTACATTAATGTGTTGTCTTCACTGATTTAAAAGTTGTACAGACTTTATGGTTATTATTGTCTAATAATAAACCCCATGGACTGTAGCCTGCCAGGCTCCTCTGTCCATGGAATTTACCAAGCAAGAATACTGGAGTGGGTTGCCATTTCCTTCTCCAGGGGATCTTCCCAACCCAGGGATCGAATCCAGGTCTTTCACATTGCAGGCAGATTCTTTATCATCTGAGCCACCAGAGAAGCCCCAACCAGTAACATCTGTATTTCTAAAAATTTGGAGCAAGTCACCAATGACAACAAGGAGGTCAAACCAGTCAATCCTAAAGGAAATCAACCTTGAATATTCATTGGAAGACTAATGCTGAAGCTGAAGCACCAATACTTTGGTCACCTGATACAAAGAGCCAACTCATTAGATAAGATCCTAATGGTGGGAAAGATTAAGAGCAGGAGGAGAAGGGGGTGACAAAGGATGAGATGGATGTATGGCATCCCTGACTCAGTGGGCATGAGTTCAAGCAAAATCCAGGAGATAGTAAAGGATAGCAAAGCCTGGCATACTGTAGTCCATGGGATCACAAAGAGTCAGACATGACCTAGTGGCTGAATAATAACCAAGGAAAAGCAATTATCAGCAGTATTCAATCCTGAGCCTTTTAAAATCAGCTTCTGGGTTTATTGCCATTAAAACACATATGATAGGTTTTAGAAAATCTAACTGTATAGATTTGAATATTTTTCAACAGTATCTACAGCAAGTAAAAACATAAAATATTATTATCAGACTATATCACATCTTTGAGGATTTTTTTTGTTATCTTTTTAACTGTTTTGAGTAAAGAATAAGGCCCTTATTAGTTGTTTGATGATAAACACATTTTCCCCTACTTTCCTGTCCTTAAAACACCCGCATACCTTCATACCCAAAATATCAATGTACTTTTAGTGCTTTTTATATTGTTTTCTATACTTCCTTTTTTGTCAAGTGTGATTTAGCCTTTCTTGTCCCACTAAACTATAAATCATGTTTCACTATTCTTACATCCACCAAGTCTAACTAGTATCAAAGAAAAAAGAGAAACTATTGTCCTTGATTGAAAGGACAATAAATTCGTAGAAACCAAAATGCAACCTCAAGATGAAACAAATTAATAAGTAAATAATATGAGACATAAAGAGAGAAATAATCCTGATAACATTAGGTTAAAAGGATGACGCAGAACGACAAGATACAGCTAAATTAGAGGGAATTTCATAATAAAGCAGGCAGAATGCATACAATTTTGAACTGTTTCCAAAATAAGTTTGCAATTTTATTTTTGTATTATGTATTTCTTATAAGCAGTTTTTCATCTTTTTTGGGTTTTTTTTTTTTTTTTCCATTTTAAAGCTGGTAAAAATTAGGTGAGTGTGAAGAAATTGAGTCCAAAATTCTTGGTTATATTAGAATGTAAGGAAAAGAGAAAAATGAGTTAACTATCAAATAAACAGGAATGTATGTGACAAAAAATAAAAGAGATGAAGGGAGATAATTTGTTTTTTTCCAGATCTTTAAAATGTCTCCATATGTCATTTTTGTTCAATAACATGTTGTTGGTCGTGATGGTTCAGTCACTAAGTCATGTCCAACTTTTTGCAATCCCGTGAACTGCATTAGGCCAGACTTCCCCGTCCTTCACCATCCCCTAAAGTTTGCTCAAACTCATGTGCATTGAGTCGGTGATGCCATTCAACCATCTCATCCTTTGTCGCCCCCTTCTCCTCTTGCCCTCAATCTTGCCCAGCATCAGGGTCTTTCCCAATCAGCCGGTTCTTTGCATCTGGTGGCCAAAGACACGCCCATGAACAGTATGAAAAGGCAAAGAGATAACTAACATATTGATACATCAAAATTTAAATTATTTGGGAGCATTTCTGATTGCAGTTTTGTCTTTAATAATAAAAGATTGAGGTCTTTATTTGACTTCTCCAGTTACTGCTCTTGCTGGCAAGTTTTCTGCTTTATCTATTTAAAAAACAAAACATTAATAGTAAGTGTTAACAAGGATGTGGAAAAATTGGAATCCTTGTGCACTGTTGCAGGGAAAGTAAAATGGTGCAGTCACTTAAGCATCACTTCAATAACCTGAACACCTCTATGTGAGCCCTGAAGGAGATCCATATCTCCTGTAGAGTTGAGATGGCTAAAAATTAAATTCAGAATTTCAAACTGCTTCTAGCTGAATTGCAATACAAATTAAACTGTCAACCTCAAAGGGTGCCTAAATTTAAAGTGAGGGCATGAACAGGGCAAAAATGAGATCTAAGTTGGAACGGGGGCATTAGGAAGAGCCTGGAGAAACTGGAGACACATTTTATTTTTTTTCTTCTTAAAGAAACTCCTTTAAGATTTCTCCTAAGGCAAGTCAAGAAATGAAGAATTTCTTCAAATTTTCTTTGTTCAGGAAAGTCTTTATCTCTCCCTCGTTTCTGGAGGACAGCTTTGCCAGGTACTGCATCCTTGACAATTTTTATTTCAACAGTTTGAATGTCATCCCAATCTCTCAAGGCATGCAAAATTTCTTTTCAGAAATCCACCTATTGTCTTGTGGGGGTTTTCCTTCATGTGATGATTTGCTTTTCTTTTGTTTTCCTTCAAAATCCTTTCTTTGTCTTCAACTTTTGGCAATTTATTTATAATGTGTCTTCTTCTTGTTGTTGTTCAGTTGTTAAGTACTCTCTGACTCTTTTGTGACCCCATGGACTGTAGCCTGCCAGGCTCCTCTGTCCATGGGATTTCCCAGGCAAGAATACAGGAGTGGGTTGCCATTTCCTTCTCCAGGGGATCTTCCCGACCCTGGGGTCAAACTTGTGTCTCCGGCATTGCAAGCAATTCTTTACTGCTGAGCCATCTAGAAATTAGACGTCCCATAGCTTTCTTTACTCCTTTTATTTTATTTTTGCTCCTCTGTCTGGATAATTTCAAATGACCTATCTTCCAGTTTACTGATTATTTTCCAAGTGAAGTTGAAGTTCTTTATTGATTTCTTCAGATTAGTCATTGTATTATTAAATTCTAGAACTTCTGTTTGGGAATTCTTTTTAATGAGTTCTATTTCTCTGTTGAATTTCCTGGTTTTTTTAATGCAGTTTTCCCAATTTTGTTTGTTGTCTATCGATGTGTTATTGTAGACCACAAAATTTCTTTAAGAGGATTATTTTTTAATTCTTTATCAGATGGTTCATAAATCTTCATTTCTTTAGGGTCAGTTATTGGGGCTATACTAGTTTCCTTTATTGATGTCATGTTTACCTGATTCTTTACCATCCATTATCCTTGGTATTTGCACACTTGAGTAAGCCATCTTCTCATCCAGACTTTACATGTTTCATTTGGAAGAGATCATCCTACATCAGTCAGCTCAGCTTGGGGTTCTGGATGGGTCAGCTGGCAGCATTCTTAGTCAGGCAAGGCTTGTCACTGAGGTTTCTATTTGGGCCAGGGCTGCCCTGAGTTCTGAGGTTACATGATGCAAGTGGCTGAAAACAGTTGAATAGGACTACTGCCTTAATTTTTTTGCCCAGGCAATTGTAAGATGGGCTCTGTGGATGCTCAGACACTCTGTTCAACTTCCTAGTTGAGTGGGACTATGTGTTCTACTCACCTGCTTGGCAGGTCTGTAAACTTGCTTGCCTGCCTGGACAGGGCCTGAATTGAGGACAGTAGCATTGCAGCTCAATAACTGGGTTCCCACATCTGGTAGAGCTGCCCATCAAACTCCTTAGTCTGATGGGGCCACTGGCTCAGCTCGGCAGGTGGGCAGAAGCACTGCCAGGCTTTCTGCGTAAGCGTTATCATAAGATGGGCTATGGGATAAGCTATATTGGATAAGCTATAATGTTATTATAAGACGGGCTATGGGATAAACCAGATGTTCTGATTAGGCTTCCTGGTTGGCTGGAGCTAGAGCCTATCTTCAGTCACAGACCATCATTGAATCTGTTTCCAATCTAGTCAGAGCCATAGAACAACAGCTTCCATGCTGTTACAGCTTCTTGGCTGGGGACCCACATTGGGAAGGACTGTTGACTGGGCTCCCCTGACAGATGAAGCAAATGGGCAGAGCTGCTCAGCTCAGATGGGCTGTGCTCTATGCTTAGGCATTTACTTCAAACCAGGCTGAAGGGTGGGCTATGCAGACTCCTGGATGCTTTGGTTAGGCATTGTGGAGTGGGACTCAGAGCTAATCTTTGCAATATGTAGAGTCACAAATCCACTTTTCTGTTCAAGCAGGGTGACAAATCAGGCTCAAAGAAAGGATCAGCATGTCAGTTGGAGACCCAGGGTAGGCAGAAATTTGCACTAATCATCCTGGTCAAACAGGGCCATCAGCTCAGCTCTACTGGCTGGATTGGCTCCTCAATTGCCACTGTAGGCAGACTAGAGCTTGAAATACACAACTTCCCAGATGCTATGGTAACATTTCCTGGTTGGGTGGGTCTGGGGGCTGTATTCAACAGAAGTGGGGTTATGCTATCTGAGAGAAACAGCAGAACAGGTCTGCATATCTTGTTGTCTGTTGTTGTTCAGTCACTCAGTTGTGTCCAACTCTTTGTGACCCCATGGGCTGCAGCATGCGAGGCCTCCCTGTCCATCACCAACTCCTGCAGTTTGCTCAAACTCAGGTCCATTGACACTCATCCTCCGTCATCCCCTCCGCCTCCTGCCTTCAGTCTTTCCCAGCATCATGGTATTTTCCAATGAGTCAGCTCTTCCCATCAGGTGGCCAAAGTATTGGAGTTTCAGCTTCAGCATCAGTCCTTCCAAAATTTTTGTTGTTTAGATGCCCAAATTAGGCAGAACTAAACAGGCTCTGGCAGACAGAGCTTCACCTTATATCTGCAGATTATAGTGGTCCCCAACCTTTTTGGCACCAGGGGCCAGTTTCATGAAGACAATTTTTTCATGAGCTGGGATGGAGGGGATGGTTTCAAAATGATTCAAGCACATTGCATTTATTGTGCACTTTATTTCTCTTATTATTACATCAGTTCCACTTCAGGTCATCAGGCATTAGATCCCGGAGGTTGGGGTGTGTGTGCGTGTGTATGTGTGTGTGTGTGTGCACGCGTGCTTAGTCGCTCAGTTGTGTCCGACTCTTGGTGACCCCATGGACTCTAGCCCACCAGGCTTCTTTGTCCATGGGGATTCTCCAGGTAAGAACACTGGAAAAGGCAAGAACATATGCCCGCCTCCAGGGGATCTTCCCAACCCAGGGATCGAATCCAGGTCTCCTGCATTGCAGGCAGATTCCTTACCATCTGAGCCACCAGAGAAGTCCCTATACAAATGGACTCAGCTGCTGGCTGGGATCTCCACTCAGGCACCACTGTGAGGAGAAGTATGGTCTGCCGAGATGCAGGTGCTGCTTGCTCCAGCACTAAGCTCCATGTCCTTTCTCTGTTCCAATCTGATGTCCATGCTGAGGCCCCACAGATTCTTGCATCTTCTTGATGCCAGACCCAGAGGAGTCACCCAGGAAGTGACCCACAATGCTGGCGAGCTGGATGTCCACCCGGGGCTCTCTTTTACCCCTGGGAGAAGCTGTAGGTTCAGGAAGGCCCTCTGCGGTGCTGACCTGGGGGAGGGACAAGTGGCCAGACTGTGACCATTCTTCTCATCCTTCTATGCAATCCTTCATCTCTGTGAACCAGCGGAGTACTTGAGCCTCTGCCCTGTCTTCTGGGATTTTTGTCTTAATGTGTTGTCTGTAAGCAGCTGCTAATTGGTCTTCTGTGAGAGACTCTGCTTTAAAATATTTGAATTCTACAGGGATAGTTAGAGAGTTTGAGACTGACATGTACACACTGCTATATTTAAAATGGATAACCAACAGGACCTACTATATAGCACAGGGGACTCTGCTAAATGTTCTATGGCAGCCTAAGCGGGAGGGCAGTTGGAGGAGGATGGATACATGTACATGTGCGGCTGAGTCCCTTTGCTGTCCACCTGAAACTGTCACATTGTTAGTAGGTTATCAGTTCAGTTCAGTTCAGTCACTCAGTCATGTCCGACTCTTTTCGACCCCATGAATCGCAGCACGCCCGGCCTCCCTGTCCCAACTCCTGGAGTTTACTCAAACTCATGCCCATCGATTGGTGATGCCATCCACGGTTAGTAGGCTATACTTCAATATAAAATAAGCAGTTTAAAAAGAAAGAAAAAATATTTGATCTCTATACACTAAATTTTCAGTTTGATATATTAGTTTTCTGAGAGACAAGTGCTTCAATAAATTTCATGTCAGTTAAAATTCAAGTAACTGTTTACTTCTGTACATAGAAACCCTCACCTATTCCAGAAATTAAAAGTTCCCTAAAATAACATAAAGATAAAAGATTATCTTAAATTTTAGAGAGAAAAGTCCTCCTTAAGTGAAGCATGAGTCCTAAGTGTCATAAAGAAAAATATTGTCTTATATATTATACATATGATAAAAATCATGAAAAACTAAGTTGAAAGATAATAAAAATATACTGAGTGACAATACAAAAAGACATAAGTACTTTCTATAATATTTAAAGTAAAGAAGAAAGACAAACAAATAGAAAAATAATGAATAAAGAAAATAAAATAGCCACTCATGGAGTAATTTACAAATAAGAAACAGAACAGGTGCTTTGTCTCACAGGTAGTATTGGAAGTATTAGTTAAAACAATAATAAAAGAACATTTATGCTTACTAAAAATTGATAATATAATATATTAGTAAGGGTTTGAAGAAAGGTATACATGTATTGTATATGTGGGTACTAATTAACAGCTTTTGAAGACGGTATCTATACTTGAGGATTTATAAGATGCATACTATTTGACATGGAAGTTTCTCTTCTCTATTTCTACTTTATAGAATATTCAAATACATTCACAGAGATGTATATGTAATAAAGTTTAATGTAACACTATCTACAGCAAAACACTAGCCAAAACTGTCTGGAAAGATACAAGCAAAATGTTAACGGTGTACCTGGAAAGGTAAAAAAATTAGCAGAAAGGATTATGGAATCAGTTTTTATTCAATGTGCTTCTATTTTATTAATTTTTCTTTATTTTTCAACTATGAATTCTTACATTAATTGTGAAATTCCTGAATTTTAAAAGTGATAAAGTGGAAGTGCAGAAATGACTCATCCTCTCTCAAAGTACAAATACACTTCTCAGAAAAATAAAAATGGATGTACATAGTCATATCATGTTTCATCGTGATTTCCTGAATATCTGTTTAAAAATTGCTCAGTGTATGGGCTATTTCTTCACAATATATATGAGAGATACTATATGTTGCAGGAAAATCCAGTCAAAATAGAGGGGAAAAGAAAATCACTAATAGTTTCTGAATTAAATCTTCATCTTTCCATCAAAATCAATTCCTCTTGAAATCAAGTCAAAGGAGGTGCTTGTCAACCTCCTCCCCATGCAGATGAAGCTCTGACTTTCAAAGTATCTACATCAATTACAAGTTATCTTACATATGCAGTTAACTTAACAAACAGACCAGTGTCAGGAACACACAATATTTACTTGCATGCTGCAGGTAAGAAGTAGATGCACCATGATGTCGACTACTTCATTTCTCTTCTGCCAGTTTGAGATCAACACTAAGTTTAATTCTTCTCACAAATAAAGAAAAACTGCTTGGTGCACACTGAGGCAGCTACTTTGTTTGCTGCGACATGTGCACAGTTGTTGTTGTTTATATTTGAATTCTGCAGATTTCTGTTAAAGAGGGGAGAAAGAAAAATTGAGTCTAATACTCAGACATAAATCATATTTCCCATAGATATACTCCTATAGACAAGGAGGGATCATATGTTTAGCTATCTGTCTGTTTATTCACTTAACAAACATTTCTAAAGTATTATCATATTACCAAGATTCTGGAATACAGATACAGAGAAAATCTATTTCAGTCCCCAAGGAGTTTACACAAAGAGAGGGAAGGATGCATTCATTTGGCACAGAGGAGTGGCTTCTAACTCAGACAAGGAGAAAGTTTGCCAAGGAACACGGTTTTGCTGTGGGAAGAATTTAACTGAATCTTAAGGAAGACATGCCACTTAGTGCAGAACCCCTACACAGACTGTGATGCATGGTTTTTGAATGATTAGATCAATGTATGCACAAATAAATAAATGATATGATCATCACATAAATTAGTGATCCAGAGAAAACCATAATTCAAAAAGATGTATACACCCAAATACCATTGCAGCATTATTTACAATAGCCAGGATATGGAAATAAAGTAAATGTCCATCAACAGAGGAATGGATAAACAAGATATAGTACATGTATACCATAGAATATTACTCAGCTATAAAAAACAATGAAATTGGATCATTTGTAGAGATGTGAATAGACCTAGAGACTGTCATACAGAATGAAGAAAGTCAGAAAAAAAAAATGTATATTGTACATTAACACACATATATGGAATCTGAAAAGATTGGTAAAGATGATCTTATTTACAAGGTAGAAATAGAGAAAAGGATGTAGAGAACAAACATATGGACTCCAAAGGGGAAAGGGGGCTGGGTGGGATGAATTGGGAGGTTGGGACTGACATATATGCACTATTCCTACTGTGTATAAAATAGGTCACTAATAAGAACCTCCTGTATAGCAGGGAACCCTCCTCCATGCTCTGTGGTGACCTAAATGGAAAAGAAATCCAAAGAGGAGGGAATTTGTGTTGGTGTGAGATTTACGTGTATATACATAGCTGACTGACTTCTCTGTACAGTAGAAATTAACACAGCATCGTAAAGAACTACAGTGGTGGTGGTTTAGTCGCTAAGCCATGTCCAACTCTTCCGACCCCATGAACTGTAGCCCGCCAGGCTCCTCTGTCCATAGCATTTTCCAGGCAAGAATACTGGAGTGGGTTGCCATTTCCATTTCCGGGGAGCTTCCTGACCCAGGGATCAAACCCTGGTCTCCTGCATTGCAGGCAGATTCTTTACTGACTGAGCCACCAAGCAACTAAAAATAAAATAAATTAATGATTAGGATATAACCAGATGAAGAGTGGAACTACAGATAATCCAGACAAAGGATATACTATGTGCAACTGGGCAGAAATATGAAAGAGTGTATCTCATGTGATTAACTGCAAATTTGGAAAAAACCTTTATTATAGCAAATAAAAAAGTACTCTAAATACTAGTGTAGTATAAAAAGGACCAAATTCAGAAGTAGGTGACCTAGTCCTCAGCCCATCTCTGTCATTAATAGTTGTTAAGACTTTTTAATTAATTTATTAATAGTATCTGTGGAGAAAAAAATGTATATAATCTTAACGATTATGATAGAAAACTCATCATGAAAAATGAGGAAAAACATAGGACACAGAGTCCAGTCCAATTCATTTTCAGATTGCTTCATAAAGGTGTATACTATTTGTAATATGAAATGGGCTTTGCTAGACAGTGAAGAAATGTACATTAACAGTGAAGATATTTGATTTAGATGATGGAAGTAGTCATTGAGGGCTTCCCTGGTGGTCAAGCGGTAAAGAATTTGTCTGCCAATGCAGGAGAAATGGGTTCAATACCTGGATGGGGTAGATCCCCTGGGGGGAATTGGCAAGCCATTCCAATATTCTTGCGTGGAAAATCCCATAGACAGAGGAGACTGGTGGTCTACAGTCTATGGGGTCTCAGAGTCACAACAACCTAGCTACTAAAACAACAACAACAGCAACTAGTGACTGAAACCCTACATTTCCAGCTACCCTCTATTTATGTCTAGAAAATTCATTAATATCCATATTGATAATTTTTAAATTGCTAAGCAACCATCAAGCATTATGTGTTTTGTGCTATGGATTAACAAAAGATGAGAGACAGAATATTCTAGATTGGATGTGAGATGGTAAAAGAAAACAAAATGCTATTTAGGAGCATAAAAGGGGAACTAATTTCAAAGCAGGAGATCAAGAATGACTTCAAAGAGAAAACAGATTTTAACTTCAAGTATTACTGGTTGAGGAAACCACATGAATACAAGTGCAGAAGCATGGAAGTCAGCAGTGTTTTTTCTAATGCCAAGGATATTTTACAAAATTAAAATTAGTCTTAGAATTGCTCTCGAGGTCAGAAAATCTTGCTTAGTGAAACTTATCTATGCAATTCATTTCCATAGCTAACAAGTAAGCTAAGTTTTCAAGTGTTTTGGATACTTACAGTTTATTTTGTAGCAAAGAACCATCTTCCCACTTCCAGGGGCTGACAATTCCTTTTCGAGATAATCCAATCCAAGAAAAATAAGACACCAAAGACTGAATAAATTCCTGTGGAGGAAGAACCCTACATGTAATTTAATCCCTAGTCTCTTTTTTAGCAATAAAAATTGAAAATAACATGAACAGACACTGCCATATTTAAGATGGATAACCAAGAAGGACCTAGAACATGGAACTCTGCTCAATGTTATGTGGCAGCCTGAATGAGAAGGACGTTTGGGGGAGAGTGCATACATGTACAGTTATGGCTGAGTCCCTTTGCTGTCCACCTGAAACTGCCACAACATTGTGTGTTAATTGGCTATAACCTGATACAAAATAAAAAGAAAAGAATGTGAACACAAACAATTATAATTTAATTTTTACCATAATATTTTCTTTATATTTTCAACTAGGGTTGTTTATTGTTGCCTAATCATTCCTTGGGCTTCCCTGGTGGAAGGAAATACAAGAGACGCAGGTTTGATCCCTGCATTGGGAAGATCCCCTGGAGAAGGGAAGCACTACCCACTCCAATTGTGCCAAAAGTATCAACTCATTAAAAGATCCATTATTATAAAAGGACTTCAAAACAGAGAAACATGAGAAAAAGGGCAACTCCCATGATGGTTTCATGAGAGACGCCTTTCTCTTCAGAAACCTCAGTTTGCTTCCTAGAGCAGACACAGAGCATCATTACCAGAACTTAATGTTTTTTCTGAGACAGAGCTAAAACTGAGATACTAATTCCCACCTACAAAAAAATACGGGGAAAATTTCCAACTTCAGAACTCATTACCTGTTCCTCCTCATCTTCTATCTTCAACAGATGGGAGCCCTGGTTGGAGCAGAATTTCCGACTCTCTTCGAAGGTTTTAAGTATATCAGAAAAGTAGTAGCATTGCTCTTCACAGCAAGACCATTTGTTTCTGTATTCTTCCCTGTACTTTTCTTTAAAAAAAAAAAAAAGTTTTTAAGTTTGTCTAGTTCTTTTCCTGGAAAGTTTTGCTCCAGGCATCCTTCCCAGCTCTACAGGTCTTATTACTTTCCATGAGCTCTGAGGACATCATTGCTAACTCAAAAGGCAAAATAACATTATCTGTCATTGAGAGGGAAACTTTTTCTGCAAAGTTTTCTCCAAGATGCCATGGGCACCAGGACAGGAATGCAGAAGTAGGAAATATTTAAGAGCATAAAAAATGTATTGCTTTTGATATTTAATTTTTGTATCAATACTAACAATGTTTTTCCTCCGGGAACTCTCTAGCTTCATCAAAGTACAGCGATTATTAGTTTGGGCTTCCCCTGTGGGTCAGTAGTAAAGAATTCGCACACTAATGCCGGAGACAAAAGAGACGCGGGTTCGACCCCTGGGTCAAGAATTTCCCCTGGATGAGGAAATGGCAACCCACTGCAGTATTCTTGCCTGGGAAATCCCATGGACAGAGGAAACTGGTGGGATACAGTCCATGAGGTTGCAAACAGTTGGACATGACTTAGCGACTAAACCACAACAGCAATTATTAGTTTAAAGAAAGAAAATAATCCATTTCTCCTTTCTCCTACCCATCAAATTTTGCCATCTGAAAATGCAAGAACAAAAAATGTAGTTACTAAAAAAGCATCTTTACTTTCATAGAAGACAAAACCAGAGCAACTAAATTATATTCTAACAAGAATATTTTAAGCAAATAGTTGCTAGTGATATGCAAAACAGACAGGAGATTAAAGTCCCACCACAGTGCTTATCAAACTGATAGATGGATATAGAAAAGAGTCTTATTGAATTCACTGTTGGCCTGGAGAAACTTCAGGGAAGCTAACTGAATTTTCAGGTTATCCATGACTTTGAGAGATAGGGTGGGATTGTTTGCAAGGTGAATTTTACCTATACGAACATGTCAGGAGTTGGGATATGTTTCAAGGGACTTGACTTAGCAAAGTGATACATAGGACAGTTGTTGCTCTTTGGTCCCTTAAGCTTTACCCGACTGTTTTTGCAGCCCCATGCAACCCCAGTAAGCCTGTCAGGCTCCTGGGTCCATGGGATTTCCCAGGCAAGAATACTGGAATGGGTGACCATTTCCTTCTCCAGACCTTCCCAACCCAACAATTGAACCCACATATCCTGCATTGACAGGCAGATTCTTCACCACTGAGCCACCTGGGAAGTGCCATAAGACAGTATCATTTCACAAAGAATTAGAGGAAAATATTGTCTTTTAAAGAAGCAGGAAACTACTAAGCAATCATACTATATCTTATGCATACCATATAAATTAAATATACTGAAAAATTTCCTTTGCTGATTGATATGACTCTGAAAGAAACTCAAAAATTCTTTCACTTCTTATTTGCAAAGTCAGTTAACTGACAGACCAATAAAGAGAAACTACTAAATTTTGATTCTCTCCAGTTCAAAAATGCAGGCAGACCATGTGGCAAGAAATTGTATCTTGTTGAATGAAAAATACCTCTACCATACTTCACTTTTGTAGATTATGACTTTAATAATACAATGGAAATTGCCTGGCAATAACCCATTATACCAAATTTTAATTATGAGTTCTTGTATGTTACTACATACCTGAGTTTAACCGATCCTTTGAAAAGCATTTATTTTTCATAGGCGTCCTGGATTTCTCATGTTCCTGTGTGTCATTATCCAACATGTTCTGACCATATTCCTGAGTGTCATTATCCAACATGTTCTGATAGTTAAAAGAATTTTGAAAATCTGAAAATCATCAGCAGAAGACAGTTAGTTTAACAGGTAAAATATAAACTTGTTACAGTAAAATTTTCATTTTCAAAATGAAGAAAATATATATAATAAAAATCAGAAAAAAATTAAAAATCTTCTCCCATGATTGCAATTTGATTTCTCATATATTAGAAACTGTGTGAGAGAGTGAAATCATCAAATGTCAAGATAGTTCATTCTTGACTTTAGTCTACTTCACAAGACTAAACAGCAATCTGAAAAGGCTGTGTTGTTGTTTAGTCACTCAGTTGTATCTGACTCTTTGTGACCCCATGGACTATAGTATGCCAGGCTCCTCTGTCCATGGGATTCTCCAGGCAAGAATACTTGAGAGGGTTGCCATTTCCTCCTCCAGGGGATCTTCCTGACCCAAGGATCGAACCCATGTCTCTTTTGTCTCCTGCATTGGCAGGCAGGTTCTTTAACACAAGCACCACCTGGGAAGCCATGCAAATATCACCTGAAACTAACACATTATTGGATGTCAGTTATATTCCATATAAACAAATATTAAAAACTAAAAATTAAACTTAATCTTTAAAAAGAATTTCTTCTTTGGACTCATGAATATTATTTTCTCAAGTCCTGAGAAACATCTGGAAATAAGAATGTTTCTGATGTCAGAGTTTGATTATCTCACTAGATTTAACCTTGGCTCTCATTTTAGGAAAAGACAAAACATTTTGATAAAATTTAACATAAAGAATGAAGTTTCTCAACCCAATCAAAACATGGGAAAAAGACCTAAACAGACATTTCTCCAAAGAAGACATACAGATGGCTAACAAACACATGAAAAGATGCTCAACATCACTCTTTATCAAAGAAATGTAAATCAAACCCACAATGAAATATCACCTCACACCAGTCAGAATGGCTGCCATCAAAAAGTCTACAAACAATAAATGCTGGAGAAGGTGTGGAGGAAAGGGAACCCCCTTGCACTGTTGGGGGGAATGTAAACTGATACAACCACTATGGAAGATGGTATGGAGATTCCTTTAAAAATGAGGAGTAAAAACACCATATGACCCAGCAATCCCACCCCTAGGCATATACCCTGAGGAAACCAAAATTGAAAAAGACACATGTATCCCATTGTTCACTGCAGCACTATTTACAATAGTTGGATCTTGGAAGAAACCTAGATGTACATCGACAGATGAGTGGATAAAGGAGTTGTGGTATATATACACAAGGAAATATTACCCAGCCATAAAAAGGAATGGGTTTGAGTCAGTTCTGAGGTGGATGAACCTAAAACTTATTACACAGAGTGAAGTAAGTCAGAAAGAGAGAGATAAATAGCATATTATCAAATTCTAACACACTTGTACAGAATCTAGAAAAACAGTACTGAAGAATTTACTTACAGGGCAACACTGGAGAAACAACATAGAGAATAGACTTATGGACATGGGGAGAGGGGAGAAGAGGGTGAGATATATGGAAAGAGTAACATGGAAACTTACATTACCATATGTAAAAAAGATAGCCAATGGGAATTTGCTGAAAGGCTAAGAAACACAAACAGGGCCTCTGTATCAACCTGGGGCAGCTCAGGGAGGCAGTGGGGGGAGGATTTGGGAGGCAGATGGGAGGGAGGTTCAAAACAGAGGGGATATATGTATTATACCTATGGCTGATTCATGTTGAGGTTTTACAGAAAACAACAAAATTCTGTAAAGCAATTATCCTCCAATTAAAAAATAAATAAATAAAAAAGGAATGAAGTTTCTGTAGAACACTTACACTTAGAAGCAAAAAGTCCTGATATTCCCAAAAGGATGACACATATAATTCCTAGTATTACTGCCACAATACATCCAGAAGATGCTGCTTGGAATGCTGTCAAAACAATGTGTAAACTGAAGATAAAGTGGTGAAAGGCTACAATCTAGGTAATATTATCTGAGCTTTTGTCTCACAAAAGCATACAGGTTAAGAATGAATTAGCACTGTCATGAAGTAGCTATTGTAACCCACTCAGTTCACAGGGGTATCATTTCACTTATTTTTTTAAAAAAGCTTACCATCTATTAGAAGTATTTGCCTCTGTTTTTAAATCATTGGTGCTCCCAATTTAAACATTATTTGGAGATGTAAGGGAAATGAAGGGAAGGGGATGTAATTTTTCTTTTTCTTTCCAAAGTAACATTTATTTTTTTTAAATCACCAATCCATTCATTCTTATCTTACAATATGCATGATATTTCTCTTATTTGGAACTGTGCATGTGTGTTCAGTATTGTCTTTGTGACCCCATGAACTGTAGTCCTCCAGGCTCCTCTGTCCATGGAATATTCCAGGCAAGAATACTGGAGTAGGTTTCCATTTCCTACCTCCTTTTAAGTCTTATTACTTCTAGGGTAGAAAAGAAAAATACCAATAATAACAATATTGATTTTAAAATTTAGATGACTACTGGATCCCATCTTAGTTGGTATTCAGAGGAAGCATGTAGTAAGAGAGTGTCTCTGAGTAAATAAACATAGACCTAAGAAATACTAATTACTACAGTCAATTAAGACCTAGTCATGATTCACCTGAAAGACAAAGGTAAGGAATCACTTGCATTTCTATATACTAACAATGAAAAATCAGAAAGAACAACTAAGGAATCAATCCCACTCACCATTGCAACAAAAAGAATTAAATATTTAGGAATAAACTTACCTAAGGAGATGAAAGAAGTGTACACAGAAAATTATAAGACACTGATAAAAGAAATCAAAGATGGCATAAACAGATGGAGAGAGAGCCCATGTTCCTGGGTAGGAAGAATCAATATTGTGAAAATGACCATGCTACCAAATGCAATCTACAGATTCAATGCAATCCCTATCAAATTACCAATGGCATTTTTCACAGAGCTAGAACAAAAAATTTCACAATTCATATGGAAACACAAAAGATGCCAAACAGCCAAAGCAGTCTTGAGAAAGAAGAATGGAGCTGGAGGAATCAAGCTTCCTGACTTCAGGTTATACTACAAAGCTACAGTCATCAAGACACTATGGTAATGACACAAAAACAGAAATATAGACCAATGGAACAAGACAGAAAACT
The DNA here is from genome assembly GCF_963930625.1 of Muntiacus reevesi. Classification (NCBI taxonomy): domain Eukaryota; kingdom Metazoa; phylum Chordata; class Mammalia; order Artiodactyla; family Cervidae; genus Muntiacus; species Muntiacus reevesi. The sequence continues at coordinate 43,546,138 of NC_089249.1, read as the reverse complement.
CAGAAATAAACCCATACACCTATGGGTACCTTACTTTTGACAAAAGAGGCAAGAATATGCACTGGGGCAAAGACAGTCTGTTCAATAAATGGTGCTGGGAAAAATGGACAGCTACAAGCAAAAGAATGAAATTAGAACACTTCCTAACACCATACAGAAAGATAAACTCAAAATGGATTAAAGACCTAAATGTAAGACCAGAAACTATAAAACTCTTAGAGGAAAACATAAGCAGAACACTCGATGACATAAATCAAAGCAAGATCCTCTATGATCCACCTCCTACAGTAACAGAAATAAAAATAAAAGTAAACAAGAGGGACTTGATTTCAACTTAAAAGCTTTTGCACAGCAAAGGAAACTATAAGCAAGGTGAAAAGAAAACCCTCAGAATGGGAGAAAATAATATAAAATGAAATAACTGACAAAGGATTAATTCCCAAAATATACAAGTAACTCATACAACTCAATACCAGAAAAACAAGCAACCCAATCAAAAAGTGGATAGATCACCTAAACAGACATTTCTCCAAAGAAGACATACAGATGGCTAACAAACACATGAAAAGATGCTCAACTTTGCTCATTATTAGAGAAATGAAAATCAAAACTACAATGAGATATCACCTCACACCAGTCAGAATGGCCCTCATCAAAAAGTCTACAAACAATAAGTGCTAAAGAGGGTGTGGAGAAGAGAGAACACTCTTGCACTGTTGGGGGGAATGTAAATTGATACAGCCACTATGGAAGACTGTATGGAAATTCCTTAATAAACTAGGAATAAAACCACCGTATGATCCAGCAATCCCACTCATAGGCATATACCCTGAGGAAACCAAAATTGAATGAGACACATGTTCATTGCAGCTCTATTTACAGTAGTTAAAAAATGGAAGCAACCTAGATGTCCACTGACAGATGAATGGATAAAGAAGTGGTGGTATATATACACAATGGAATATTCCTCAGCCATAAAAAGGAACACATTTGAGACAGTTATAATGGGGTGGATGAACCTAGAACCTATTATACATACTGAAGTGAGTCAGAAAGAAAAAGATAAATACCATATTCTAACACATAGCAAACACCCTCTTCCAGCAACACAAGAGAAGACTCTACACATGGACATCACCAGATGGTCAACACAGAAATCAGATTAATTATGTTCTTTGCAGCCAATTATGGAGAAGCTCTATACAGTCAGCAAAAACAAGACCGGGAGCTGACTGTGGCTCAGATCATGAACTCTTTATTGCCAAATTCAGACTTAATTTGAAGAAAGTAGGGAAAACCACTAGACCATTCAGGAATGACCTAAGTCAAATACCTTATGATTATAGTGAAAGTGAGAAATAGATTTAAGGGACTAAATTTGATAGACAGTGCCTGATGAAATATGGACAGAGGTTCATGACAGGAGACAGGGATTAAGACCATCCCAGCTTTGACATCAGCCTTTCCAGTGAACACCCAGGACTGATCTCCTTTAGGATGGACTGGTTGGATTTCCTTGCTGTCCAAGGGACTCTCAACAGTCTTCTCCAACACCATACTTCAAAAGCATCAATTCTTTGGCACTCAGCTTTCTTCACAGTCCAACTCTTACATCCATACATGACCACTGGAAAAACCAAAGCCTTGACTAGACGGACCTTTGTTGGGAAAGTAATGTCTCTGCTTTTTAATATGCTATCTAGGTTGGTCATAACTTTCATTCCAAGGAGTGTCTTTTAATTTCATGGCTGAAATAACCATCTGCACTGATTTTGGAGCCCCCCAAAATAAAGTCTGACACTGCTTCCACTGTTTCCCCATCTATTTCCCATGAAGTGATGGGACCAGATGCCATGATCTTAGGTTTCTGAATGTTGAGCCTTAAGCCAACTTTTTCACTCTCCTCTTTCACTTTTATCAAGAGGGTTTTTAGTTCCTCTTCACTTTCTGCCATAAGGGTGGTGTCATCTGCATATCTGACATTATTGATATTTCTCCTGGCAATCTTGATTCCAGCTTGTGCTTCTTCCAGCCCAGTATTTCTCATGATGTACTCTGCATATAAGTTAAATAAGCAGAGTGACAATATGCAGCCTTGACGTAATCCTTTTTCTGTTTGGAACCAGACTGTTGGTCCATGTTCAATTCTAACTGCTGCTTCTTGACCTGCATACAGGTTTCTCAAGAGGTGGGTCAGGTGGTCTGGTATTCCCATCTCTTTCAGAATTTTCCACAGTTTATTGTGATCCACACAGTCAAAGGCTTTGGCATAGTCAATAAAGCAGAAATAGATGTTTTTCTGGAACTCTCTTGCTTTTTCAATGATCCAGCAGATGTTGGCAATTTGATCTCTGCTTCCTCTGCCTTTTCTAAAACCAGCTTGAACATCTCGAAGTTCACGGTTCACATATTGCTGAAGCCTGGCTTGGAGAATTTTGAGCATTACTTTACTGGCGTGTGAGGTGCGCGCAATTGTGTGGTAGTTTGAGCATGCTTTGGCATTGGAATGACAACTGACCTTTTCCAGTCCTGTGGCCACTGCTGAGTTTTCCAAATTTGCTGGCATATTGACTGCAGTGCTTTCACAGCATCATCTTTCAGGATTTGAAATAGCTCAGCTGGAAATCCATCACCTCCGCTAGGTTTGTTCGTAGTGATGCTTTCTAAGGCCCACTTGACTTCACATTCCAGGATGTCTGGCTCTAGGTGAGTGATGACACCCTATTGATAGGTCAGCTACAAATTGGTACTTGCTGGCATCTACCTCTACAAGGATTAAATCTTATACAGCTGCAGCTGCTGACTTTCAAACCTCCCTGAAAGGAGTTCAGGGTGGAGAGCAAAAATGAGGAACTCTGTGCTCAGGGGTGGGGGTGGCGGGTGTGAGGGAGGGTGAACTGATAAATAACAGGTCTTCTGATAGTCAGGCGTTTTTTGAAGCTGATTTTATAAGCCCAATTCTTCTAGCTCCTCCTAAGTAGAAAAGCACTAAAATCCTTTATGGTGATGACTGTTCCTCATGAATAGCAAAATCTTCATAAGATTAGCAGAAACCTTCTGGGAAAATATGTGCCTGACTGCATGTACTCTCCCTTCACAAAAATCATATATATACTGACTTTCCTTCTGTCTCTTTGGAGAAATTTCTGAGTTATCTGAGGTGCTGTCTGCTGGGCTACTGTCCTTATTATGCCTCAAATAAAACTTAACTTGTAGCTCTCACATTGTGTGTTTTTTAAGCCATGTTGTTACTTATTGATGGAATATACTAAAACCCAGTTCTGACTACAAAATGCATTGAGCTTTGCCCCCAACTTCTTGTGATAGCTTGAAGTGAGGTGCTATTTTATTTTATTTTATTTATTTGTGTGTGTGTGTGTGTGAGGTGCTATTTTAGAGGAAAACAGGTATTTTTCTAAAAGAAATAATCTCAGTTTAGTCTAGAATACCAACCTGTTGGATCCCTGAAAGTCAGAAAAACCCTGAGCTTTCTGCAAATAATAAGCCATTCTCTCTTCCACACTGCCCTCAAAATCTCCAATGAGGTCATCCAGATAATTACTTCTACACTGCATAGTTTGAATAAATAGGATTAAAGAGCATTTTTTCTCATAGAAGACACATTAAAATTTAGGTACAATAATAGTTCTGGTGTTCTCTATGGTTTACTAAAAGAGCATGAAAAATTCCCAATGGTCTAACATTTAGAGCATGATGTAAATTTAAAATCTCACACATACCTTTATTTCTGTCATGTTCAGGAATTCTTTGTATCTGTTGAGTTGTTTGGATCTGAGGCTGAGAATGAAATCCTGCATTCCTGTAAGGCCTTTTTAACCTGTTATTCTGTGTTGCTTTATAGAAGAAAATGTCCTCAGCATTAATTAGCATATTGAGACAATTGCAGGAATAATCATTATCCCAGAGAAAAAATTACAGAGACCAGGGTGAGATGTGTTGGTATCAAGATACATTGTTCCCCAGACAATCAGGAGCACAGATTGCACCCCCACAGCCCCACCCACCCTCTGGTTTGCTTACCCAGATTTTAGAGTCTGGCAACATCTCTGGTCAAGATACAAAAAGACTCAGCATGCATTTTAGAGCATGGGTTCCAGAACCAAGATTTCCAGGTTTAACCCTGGTTCTATCACTTATTTGTGTGACTTAGGTTAGGCAAGTTATTTAAATTCTTTATATCATTTTTTAATACAAAATGAAGATAATGACCGGCTTTAATTCATTGATTAGCTATGAGAATTTATTGGATTAATATGTATAATGTGCTGAGGACCCTGCCTGTTGTAAGTTTCTATTAAATAGAGGAGGAATAGAGGGCTATAAGGAGAATTCCAAGATGACTGTAACTATGCTTTGCCCAGAAAATTTCTGAGACCTAGTACTGCTCCAAAAATATATAATCATCGGTTCCACATCTCAGTAAGCACTTAACCTTTACTTTTAAATAAAACACAAATTATTGTATTTGGTTTTGCTTTTAATTTTTTACTGCCCACTTGTTTCATTCTCCGAAGTCCAGGGCATTTCTCCAATTGACCACATCAAGAAAGGAAATGTTCTAGCATTGTAATTTCTATTTAGTTAAGTTCTTCGAATTTTTTAAGTGTAAAAGGGCCTCGAAGCCATGACATTCTTTTCAAAATAACTTGAAATATTTATATATTTAGTGACATCATTGAAGGACACTTTTAAATGACTATATCATGTGTATAGATCTCTAGTCACAATATCACTATACATACAGTGTAGAAGCTCTACACTAGTCCAAAGGTAATAAGGCAGAAATTTGTATTGAGATCACAGTTTAAGTAAAAAAAAAAAAAAAAAAAATCCAGTCTCTAGATTGAATACAGAACTATTTCTAATTAAGCAAAGGGAAAAAATATACAAAAGAAAAAAAAATGTACAAAAGAAACATATGCCAAAGTAACAAAGGTGATTTACCTCAGATATGGGAATTGACACTAATTTTTTTCTAAAATGGGAATATATCTGTTTCCAAGTAGAACAATACATGGCAAATTAAGATTAAAATATTTGTGTTTAAAAATAAAGGGTATATGTAAATGAGTTCAGTTTAAGATACTAGGAGAAAATAAATGATAAGCAAAGTTCATTCAATAGAAAGCAAATAAACATAAAACAGGATCTACACATTCGAAGCTGGTTCTTGTAAAAGAGTAATGAAATTCCTGACTACATGGATAAAAAGAAAGAAGGTAGGAATTAATCATATAAGGAATGGAGAAAAGACCAAAAATAGAAGAGAATTCAAAGATAATAAAAACCTTATTCATTTAAGCAAATATTTATGAGCACACAATGTGGTCCAGCTACTCTTCTAAGCATCAGAAATAAAGCAGGTTAAAAAAAAAAAAGACAAAAATCCTTATTCTTATGGAACCAATATTACCAACGAGGTGGGGGGGTGGAGCAGTGTGAAGGAAAGGTGAGTAATAATTAAATAAGTTTTTAAAAATTATAGTTTAGTAGAAAATGGTAAGAAATAACTCAGGAAAGAAGGATACAGAGTGCTGAAGGGTTACAATTTATTTGAAAATTTAGATGAAATGAACAAATTCAATGAAATATATAATTTCCCAAAACTTATTCCTAAAGAAAAATTCTTTATGTTTAACAGATACTAGGATACAACAGATGTTTACAGGCTGGTGTATTTTCAGGTTGGTTGAGCTTTTGCCATGCTGGTTGTGAATATTTTGAATCTCATCCCTGCCCACAACTGTTAATGAAAATGAGTCTAAAATATTCTCACAAAGAAAGCAATAGTTTCACACTGTTTTAAAAGCAAGTCCTAAAAGTTAAAAAAACAGATTATCCTAATATTACTAATTTATTAGTAATATTACTAACAAAGGATATGACTAATATCCTAATTTATTGTTTATAAATTCTTATAAACTATAAAAACCCAAAAGTAGCATGGAGTCAGAGTGAGAGACAATCCACCATTTATTTTGTGAAGCTAGAAAGTCCTGCATGTGAGATAAGAGGAAATAGGATATTCCCCCTTTCCTTTCCTGTTAATACTCATGGTTTTCTTTTTCTTTTTCTTTTTTTTTTTTTTTTTTTTTTGGTCTGGCAAATCTTTATTTTTTACCGTAGCTTTTATATTCTAAGTTAGTACATTTTTAAGGGGAAGATAGTTTAATATTACATCAGCTTATCTTTCATGAAACCAGGGTGTTTTCTGCATACTTCTTTGTGAGAGTCTTGCACATTATCTTCTGGCCATGGGGCCTATTGACATTTTATGACCTAGGTGAATGCAAAGCTGTTTTCCGTAATGTATTCTTTAATGAACACAAAGGTCAGTCCTTTTGCAGAAGTTATCAGTTAAATTTATCTAAAAGGTTTACCACACAAAGACTCTGCAGCTCCAGTGAGGCAGCCCCTCTTTAGCATTCCTGGTTAAAATTAACAATTCTGAACTCTTATTTTTCTAAATCTTTAACTCTAACCACTTTAGAATAATATTTTTGTGTTCTCTAATAGGGCTTCCTCACCCCCCAAAGGGCTCTGTGCCTATTAGGGCCTTTTGTGTGATCAGCTTCTTTATGCTGTTTATGATTAAGGTGTTGTGAGCAGGCATGTGCATTAGTAGCATTTGCCAAGCAGGCTAGAATGCCGGCAAAGGGGTCTAAAATGAAACACTCCTTTCATTCTGGATAATCTTATAGGATACCACCATCCAGGTGACATATTGATTAAAGTTCTAAGTTGATTCTGTTTGGAGAGAGATCGGGGAAAGCCTTCTACCCGTGTCACAGAAATTAGGGAGTAGTCTAATATAGCAAGCATCAGAAAGACAGAGATCATCTTTAAGGTGAGCACCGGGGCAGCTTTTCAAAATCCCTGAAGTTCTGATCCGCCTTGCCTGTCAGGCCTTCTCAACATGACCTTGTCATGGGTGGGATCTCCTGTGCTGGCTCCCTGCATCTCCCCCTTTTTTATTTTTTAAGACAGCCAGATGGATCTCAGTCGCGAGCTTCTGAGTGTTCTGCTGGAGAGTTCTGGCAAGAAAGTGAAGCAAGCATAGCTATGAAAACCTTTTAGGGGAGGCTGAAGATCCCTGTAGAGAAGCTATTCTCTGTGCTTGATGGCAAAGCGGCTTCATTTGTCCCCATGTGGGTATGGAGACTTGTTGAGTTGCCCGCGCAGGATGTCTTGGTTGCAGGTCATAAGGCATCTTCCTTACCCTACCTTTCTTATGCAGGGGGGCCTGTAGCGCCCTAGTGGGGTCCTAAAGAAGAAACCTGAAGCCTACCCACTTTCCTCACCCTACCTATCTTCTCACAGTTTTCTTGGGGTCACTTCCAAGTTGTTTTTGTGTTTGCATCTGCAATATTTTTTCTTTTATATATATATATATATATATATATATATATATATATATATTTTGGCATTGTTTGGTCTTCATTGCTGCATGGGCTACTCTCTAGTTGCGGTGCACAGACTTCTCATTGCATTGGTTCCTCTTGTAAAGCAGGGGCTTTAGGTACACGGGCTTCAGTAGTTGTGGCTCATGGGCCTGAGAGCACAGGCTCAACAGCTGTGATGCATAGGCTTAGTTGCTACGTGGGATCTTCCCACATCAAGGATCGAAACTGTGTCTCCTCCATTGGCAGGCAGATTCTTCAGTGCTGAGCCACCAGGGAAGCCCTGTGTGTGCAATCCTCAATTGATTTGTATTCAGTATCTGTCTTTGGCCCCTTCTCTTCATCTGCATAATCTTTTTTAATTTTTATTTTATATTGGAGTAAAGTTGATTAACAAAATTGTGTTAGTTTCCAGTGTACAGCAAAGTGATTCAGTTATGCATGTACATGTATCTATTCTTTCTCAAATTCTTTCCCCATTTAGGTTATTATAGACTACTGAGCAATGTTTCCTGCACTACGCTGATGAGTGATGTCTGCTGTTATGGCTTCATCTGTCACTTACATCCCTTTGGTTGTTCAATTGCCAAGGCATGTCCAGTTCTTCATATCCCCATGGACTGCAGCACACCAGGCTTTTCTGTCCCTCACCATCTCCCAGAGTTTGCTCAAGTTCACATCAATTGAATCAGTGATGCCATCCAACCATCTCATCCTCTGTTCCCCTCTTCTCCTTTTGCCTTCAATCTTTTCCGGCATCAGGGTCTTTTCAAATGAGTCAGTTCTTCCCATCAGGTGGCCAAAGTACTGGAGTTTCAGCTTCAGCATCAGTCCTTCCAATGAATATTTAGGACTGATTTCCTTTAGGATGGACTGGTTGGATCTCTTTGCTGTCCAAGATATTCTCAACAGTCTTCTCCAACACTGCAGTTTGAAAACATCAGTTCTTTAGCACTCAGCCTTCTTTATGGTCCAACTCTCACATCCATACATGACCACTGCAAAGACTATAGCCTTCACTATATGGACATTTGCCAGCAAAGAGATGTCTTTGCTTTTTAACACACTGTTCACATTCGTCATAACTTTTCTGCCAAGAAGCAATCATCTTCTAATTTCATGGCTGCAGTCACCATCTGCAGTGATTTTAGAGCCCAAAGAAGAGCAAATCTTACATCCTGTGTGTGTGTGTCAGTCACTCAGTTGTGTTGGACTCTTTAATGACTTCCAAATTTCTACACTTAGACACTATTGGTTTTCTAATCTGCAGGCTCACACATTCATCACAAGTATTGAAAACACGTTGTCCAAAGCTATCCTCCTCACCTTGAGGCCCCTCCATCTGCCTTTCATATCCTGTTGAATGGCACCATAATTGACAAAGACTCCAAGTCAAAAGCCTAGAGATCATCTTGATTTCTGTGTCCTTTTACTCCCCTCATCCTACAATTTAAGAAACCTGATGATTCTACCTGATTCAGCTGTATGCTGAACACCGATTTCTTTCCCAGATCCCTTACAAGAGGTTGGCCTCCCTGCCTTCAGTCTCCTCAGTCCATCTAAATCCTGCTGGTTACTGTTCCATCACCCCCACATGTCTATGCCTTATCTTCACCTGGAACATTCTTCCACTTCCTTCTCCATCAGACTTATCCCGATCAAGGAGTCTTTTCTGTTTAATCCACTTTTATTCTTAACCCAAAACTGTATCCTTCTTTGATCTCTCATCCCCTCATTTATATTCTTATATAACATTTGTTCAGAGCTGTATATTTGTCATCTCTCTTGCTGCACAGTAAGATCCTTGAAGGCATAATTTCTCTCTTTTATCTATGAAGCATGAATCCTATCATAATGCTTAACACATGGTTCCATGCAAAAAATAATCATTGAATGAAGAAACGAATGATGATATTAATGAATGAAAGTTCATTTGAAATATATTTATTGAGTATATATACCAGACACTATTCTAAGTATTGATGATGTATTACTTAACTTGGCCTTGTGGCAGTTCTTTTGCAATAGGCATGTGATTAATTATAATATGAATGGAATAGAAATGAGTCTGAGGAAGACAGGCTTCAAAACAGATATTATTAAAGCTAACACTGTCAATTTCACACTTAACCTTCCTCTCTTCATATCCTCCAGGATTATATTTTGGAGAATAATAGGACTTTTCCATTTAAACCAGGATAATAAGAATACAAACACACACACACACACACGTATGACAGCTTCTGTAAACAGAAACTCCAAAGTAAAGATCTTATGAAGTCTAAATATATATGCAAATATTTACCTTCTTCTTGAAATTTTTCAGGTCTCTCACCTGTCCGCCGATCAGGAGCAACAAGTGCAAGCGTCATATACTCTGTCTTCTCTCCATCGTTTTCTGGGAAATAAAGTGGAACAAAATCCATTCTCATCATAATAACTGGATAAAATAACAGACTATATTATAACTGAAATGAAGGTTAATAACTATTTTTAAAGATATCAATAATTTTTAAATGATATCAATAAAATACTATAACAATTAATAACCATATAATGTCATGCTTTATGGACAAGAATTTACTAAGTACTTACTGCTTTATGTGTACTGAAAATCAACATTTTCTTTTTTTTTTCACCTTATTCTTTTTTTTTTTTTTTTTTTTTTTAGTTGGAGGCTAATCACTTCACAACATTTCAGTGGGTTTTGTCATACATTGATATGAATCAGCCATGGATTTACATGTATTCCCCATCCCGATCCCCCATCCCACCTCCCTCTCCACCCGATTCCTCTGGGTCTTCCCAATGCACCAGGTCCCAAGCACTTGTCTCATGCATCCCACCTGGGCTGGTGATCTGTTTCACCATAGATAATATATATGCTGTTCTTTCGAAACATCCCACCTTCACCTTCTCCCACAGAGTTCAAAAGTCTGTTCTGTACTTCTGTGTCTCTTTTTCTGTTTTGCATATAGGGTTATCATTACCATCTTTCTAAATTCCATATATATGTGTTAGTATGCTGTAATGTTCTTTATCTTTCTGGCTTACTTCACTCTGTATAATGGGCTCCAGTTTCATCCATCTTATTAGAACTGATTCAAATGAATTCTTTTTAATGGCTGAGTAATATTCCATGGTGTATATGTACCACAGCTTCCTTATCCATTCGTCTGCTGATGGGCATCTAGGTTGTTTCCAAGTCCTGGCTATTATAAACAGTGCTGCGATGAACATTGGGTTGCAGGTGTCTCTTTCAGATCTGGTTTCCTCACTGTGTATGCCCAGAAGTGGGATTGCTGGGTCATATGGCAGTTCTATTTCCAGTTTTTTAAGAAGTCTCCACACTGTTTTCCATAGTGGCTGTACTAGTTTGCATTCCCACCAATAGTGTAAGAGGGTTCCCTTTTCTCCACACCCTCTCCAGCATTTATTGCTTGTAGACTTTTGGATAGCAGCCATCCTGACTGGTGTGTAATAGTACCTCATTGTGGTTTTGATTTGCATTTCTCTAATAATGAATGATGTTGAGCATCTTTTCATGTGTATGTTAGCCATCTGTATGTCTTCTTTGGAGAAATGTCTGTTTAGTTTTTTGGCCCATTTTTTGATTGGGTCATTTATTTTTCTGAAAGAAAATCAACATTTTCAATGCTTCTTTATAAATGTAACATTCTGCAACTTCAACTCATCAATTGAATAATGATGTTGAAAAAAGAAAGCTGGGCATATCGCTAAGAAATTAAGGCAACAATAGTAACTTCTGAGTTGTCATTTTTTAAGTTGAATCTAGACATCTATACTGTTTATTATCATTGTTTAAAACCAAAGAGTTGATTACATTGAACTGATATTTTTATAAATCAAGTCAAACATCCTGTCCAGAACATGTTGATCTGTATGTATTTAGAGCTAAACAATAATAACAATGAAAAAGAATTTCTCAAAAAACAATTATTAAAATGTGCTCTGTGGGGGAATCTGATATCCAGCTCTCCAAATGTGTGCAGGCCTTTGTGCTCATCCATTTCATTAAATTTCTGGAGATTGACTGTCCTTTTTAGACATAGTCAGTGACTATAATCTCTTCAGCAATGTAATAGCAATAACAATAATAACAAACAACTCACAGTGTTCCGGGTACTATTTCAGGTATTTATATGCATTTGTTTATTTAGTCCTCACAACAATTCTGTGTAACAGAAACTATAAAGTTATATATCCTCATTTTATAGAAGTGCAAACAGAGGCACAGAAAAATCTACTGGGCTTTACATACATACATGGAAAAACAAATTCAAGTAATAATTATAACTGCACAAGATACATGACTATATTCATATGTTTCTGGTGGAAATTTTAATTAATAATAAGAATATGTAGACTTATTCCAAAAGTTTCCTAGGCACTACTTGTCTCTTGCTGGTGTTTTATATGTATCTGTGTAACTCGTAGACCAAATTTCATTAAACGACAAAAGAAAATGAAAACTCAAATATCCTCCCATTATCATCAATGTAATCATTGTCCAAGATGTATACTTTACAGAAAATTTATCTACTACAAAGCATGCAATGAAGCTTAATTCCCAAGAGCACAGGATAAATTATTAAATTGTACTTATGGCCAGATATCCTGAGATCATCTCACCTCTGCATTGTTTATGCCTCATAGTTTGGTATTCAAATTCTGATCAAGAGTCTGTCTCATGAACCAAAAAGTTAGCAAAGTGACCTTAAGAGCAGAGTAGGAAGAGTCTAACTGCTCTGTGATGTCTCCCACACAGAAAGCCTCCCCTTAGAGTCACATTCATGCTGTTCTTCCTTCACACAAGAAGTTAAAGGATGACGATATTTAAAGTCTGCCCAGTATCAGATAATAAAGTCCTGTGTTCAACTAGCACATTTGAATCTGAGACCCACTATTGCTGAGCTATGATAATAGGTGCATGAGAAGGTAGAAAATTTGACATTTTTTTCAGAATTCTGGCCAATTTTATTTTAAGGATTGGATGCATCTTTTAAGGGATCTCTAACTTAAAACGTATAATTTTATAGTAGATCTTAAGATTATTTGTGCTTTCCCACGAATGCAACACTTTCATTAATTAGCTCATTTAATATGCATTTACTGGTCATGTAATTTTATTCCAGGCTATGTTCTAAATTCTGAGGACAGAGCAGTCAACAAATATAGCAAGTAAATTACCTCTTGACTCATGGGATTTATATTACAGTCAGGAGGAGGACAGTAAATCAGTAAGTCAAGTGCATACTATGTTAAATTGTGATTTTTAAAAAGTAAGAAAAACATATTGGAAAAGAAGTGATAGTTTGGGGATAATAATGGAAGACCTCACTTGAGAAAGAAACACTTCAATAAATTTCTGAAAGATACTACAGGCGATCGTGAGTCTAAATATATAATAGATTATTAACTCCATGAGAATAGAAAGCATGTCATATTATTCACAATATCAATAATTGAATAAATACATTTAGAGAAACTTCTATGTGCTTACCATTTTGTTAATCAATGAAATTATTTGATATTCATAAACAAATGATAAATTGTGGAAAAGAAATAAACTATATATGAATTGGGCTTCCCTGATGGCTCAGGGGTTAAGAATCCACCTGTCAAGGCAGGAGACACGAGTCCGACACTTGGGTTGGGAAGATCCCCTGGAGAAGGAAATAGAAACTCACTCCAGCATTCTTTCCTGGGAAATCCCATGGACAGAGGAGCCTGGCACACTGCAGCTCATGGAGTCACAAAGAATCAGACATGACTGAATGACTAACAGCAACACATAAGTGTTTCCCTGGTGGTTCAGACGGTAAAAGTGTCTGTCTACATTGTGGGAGACCTGGGTTTGATCCCTGGGTCGGGAAGATTGCTTGGAGAAGGAAATGGCAACCCACTCCAGTATTCTTGCCTAGAAAATCCCATGGACACAGGAGCTTGGTGCAGGCTACTGTCCATGGGGTCGCAAAGAGTCGGGCACGACTGAACGACTTCCCTTTCTTTTCCTTTCTGGTGGCTCAGTGGTAAAGAATCTACCTGCAATGCGGGAGCTGCAGGAGGTGTGGGTTCGATCCCTGGGTGGGAAAGATCCTCTGGAGAAGGGCATGGCAACCCACTTCAGAATTCTTGCTTGGAGAATCCCATGGACAGAGGAGCCTGGCAGGCAACAGTCCATAGGGTCTCAAAGAGTCAGACATGACTGAAGCACCGTAGCACGTATGCATACCTCAGTATATAAAGAACCAGGCATGTAATATCAAACATATAAGGACACAATTATGATTTGATTTTTTCTTATTTGACATCATAATATTTTCAGAAAACAAGAAAACAAATGAAAAAGAAACTTTACCTTTCCTTTTGTGACTCTGATATCTTTTGTCCTTCTTTTTCTTTGAATACAGGATTTTTGGCTCCATGTATATCACTTTCTCCTGGCTCATTTCTGAGGGCTTCTGAAGGAAAAGAACACAGCAAGAATCCTTTGCAGCATTGAATAAAGCATTTTAATAGCACTGAAAAATGGCAACATTTATCATGAAATAATAGAGCTAAATGAATGATCAGCATGATAATCAGAAATAAGTGATGCCAAGTAACTACTGATCTGAAAATAACAGAAAAAAAAAATACTTTCAAAATTTCTCTTTGTGATGACTTACAACAGAGTCTCTACGTGATTAATTAACAGGCCATTACAGTTCATGGGCATGTTATGCTAAGCTTTTACTTTTAAAAAATAATTGAATTCATTGCAACAATTTAGGAAATGGTATATTTCATTCTCACATAAATATCTAGAATTATAACTTCTCTTGCAAATTTGTACTTGGTCACTTAGTGCCTGTATCATGCCCAAATGGCAACCATAGTCTGAAACTGAATAGAGTAATCCCCCTTTAGGACAGACACACACACTCAAATTTGACAATCTTCTCAGTCTGAGAAAAAGGCAGAAATTGTGGGATTCAAGAAAAGGCATTTTAGGAAGTAACATCAAACAACTGAGGCATAATTTGTCATTCTAAACCACAGTTCAAAAGCATCAATTCTTCAGCGCTCATCTTTCTTTATGGTCCAACTCTCACATCCATACCTGACTACTGGAAAAACCATAGCTTTGACTAGAAGGACATTTGTCAGCAAAGTAATGTCTCTGCTTTTTAATATGCTGTCTAGGAGCAAGCAACTTTTAATTTCAGGGCTGCAGTGATTTTGAAGCCCAAGAAAAGAAAGTCTGCACACACACAAAAAAAGAAGAAAGTCTGTCACTATTTCCATTGTTTCCCCATCTATTTGCCATGAAGTGATGGGACCAGATGCCATGATCTTCGTTTTTTGAATGTTAAGTTTTAAACCAGCTTTTTTACTCTCCTTTTTCACCTTCATCAAGAAGTTCCTCTTCCTTTAGTTCCTCTTTCCTTTCTGCCATAAGGATGGTGTCATCTGCATATCTGAGGTTATTGAGATTTTTCCCCAAAGTCTTGACTCCAGCTTGTGCTTCATCCAGCCTGGCATTTCACATGATGTATTCTGCATAGAAGTTAAATAAGCAGGGTGACAATATACAGCCTTGATGTACTCCTTCCCCAATTTGGAATCTGTCCATTCTTCCATATCTGGTTCTAATTGTTGCTTCTTGACCTTTGTACAGGTTTCTCAGGAGGCAGGTAAGGTGATCTGATATTCCCATCTCTTTAAGATTCTTCCACAGTTTGTTGTAAACAAAAGTATTTAGTGCAAATGAATAAATATATATAAGTATATATTAAAGTATATATTTTATATGTAACATATATTTAGTTGAAATATGTGTACTATATCAATTGTATTATTTCAAAAATATGATCCTTTGCCTACACTTAACTTATATAAACACTTCCACAAAAAATACATGATGATGTCTTTTCCCTAGAAATATACACAAATAAAGACTAAAGAGGAAAAACGTTACTCAAAAAATAATGTTTTTGGTAACCTAGTAGAAAGAACCAGATAACTGGTCTTCCTAAACAAATTTTATTCTCAGTTCTTAAAATATTAATATCATAGTATTTCACCTTTTAATTTCTTTATAATTTGAGGAAACTTGATTTGAACAATCTTCAAGTGACGATAAGATATATGAATATACTACCAATTGTTTTTCAATAAATATTCTTTCTACCACAGTGCCAAATTACAAAGTAAATCCTTCTTCAAGGACATATTTTCCCAGCTCACTGATTTTTATTTAGTTACTTTATAATTGAATAAGTGTCTACCCAAATAACAGGAAAATAATTTGTTTTATAAACCTGGGTATATTTTAATGGAAAAATAATCATATTATCCAAACACTTGAACTTTTTCTGTTACATTTAACTTTAGGATAAAGGAGTTCAAGCTTCAAAGAATTCGTTGCTAACCAGTTGGCTACCACCCCTCGAGGTGAGAGAAAAAAAAAACACAAATTTATATTACCTAAAAAAGAGTTAAATATTCCCCAGAACATTTGAGTATATTTAAAACTCATATTCTGCATATTAAAATATTGACCCATAGAGTCAAACAGGGTTAACATTTGATATTAATTAACATGGACTCCAAAGTGAATTCTTTCTTGCAATGATAAAAATCCTTGTAACTTTCTACATCGTCTCCCACTATCAAATTCTCCTTTGCCTGCTTTATCCTTCTTTATTCAACAGCCTGACAGTAAAGGCACACCCACAGTGCCTGATAGTACCTGTGTTTGTGCCTTGAGATTTCACCAACAGGAGAACAAGCTTGGTCAGGAACACAGCTAGGATGAGCTCGCTCTGCTGGCCTTTCACTTCTGCTTTGAGAATAGGAGGTCCTTGTTGAAATGTATGACTGGCCTTAGAGAGACAATGTCAGAAAAAGATAGCCAATGATCAAATGGCATTCAATATTCCCACACAGAAAGTTTCCACTGGTATCAGTATCTCATTTACTCCACACTCTGTCAGACAAGAGTCACAAAGAACTAAAGCCCCAAATTTTGAGGACATTTGTAGCTCAATTCAAATCTGAACTTTAGCACTTACCATAAATCTGAAATAAAATGGTCATCTCAGGATCTCATGAGATTAGAAAATGATTAACAACAAAATCAGAGGTTATACTAATAAAAACAGAAAAGGAAATATCCATGTTCTACCTGACATGATTCATATATTTCTCTTTTTAAAGAATGAAGGTAAATCCCTAACTGTTATATATATAAGTGGTATAAAAACTGTAAAAATAAATAAATGTCAAAACGTGCATAAGCATCTTATATCTTTAACAAACATCTTGATAACCACATTTCTTGACAGACTGCAGTAATATAAATACATACATGATTGGACTGGCCAATTTGAATAATAATAGATTTCTAGTTATTTCTAGTCTTCTCTTTAAATTATCTAAAGAAGCAGATTTTCCGTTTAAATAATAAATAAAAATCAAGACAGAAACAAAGGGACAGGCTCAAAATGTTGAGTGGTTTTGAATGTAGCCCTTTTAAGGCATCAAAGTAAAAAATCGTCTATTCTAGTTATAGCCAAAATTGTCAGAGCATGTATTTATAAATCACTATTTGTTTAATTTAATGAGTAGTTCAATGCCCCATTTAACCCTAAAGTATGTGTTAGACAGGAACAAAAGTGTCGTTTTGTTTATCAACCACATTGATCTGTGCATCAAAGGACCCCTATGTCAGATGCTTTAAAATTCTTCTTAGAAATGTATAGTAAGAACCAAAACACACTTCTATGTCAGCTACATGGTTTGAAGTCCTTTCAAAAGCACTTTTCCATGGTTTATGTTTCCTTCCCCCATTGCCTCCAAAGCAAAACTGCCTTCTGTCCTCTAAATAATGGCAGCACATGCAAAAATTTCTACTTTTTTTTCTTGTAGGTTTGTCTTTGACTTATTTTTCTTTGCTAGAACCTAATGGGTTGCTTTCGGGGAGGAGGGTTCTGACATAAATAAAGACAACAAGGAAAGCGTTCTAGAAATTCTCCATGCATGAGGACTTTCTCATAAAGGCAAAGCTTAGGTTTTAGACATACTTGTGTGCCATGAACTTCGAGGCTCATGGATGTAATTACTCTACTTGGCTGCAGTACATCTCAATTTATACCTTCTATGTCAAATTCTCCAATCCTACAATGTGTGACTGAACATAAATGCATTTGATAACTATTTGTCTTGTGACTAAATAGCATTCTTATTGGTAAAGTATAATTAAAACAGTAAATTGACTTTGAACGTGTATTCGAGGGGAGAATACATATGATTTCTATGCTCTCAGTGCAGTGATGTCATCCAGTGGTGTGGGTGGTAAGAGCTGACTGCAGTTCACACTTATGACTTTCTCTGTAGCACCAGTGAGTGGGGCAGCTAACTTTGAAAGCCTCAGCCCCTTCAGCAGCATTGGCAATACCTTCCACACAAGGGTAGTCTGTTGGGAGGTGTAAGGAATCTACTAGGTGGTATTTAATAACATTTTTATTGCAATATAATTGCTTTACAATATTGTGTTAGTTTCCTCTGTTCAGTTCAGCTCAGTTGCTCAGTCATGTCCCACTCTTTGTAACCCCATGAACTGCAGCATGCAAGGCTTCCCTGTCCATCACCAACTCCCAGAGTCCACCCAAACCCATGCCCATTGAGTCAGTAATGCTATCCAAACATCTCAACCTCTGTCGTCCCCGTCTCCTCCCGGCCTAATCTTTCCCAGCATCAGGGCCTTTTCCAATGAGTCAGCTCTTTGCACCAGGTGGCAAAAGTATTAGAGTTTCAGCTTCAACATCAGGCCTTCCAGTGAACACCCAGGACTGATCTCCTTTAGGATGGACTGGTTGAATTTCCTTGCAGTCCAAAGGACTCTCAAGAGTCCTCTCCAAAACCTCAGTTCAAAAGCATCAATTCTTCGGCACTCAGCTTTCTTCACAGTCCAACTCTCACATCCATACATGACCACGGGAAAAACTATAGCCTTCACTAAGTGGACCTTTGTTGGCAAAGTAATGTCTCTGCTTTTTAATATGCTATCCAGGTTGGTCATAAGTTTCCTTCCAAGGAGTAAGCGTCTTTTAATTTCATTGCTGCAGTCACCATCTGCAGTGATGTTGAAGCCCCCCAAAAAATAAATTCAGCCACTGTTTCCACTGTTTCCCCATCTATTTTCCATGAAGTGATGGAACTGGATGCCATGATCTTAGGTTTCTGAATGTTGAGCCTTAAGCCAACTTTTTCATTCTCTTCTTTCACTTTCACCAAGAGGTTCTTCAGTTCTTCTTCACTTTCTGCCATAAGGTGGTGTCATCTGCATAACTGAGGTTATTGATATTTCTCTTGGCAATCTTGATTCCAGCCTGTGCTTCTTTCAGCCCAGTGTGTCTCATGATGTACTCTGCATATAAGTTAAATAAGCAGGGTGACAATATACAGCCTTGATGTACTCCTTTTCCTATTTGGAACCAGTCTTTTGTTCCATGTCCAGTTCTAACCGTTGCTTCCTGACCTGTATACAGGTTTCTCAAGAGGTGGGTCAGGTGGTCTGGTATTCCCATCTCTTTCAGAATTTCCCACAGTTTATTGTGATCCACACAGTCAAAGGCTTTGGCATAGTCAATAAAGCAGAAATAGATGTATTTCTGGAACTCTCTTGCTTTTTCAATGATCCAGCGGATGTTGGCAATTTGATCTCTGGTTCTTCTGCCTTTTCCCAAACCAGATTGAACATCTCAATTTCATAGTTCACGTATTGCTGAAACCTGGCTTGGAGAATGTTAAGCATTACTTTACTAGTGTGTGAGATGAGTGCAATTGTGCAGTAGTTTGCGCCTTCTTTGGCATTGCCTTTCTTTGGGACTGGAATGAAAACTGACCTTCTCCAGTCCTGTGGCCACTGCTGAGTTTTCCAAATTTGCTGGCATATTGAGTGCAGCACTTTCACAGCATCATCTTTCAGGATTTGAAATAGCTCAACTGGAATTCCATCACCTCCACTAGTTTTGCTTGTAGTAATGCTTCCTAAAGCCCACTTCTCTTCAAATCAAGATGTCTGACTCTAGGTGAGTGATCATACCATCATGATTATCTGGGTTGTGAAGATCTTTTTTGTACAGTTTTTCTGTGTTTTCTTGCCATCTCTTCCTAATATCTTCTGCTTCTCTTAGGTCCATACTGTTTGTGTCCTTTTTGTGCCCATCTTTGCATGAAATGTTCCCTTGGTATCTCTAAATTTCTTGAAGAGATCTCTAGTCTTTCCCATTCTATTGTTTTCCTCTATTTTGTTGCACTAATCGCTGAGGAAGGCTTTCTTATCTCTCCTGGCTATTCTTTGGAACTCTGCATTCAAATAGGAATATCTTTCCTTTTTCCTTTGCTTTTCACTTTTCTTCTTTTCACAGCTATTTGTAAGGCCTCCTCAGACAGCGATTCTGCTTTTTTGCATTTCTTTTCCTTGGGGATGGTCTTGATTCCTGTCTCTTGTACAGCGTCACGAACCTCCATCCATAGTTCATCAGGCACTTTGTCTATCAGATCTAGTCCCTTAAATCTATTTCTCACTTCCACTGTATAGCCATAAGTTTCTTCTGTACACTGAATCAAGTCAGCTATATGTGTATATACGTTCCCTCTTTCTTGGACCTTCCTCCCACCCCACCCCACCCCCACCCACCTTGATTATTACAGAGCACCGAGCTGAGCACCTGTGCTTTAGAGCAGGTTCCCTCTAGCTGTCTTACATGATGGTGTATATATGTCGATTCTAATCTCCCAATTCTCCCCAGCCTCTCCTTCTCCCACTGTGTCAACACGCCCATTCTCTACATCTGTGTCTCTATTCCTGCCCCAGAAATAGGTTCATCTGTACACTTATATGTGAAATCTTAAAAAAATAAAAAAATGGTACAAATGAATTTATTTACAAATCAAAAACAGAATCACAGACCTAGAGAGAGAATTTACGGTTACCAGTGGGGAGAATAGAAAAAGTTGATAGAGTGGGAGTTTAAGATTAACATGTACACACTATATTGTCTATAGCACGAAAGGGTAAATAAAAAAGTACAATCTGCTTGTAGGACAAATATTCAGTTAGCTTTAAAAATGCATTTCAATATACATTGAAAATGAAAGTGAAAATCGCTCAGTCATGTCTGACTCTTTGCAGCCCCATGGACTGTAACCTGCCAGGCTCCTCTGTCCATGGAACTCTCCAGGCCAGGATACTGGAGTGTGTCGCCATTCCCTCCTACAGGGAATTTTCCCAACTCACGGACTGAACCCAGGTCTCCCGCATTGCAGGCAGATGCTTAAATGACTGAGCCAGCATGGAAGCCAATTTACACTAGGTACAGACAAATACTGTTTGATTCACTTACACAAGTGACCTAGCATAGACCAATTCATACAGTCAGAAAGTACTGATACACTAGTAGATGCCAGGCCTGGAGGATAAGGGATGGGGAAGGGGAATGGAAAGTTAGCAATCAATGGGGACAATTTCTCTTTAGGAAGGAGAAAATCCGGGAGATGGATGATGGGGAGCTGCACAACAATGTAAATATACTTAGTGCTACTGAACTCTACACTTAAATATGGTTAAAATAGTATGTTTTATATTATCTGACGTCAATCACAATAAGAAAAAAAATTTTAATGAACATACTGCTCATTTGAAATAGGTATATTTCAAATATATAAAGGACCGACTGTATAGTGTAACTTCAGTTCAGTTCAGTTCAGTCCCTTAGTCATGCCCAAATGTCTTAAAATGTCTCCATGTGACATTTTTGTTCAATAACATGTTGTTGATCGTGATTGTTCAGTCACAAAGTCAATTCCAGCTTTTTACAATCCCATGAACTTCAGCAGGCCAAACTTCCCTGTCCTTCAGCATCTCCTAAAGTTTGCTCAAACTCATGTCCATTGAGTCAGTGACGCCATCCAACCATCTCATCCTTTGTCGCCCCCTTCTCCTCTTGCCCTCAATCTTGGCCAGTATCAGGGTCTTTCCCAATCAGCTGGCTCTTTGCATCAGGTAGCCAAAGACACCCCCATGAACAGTATGAAAAGGCAAAGAGATAACTAACATATTGATACATCAAAATTTAAATTATTTTGGAGCATTCCTGCTTACAGTTTTGTCTTTAATAATGATAGATTGAGGTCTTTATTTGCCTTCTCCAGTTACTGCTCTTGCTGGCAATTTTTCTGCTTTATCTATTTAAAAACAAAATATTAATAGCAGGTGTTGACAAGGATGTGGAAAAATTGGAATCCTTGTGCACTGTTGGAGGGAATGTAAAATTGTGCAGTCACTTAAGCATCACTTCAATAACCTGAACGCCTCTATGTGAGCCTTGAAGGAGACCCATATCTCCTGTAGAGTTGAGATGGCTAAAAATTAAATTCAGAATTTCAACCTGCTTCTAGTGAATCGCAATATGAATTGAACTCTCAACCTCAAAGAGTGCCTACCTTTAAATTGAGGGCATGAATGGGGCAAGAATGAGATCTAAGTTGAAACAGGGGCATTAGGAAGACCCTGGTGAAGCTGGAGACACTTTTTTGTTTTCTTCTTGAAGAACCTCCTTTAGGATTTCTCTTAAGGCAAGTTAAGAAATGAAGAATTCCTTCAGATTTTCTTTGTTCAGGAAAGTCTTTACCTCTCCCTTATTTCTGGGGAACAGCTTTGAAAAGTACAGTATCATTAACAATTTTTATTTTAACAGTTTGAATGTCATCCCAATCTCTCAAGGCATGCAAAATTTCTTTTGAGAAATCCACCTGTTGTCTTGTGGGGATTTTCCTTCATGTGATGAATTGTTTTTCTTTTGATTTCCTTTAAAATTCTTTCTTTGTCTTTAACTTTTGGCAATTTATCTATAATGTGTCTTCTTGTTTTTGTTGTTGTTGTTCAGTTGCTAAGTATTCTCTGACTCTTTCGAGACCCCATGTACTGTAGCCTGCCAGGCTCCTCTGTCCATGGGATTTCCCAGGCAAGATATAGGAGTGGGTTGTCATTTCCTTCTCCAGGGGATCTTCCCGACCCTGGAGTCAAACTTGTGTCTCCTGCATTGCAAGCAATTCTTTACTGCTGAGCCATCTAGGAATCAAGAGTCCCATAAGCTTTCTTTACTCTTTTTATTTTATTTTTGCTCCTATGTCTGGATAATTTCAAAAGACCTATCTTCCAGTTTACTGATTATTTTTGTTAGTTGTTTTGTCAAGTGAAGCCGAAGTCCTTTATTGATTTCTTCAGATTACTCACTGTATTATTAAATTCTAGAACTTCCGTTTGGAAATTCTTTTTAATGAGTTCTATTTCTCGGTTGAATTTCCTGGTTTTTTTAAGGCAATTTTCCTAATTTTGTTAGTTGTCTCTCCATGTGTTATTGTAGGTCCCAAAATTTCTTTGAGAGGATTATTTTTGAATTCTTTATCAGATGGTTCATAAATCTTCATTTCTTTAGGGTCAGTTATTGGAGCTATACTAGTTTCCCTTATTGATGTCATGTTTACCTGATTCTTTATCTTCCATTATCCTTGGTATCTGCACACTTGAGCAAGCCATCTTTTCATCTAGACTTTACATGTTTCATTTAGAAGAGATCATCCTACATCAGTCAGCTCAGCTTGGGGTTCTGGATGGATCAGCTGGCAACACTCTTAGTCAGGCAAGGCTAGCCACTGGGGTTTCTTTTGGGCCAGGGAATTCCGTAAATTTGCTTGCCTGCCTGGGCAGGGCCTGAATTGAGGACCGTAGGATTGCAGCTCAATAACTTGGTACCTACATCTGGTAGAGCTGCCCACAAAATTCCTAAGCCGATGGGGCCACAAACTCAGCTCTGCAGGTAGGCAGAAACATTGCCTTGGCTTTTTCATAATTGTTATCATAAGATGGGCTATGGGGTAAGCTATATTGGATAAACTATACTGTTATCATAAGATGGGCTATGGGGTAAGCCAGATGTTCTGATTAGGCTTCCTGGTTGGCTGGAGCTAGAAGCTATCTTCAGCCACAGACCATCTTTGAATCTGTTTCCAATCTAGTCAGAGCCATAGAACAACAGCTTCCATGCTGGTACGGCTTCTTGGCTGGGGACCCACATTGGGAAGGACTGTTGACTGGGCTCCCCTGACAGATGAAGCAAATGGGCAGAGCTGCGCAGCTCAGATGGGCTGTGCTCTATGCTCAGGCATTTACTTCAAACCAGGCTGAAGGGTGGGCTATGCAGACTCCTGGATGCTTTGGTCAGGCACTGTTGAGTGGGACTCAAAGCTAATCTTTGCATTATGTAGAGCCACAAGCCCAATTTCCTGTCAAGCAGGGTGACAAATAAGGCTCAAAGAAAGGGTCAGCTGGCCAGCCGGAGACCCAAATAAGGCAGAATTTTGCATTAATCATCCAGGTCAGACAGGGCCATCAGCTCAGCTCTACTGACTGGATTGGCTCCTCAATTGCCACAGTAGGCATACTAGAGCTTGAACTACACAACTTTCCAGATGCTATGGTTCCATTTCCTAATTGAGTGGGCCTGGGAGCTGTATTCAACAGTAGGGAGGCTATGCAATCTGAGAGAGATTGCAGAACATGCCTGCGTATCTTGTCATTTGTTGTCGTTCAGTCACTCAGTCATGTCCGACTCTTTGCACCCCATGGACTGCAGGATGCTAGGCCTCCCTGTCCATCAACAGCTCCTGGAGTTCGCTCAAACTCATGTCCACTGAGTCAGTGATGCCATCCAACCATCTCATCCTCTGTCATCCCCTTCTCCTCCTGCCTTCAATCTTTCCCAGCATCAGGGTCTTTTCCAATGAGTCAGCTCTTCCAATCAGGTGGCCAAAGTATTGGAGTTTCAGCTTCAGCATCAGTCCTTCCAAAATTTTTGTTGTTAGATGCCCAAATTAGGCAGAACTAAACAGGCTCTGGCAGACAGTGCCTCATCTTATATCTGCAGATTATAGTGGTCCCCAACCTTTTTGGCACCAGGGGCCAGTTTCATGAAGACAGTTTTTTCATGGGCTGGGATGGAGGGGATGGTTTCAAAATGATTCAAGCACATTCCATTTATTGTGCACTTTATTTCTCTTATTATTACATCAGTTCCACTTCAGGTCATCAGGCATTAGATCCCGGAGGCTGGGGTGTGTGTGCGTGTGTATGTGTGTGTGTGTGTGCACGCGTGCTTAGTCGCTCAGTTGTGTCCGACTCTTGGTGACCCCATGGACTCTAGCCCACCAGGCTTCTTTGTCCATGGGGATTCTCCAGGTAAGAACACTGGAAAAGGCAAGAACATATGCCCGCCTCCAGGGGATCTTCCCAACCCAGGGATCGAATCCAGGTCTCCTGCATTGCAGGCAGATTCCTTACCATCTGAGCCACCAGAGAAGTCCCTATACAAATGGACTCAGCTGCTGGCTGGGATCTCCACTCAGGCACCACTGTGAGGAGAAGTATGGTCTGCCGAGATGCAGGTGCTGCTTGCTCCAGCACTAAGCTCCATGTCCTTTCTCTGTTCCAATCTGATGTCCATGCTGAGGCCCCACAGATTCTTGCATCTTCTTGATGCCAGACCCAGAGGAGTCACCCAGGAAGTGACCCACAATGCTGGCGAGCTGGATGTCCACCCGGGGCTCTCTTTTACCCCTGGGAGAAGCTGTAGGTTCAGGAAGGCCCTCTGCGGTGCTGACCTGGGGGAGGGACAAGTGGCCAGACTGTGACCATTCTTCTCATCCTTCTATGCAATCCTTCTCCATCTCTGTGAACCAGCGGAGTACTTGAGCCTCTGCCCTGCCTTCAGGGATTTTTGTCAAAATGTTGTCTATAAGTAACTGCTAATTGGTCTGCTGTGAGAGACTCTGCTTTAAAATATTTGAATTCTACAGGGATAGTTAGTTTGGGATTGGCATGTACAAACTGCTATATTTAAAATGGATAACCAACAGGACCTACTATATAGCACAGGAAACTCTGCTAAATGTTCTATGGCAGCCTAAGGGGGAGGGCAGTTGGAGGAGAATGGATACATGTAACTTCACATTTGCAGATGACACCACCCTAATGGCACATAGTGAAGAACTAAAGAGCCTCTTGATGAAAGCGAAAGAGGAGAGTGGGAAAGTTGGCTTAAAATTCAACATTCAGAAAACTAAGATCATGGCATCTGATCCCATCACTTCATGGCAAATAGATGGGGAAACAGTGGAAATCAGCATTCAGAAAACTAAGATCATGATATTCGATCCCATCACTTCATGGCAAATAGATGGGGAAACAATGGAAACAGTGGCTGACTTTATTTTCCTGGGGTCCAAAATCACTGCAGATGATGACTGCAGCCATGAAATTAAAAGAAGCTTCCTCCTTGGAAGGAGAGTTATGACCAACCTAGATAGCATATTAGAAAGCAGGGACATTACTTTGCCAACAAAGGTCTGCCTAGTCAAGGCTATGGCTTTCCCAGTGGTCATGTATGGATGTGAGAGTTGGACTGTAAAGAAAGCTGAGCACCGGAGAATTGATGCTTTTGAACTGTGGTGTTGGAGAAGACCCTTAAGAGTCCTTTGGACTGCAAGGAGATTCAACTAGTCTATCCTAAAGAAGATCAGTCCTGGGTGTTCTTTTAAGGAATGATGTTAAAGCTGAAGCTCCAATACTTTGGCCATCTGATGTGAAGAGCTGACTCATTTGAAAAGACCCTGCTGCTGGGAAAGATTGAGGGCAGGAAGAGAAGGGGATGTCAGAGGATGAGATGGTTGGATGTCATAACTGACTGTATGGAGATGAGTTTGAGTAAGCTCCAGATGTTGGTGATGGACCAGGAGGCCTGGCATGCTGCAGTCCATGGGGTCACAAAGAGTTGGACACAACTGAGCGACTGAACTGAACTGAACTGGATACGTGCATATGTGTGGCTGAGTTCCTTTGCTGTCCACCTGAAACTGTCACATTGTTAATTGGCTGTATTTCATTATAAAATAAAAAGTTTGAAAAGAAAGAAAAAATATTTGAGTTCTCTACACTAAATTGTCAGTTTGATATATTAGTTTTCAAAGAGACAAGTACTTCAATAAATTTAATGCTAATTAAAATTCAAGTAACTGCTCGCTTCAGTACATAGAAACCCTCAACCATTCCAGAAATTAAAAATTCCCTAAAATAATATAAAGATAAAAGATTATTTTAAGTTTTAGAAGAAAAGACCTCCTTAAATGAAGCATGAATACTAAGTGTCATAAAGAAAAATATTGTCTTATATAGTATACATATGATAAAAATCATGAAAAACCAAGTTGAAAGGTAATAAAAATATGCTGAGTGAAAATACAAAAAGACATAAGTACTTTCTATAATCAGTAAAGAAAAGGAGGAAGACAAACAAATAGAAAAATAATAAATAAAGAAAACAAAATAGCCACTCATGGAATAATTGATAAATAAGTAACAGAACAGGTGCTCCATCTCACAGGCAATATTGAAAGAGTTAGTTAAAACAATAAAAGAACATCTGTGCCTACTAAAAATTGATAATACAATATATCAGTAAGGGGATGAAGAAAGGCATAATGTATTGTATATGTGGGTACTAATTAACAGCTTTTGTAGAAAGTATCTATACTTGAGGATTTATAAGATGCATACTATTTGACATGGAAGTTACTCTTCTCTATTTCTACCTTATAGAATATTCAAACACATTCACGGAGATGTATATGTAATAAAGTTTCATGTAACATTTTCTACAGCAAAACGCTAGCCAAAACTGTCTGGAAAGATACAAGCCAAAATGTTAATAGTGTAACTGAAAAGGTAAAAAAATAGGAGAAAGGATTATGGAATCAGTTTTTATTCAATGTGCTTTTTTTTTTATATTTTTTTTTTATTTTTCAACTATGAATTCTTACATTAATTGTGAAAATCTTGAATTTTAAAAGTGATAAAGTGGAAGCGCAGAAATGACTCATCCTCTCTGAAAGTACAAATATACTTCTCAGAAATATAAAAATGGATGTACATAGTCATATCATGTTTCATTTTGATTTCCTGAACATCAGTTAAAAAGTAGCTCAGTGTATGGGCTATTTCTTCACAATTTATATGAGGGATACCATATGTTGCTGGAAAATCCAATCAAAATAGAGGGGAAAAGAAAATCACTAATAGTTTCTGAATTAAATCTTCATCTTTCCATCAAAATTAATTCCACTTGAAATCAAGTCAAAGAAGGAGCTTGTCAACCTCCTCCCCATGCAGATGAAGCTCCGACATTCAAAATATCTACATCAAATTTACAAGTTATCTTACTTATGCAATTCACTTAACAAACAGACCAGTGTCAGGAACACACAATATTTACTTGCATGTTGCAGGTAAAAAGTAGATGCACCAGGATGTCGACTACTTCATTTCTCTTCTGCCAGTTTGAGATCAACACTAAGTGTAATTCTTCTCACAAATAAAGAAAAACTGCTTGGTGCACACTGAGGCAGCTACTTTGTTTGCTGCGACATATGCACAGTTGTTGTTGTTTATGTTTGAATTCTGCAGATTTCTGTTAAAGAGGGGAAAAAGAAAAATTGAGTCTAATACTCAGACATAAATCATATTTCCAGTAGATATACTACTATAGACAAGGAGGGATTATATGTTTAGCTATCTCTCTGTTTATTCACTCAACAAACATTTCTAAAGTATTATCATATTGCTAAGATTCTGGAATACAGATACAGAGTAAATCTATTTCTGTCCTCAAGGAGTTTACACAAAGAGAGGGAAGGATGCATTCATTTGGCACAGAGGAGTGGCTTCTAACTCAGACAAGGGGAAAGAGTTTGCCATGGAACACAGTTTTGACGTGGGAAGATTATAGCTGAGTCTTAAGGAAGACATGCCACTTAGTGCAGAACCCCTACACAGAATGCGAGGCATAGTTTATGAGTGATTACATCAATGTATGCACAAATAAATGATATAATTATCTCATGAGTTAGTTACCCAGAAAAAACCATAATTACAAAGATGTATGTACCCAATGTTCATTGCAGCATTATTTACAATAGACAAGAGTGGAAATAACCTGAATGTCCATCAACAGAGGAAAGGATAAACAAGATACAGTACATATATACCATAGAATATTACTCAGGTATAAAAAAGAATGAACTTGGGTCATTTGTAGAGATGTGAATAGACCTAGAGACTCTCATACAGAATGAAGAAAGTCCGAGAGAAAAAAACACATATAATGTACATTAACACACATATACGGAATCTGGAAACATTGGGGAAGATAGAAATAGAGACACAGATATAGAAACCCAACATTTGGACACCAAAAGGGAAATGGGTCTGGGTGGGATGAATTGGGAGGTTGGGACTGACATATATGCACTATTCCTACTGTGTATAAAATAGGTCACTAATAAGAACCTCCTGTATAGCACAGGGAACCCTCCTCCATGCTCTGTGGTGACCTAAATGGAAAAGAAATCCAAAAAGGAGGGAATTTGTGTTGATGTGAGATCTACGTGTATATACATAGCTGACTGACTGCTCTGTGCAGTAGAAACACACAGCATCGTAAAGCAACTGCAGTGGTGGTGGCTTAGTCGCCAAGCCATGTTCCACTCTTCCGATCCCATGAACTGTAGCCCGCCAGGCTCCTCTGTCCATAGCATTTTCCAGGCAAGAATACTGGAGTGGGTTGCCATTTCCTTCTCCAGCGGATCTTCCTGACCCGGAGATCAAACCCAGGTCTCCTGCATTGCAGGCAGATTCTTTACTGACTGAGCTACCAAGCAACTAAAAATAAAATAGATTAATGATCTAACTAGATGAAGAGTGGAACTACAGATAATCCAGACAAAGGATATACTATGTGCAACTGTGCAGAAATATGAAAGAGTGTATCTCATGTGATTTTAACTGCAAATTTGGAACAAACCTTTATTATAGCAAATAAAAAAGTACTCTAAATACTAGTGTAGTGTAAAAAGGACCAAATTCAGAAGTAGGTGACCTAGTCCTCAGCCCATCTCTGTCATTAATAGTTATTAAGACTTTTTAATTTATTTATTAATAGTATCTGTGGAGAAAATATATATATATAATCTTAAAGATTATGATAGAAAACTCATCATGAAAAATGAGGAAAAACATAAGACACAGAGTCCAATCCAATTCATTTTCAGATTGCTTCTTAATGGTGTATACTATTTGTAATATGAAATGGGCTTTCCTAGACAGTGAAGAAATCTAGATAAACAGTGTAGATATTTGATTTAGATGATGAAAGTAGTCATTGAGGGCTTCCCTGGTGGTCAAGCAGAAAAGAATCTGCCTGCCAATATAGGAGATATGGGTTCGATACCTGGATGGGGTAGATCCCCGGGGCGGGGTGGTGGTGGAGGGGAATGGCAAGCCACTCCAATATTCTTGCGTGGGAAATTCCATGGACAGAGGAGACTGGCGGTATACAGCCTATGGGATCTCAGAGTCACAACAACCTAGTTACTAAAACAACAACAACAGCAACTAGTGACTGAAACCCTACATTTCCAGCTACCCTCTATTTATGTCTACAAAATTCGTTAATATCTATATTGATAATTTTTAAATTGCTAAGCAACCATTAAGCATTATGTGTTGTGTGCTGTGGATTAACAAAAGATGAGAGACAGAATATTCTAGAGATGGTAAAAGATGGATGTGAGATGGTAAAAGAAAACAAAAAGGAGCATAAAAGGGGAACTAATTTCAAAGCAGGAGATCAAGAATGACTTCAAAGAGAAAACAAATTTTAACTGTAAGTATTACTGGTTGTGGAAATCACATGAATACAAGTACAGAAGCATGGAAGTCAGCAGTGTTTTTTCTAATGCCAAGGATATTTTACAAAATTAAAATTAGTCTTAGAATTGCTCTCGAGGTCAGAAAATCTTGCTTAGTGAAACTTATCTATGCAATTCGTTTCCATAGTTAACAAGTAAGCTGAAGCTTTCAACTGTTTTGGATACTTGCAGTTTATATTGTAGCAAGGAACCATCTTCCCACTTCCAGGGGTTGACAATTCCTTTTCGCGATAATCCAATCCAAGAAAAATAAGACACCAAAGACTGAATAAATTCCTGTGGAGGAAGAACCCTACATGTAATTTAATCCCTAGTCTCATTTTTAGCAATAAAAAATGAAAATAACATGAACAGACACTGCCATATTTAAAATGGATAACCAAGAAGGACCTAGAACATGGAACTCTGCTCAATGTTATGTGGCAGCCTGAATGAGAAGGAAGTTTGGGGGAGAGTGCATACATATAGAGTTATGGCTGAGTCCCTTTGCTGTTCATCTGAAACTGCCACAACATTGTGTGTTAATTGGCTATACCCTGATACAAAATAAAAAGAAAAGAATGTGAACACAAACAATTATAATTTGATTTTTGCCATAACATTTTCTTTGCATTTTCAACTAGGGTTGTTTATTGTTGCCTAATCATTCCTTGGGCTTCCCTGGTGGAAGGAAATACAAGAGACGCAGGTTTGATACCTGCGTTGGGAAGATCCCCTGGAGAAGGGAAGGGCTACCCACTCCAATATGTGCCAAAAGTATCAACATATTAAAAGATCCATCATTATAAAAGGACTTCAAAACAGAGCAACATGAAAAAAAGGGCAACTCCCATGATGGTTTCATGAGAGATGCCTTTCTGTTCAGAAACCTCAGTTTGCTTCCTAGAGCAGACACAGAGCATCATTACCAGAACTTAATGTTTTTTCTGAGACAGAGCTAAAACTGAGATACTAATTCCTACCAACAAGGAATTCTTTTTATTTACTACAAAGTTTTCTACTTGACTTGAAAAGACAAGTCATTGTCATTTAACAAACACACAATTTTCAGATGTTCTTTAAAAAATTATTAGCAATTTTCTCTTGCATACAAAAAAATATGGGGAAAATTTCCAACTTAAGAACTCATTACCTGTTCATCCTCATCTTCTATCTTCAACAGATGGGAGCCGTGGTTGGAGCAGAATTTCTGACTCTCTTCGAAGGTTTTAAGTATATCAGAAAAATAGTAGCATTTCTCTTCACAGCAAGACCATTTGTTTTTGTATCCTTCCCTGTACTTTTCTTTAAAAAAAAAAAAAAAAAAAAAAGTTTTTTAGTTTCTCTAATTCTTTTCCTGGAAAGATTTGCTCCAGGCATCCTTCCCAGCTCTACAGGTCTTATTACTTTCCATGAGCTCTGAGGACATCATTGCTAACTCAAAAGGCAAAATATCTTTATCTGTCATTGAGAGAGAAAGGGTGCTTTTCTTTTTCTGCAGTTTTCTCCAAGATGCCATGGGCACCAGGACAGGAATGCAGAAGTAGGAAATATTTAAGAGCATAAAAACTGTATTGCTTTTGATATTTAATTTTTGTATCAATACTAACAATGTTTTTCCTCCAGGAACTCTTTAGCTTCATCAAAGTACAGCGATTATTAGTTTGGGCTTCCCCGGTGGGTCAGTGGTAAAGAATTTGCGCGCCAGTGCAGGAGACAAAAGAGACATGGGTTCGACCCCTGGGTCAAGAATTTTCCCTGGATGAGGAAATGGCAACCCACTGCAGTATTCTTGCCTGGGAAATCCCATGGACAGAGAAAACTGGTGGGATACAGCCCATGAGGTTGCAAACAGTTGGACACGACTTAGCGACTAAACCACAACAGCAATTATTAGTTTAAAGAAAGAAAATAATCCATTTCTCCTTTCTCCTACCCATCAAATTTTGCCATCTGAAAATGCAAGAACAAAAAATGTAGTTACTAAAAAAGCATCTTTATTTTCATAGAAGACAAAACCAAAGCAACTAAATTATATTCTAACAAGAATATTTTAAGCAAATAGTTGCTAGTGATATGCAAAACAGACAGAAGAGTAAAGTCCCACCACAGTGCTTATCACAACTGGTAGATGGATATAGAAAAGAGTCTTATTGAATTCACTGTTGGCCTGGAGAAACTTCAGGGAAGCTCTCTGAATTTTCAGGTTATCCATGACTTTGAGAGATAGGGTGGGATTGCTTGCCAGGTGAATCTTACCTATACGAACAAGTCAGGAGTTGGGATATGTTTCAAGGGACTTGACTTAGCAAAGTGATACATAGGACAGTTGTTGTTATTTGGTCCCTTAAGCTTTACCCGACTGTTCTTGCAACCCCATGCAACCCCAGTAAGCCTGTCAGGCTCCTGGGTCCATGGGATTTCCTAAGCAAGAATACTGGAATGGGTGACCATTTCCTTCTCCAGATCTTCCCGACCAAACAATCAAACATGCATCTCCCGCATTGGCAGGCAGATTCTTTACCGCTGAGCCACCTGGGAAGTGCCATAAGACAGTATCATTTCACAAACTATTAGGGGGAGATACTGTCTTTTAAAGAAGTAGGAAACAACTAAGCAATTATACTATATCTTATGCATACCATATAAATTAAATGTACTGAAAGATTTCCTTTGCTGATTGATATGACTCTGAAAGAAACTCAAAAATTCTTTCACTTCTTATTTGCAAAGTCAGTTAACTGACAGACCAATAAATAGAAACTAAATTTTGACTCTCTCCAGTTCAAAAATGCAGGCAGACCATGTGGCAAGAAATTGTATCTTCTTGAATGAAAAATACCTCTATCATACTACACTTTTGTAGATCATGAGTTTAATAATACAATGGAGATTACCTGGCAATAACTCATTATACCAAATTTTAATTATGAGTTCTTGTATGTTACTACATACCTGAGTTTAACTGATCCTTTGAAAAGCATTTATTTTTCGTAGGAGTCCTGGATTTCTCATGTTCCTGTGTGTCATTATCCAACATGTTCTGACCATATTCCTGAGTGTCATTATCCAACATGTTCTGATAGTTAAAAGAATTTTGAAAATCTGAAAATCATCAGCAGAAGACAGTTAGTTTAACAGGTAAAATAAACTTGTTACACTAAAATTTTCATTTTCAAAATGAAGAAAATATATATAATATTAAAAATCAGAAAAAAATTAAAAATCTTCTCCCATGATTGCAATTTTATTTCTCATATTTTAGAAATTGTATGAGAGAGTGAAATCATCAAATGTCAAGATAGTTCATTCTTGACTTTAGTCTCCTTCACAAGACTAAACAGCAATCTGAAAAGGCTGTGTTGTTGTTTAGTCACTCAGTTGTGTCTGACTCTTTGTGACCCCATGGACTATAGTATGCCAGGCTCCTCTGTCCACGGGATTCCTCAGGCAAGAATACTGGAGAGGGTTGCCATTTCCTCCTCCAGAGGATCTTCCTGACCCATGGATCGAAACCATGTCTCTTTTGTCTCCTGCATTAGCAGGCAGGTTCTTTAACACAAGCACCACCTGGGAAGCCATGCAAATTTCACCTGAAACTAACACAATATTGGATGTCAGTTATATTCCATATAAACAAATATTAAAAACTAAAAATTAAATTTAATTTTTAAAAAGAATTTCTTCTTTGGACTCATGAATATTATTTTCTCAAGTCCTGAGAAACATCTGGAAATAAGAATGTTTCTGATGTCAGAGTTTGATTATCTCACTAGATTTAACCTTGACTCTCCTTTTAGGAAAAGACAAAACATTTTGACAAAATTTAACATAAAGAATGAAGTTTCTCAACCCAATCAAAACATAGGAAAAACACCTAAACAGACATTTCTCCAAAGAAGACATACAAATGGCTAACAAACATATGAAAAGATGCTCAATATCACTCATTATCAAAGAAATGCAAATCAAACCCACAATGAAATATCACCTCACACCAGTCAGAATGGCTGCCATCAAAAAGTCTACAAACAATAAATGCTGGAGAAGGTGTGGAGGAAAGGGAACCCTCTGGCACTGTTGGTGGGAATGTAAACTGATACAACCACTATAGAAGATGGTATGGAGATTCCTTAAGAAATGAGGAATAAAAACACCGTATAACCCAGCAATCCCACTCCTAGGCATATATCCTGAGGAAACCAAAAAGAAAAAGACACATGTATCTCATTGCTCATTGCAGCACTATTTACAATAGCTGGATCATGGAAGAAACCTAGATGTACATCGACAGATGAGTGGATAAAGGAGTTGTGGTATATATAAACAAGGAAATATTACTCAGTCATAAAAAGGAATGGGTTTGAGTCAGTTCTCAGGTGGATGAACCTAGAACTTATTACACAGAGTGAAGTACGTCAGAAAGAGAGAGATAAATATCATATTATCATATTCTAACACATCTGTACAGAATCTAGAAAAATGGTACTGAAGAATTTACTTATAGGGCAACAATGGAGAAACAACATAGAGAATAGACTTATGGACATGGGGAGAGGGGAGAAGAGGGTGAGATATATGGAAAGAGTAACATGGAAACTTACATTACCATATGTAAAAAAGATAGCCAATGGGAATTTGCTGAAAGGCTAAGAAACTCAAACAGGGCCTCTGTATCAACCTGGGGCAGGGGCGGGTGGGGGGAGGGATTTGGGAAGGAGGTTCAAAACAGAGGGGATATATGTATTATACCTATGGCTGATTCATGTTGAGGTTTGACAAAAAACAACAAAATTCTGTAAAGCAATTATCCTCCAAATAAAAAATAAATAAATAAAAAGGGAATGAAGTTTCTGTAGAATACTTACACTTAGAAGCAAAAAATGCTGATATTCCCAAAAGGATGACACATAAAATTCCTAGTGTTATTGTCACAATACATCCAGAAGATGCTGCTTGGAATGCTGTCAAAACAATGTGTAAACTGAAGATAAAGTGTCGCAAGGCTACAATCTAGGTAATATTATCTGAGCTTTTGTCTCACAAAAGCATACAGGTTAAGAATGAATTAGCACTGTCATGAAGTAGCTATTGTAACCCACTCAGTTCACAGGGGTACCATTTCACTTATATAAAAACAAAACTTACCATCTATTAGAAGCATTTGCCTCTGTTTTTAAATCATTGGTGCTCCCAATTTAAATATTATTTGGAGATGTAAGGGAAATGGGGGAAGGGGATGTAATTTTTCCATTTCTTTCCAAAGTGACATTTACTTTTTAAAAATCACCAATCTGTTTGTTCTTATCTTACAATATGCATGATATTTCCCTTATTTGGAACTGTGCATGTGTGTTCAGTATTGTCTTTGTGACCCCATGAACTGTAGTCCTCCAGGCTCCTCTGTCCATGGAATATTCCAGGCAAGAATTCTGGAGTAGGTTTCCATTTCCTACTTCCTCTTAAGTCTTATTACTTCTAGGGTAGAAAAGAAAAATACCAATAATAACAATATTGATTTTTAAATTTAGATGACTACTGGATCCCTTCCTAGTTGGTATTCAGAGGAAGCATGTAGTAAGAGAGTGTCTCTGAGTCAATAAACATAGAACTAAGAAATACTAATTACTATAGTCAATTAAGACCTAGTCATGATTCAACTGAAAGACTAAGGTAAGGAATCACTTGCATTTCTATATACTAACAATGAAAAATCAGAAAGAACAATTAAGGAATCAATCCTATTCACCATTGCAACAAAAAGAATTAAATATCTAGGAATAAACTTACCTAAGGAGATGAAAGAACTGTACACAGAAAATTATATGACACTGATAAAAGAAATCAAAGATGACATAAACAGATGGAGAGATATTCCATATTCCTGGGTAGGAAGAATCAATATTGTGAAAATGACCATGCTACCAAAAGCAATCTACAGATTCAATGCAATCCCTATCAAATTACCAATGGCATTTTTCACAGAACTAGAACAAAAAATTTCACTATTTATATGGAAACACAAAAGATGCCAAACAGTCAAAGCAATCTTGAGAAAGAAGAATGGAGCTGGAGGAATCAAGCTTCCTGACTTCAGGTTATACTACAAAGCTACAGTCATCAAGACACTATGGTAATGGCACAAAAACAGAGATATAGACCAATGGAACAAGATAGAAAACTCAGAATTACACCCATACACTTATGGGTACCTTATTTTTGACAAAAGAGGCAAGAATATGCAATGGGGCAAAGACAGCCTGTTCAATAAATGGTGCTGGGAAAATGGACAGCTACAAGCAAAAGAATGAAATTAGAACACTTCCTAACACCATACAGAAAGATAAACTCAAAATGGATTAAAGACCTAAATGTAAGACAGAAACTATAAAATTCTTAGAGGAAAACATCAGCAGAACACTTGATGACATAAATCAAAGCAAGATCCTCTATGATCCACTTTCTACAGTAACAGAAATAAAAATAAAAGTAAACAAGAGGGACCTGATTCAACTTAAAAGCTTTTGCACAGCAAAGGAAACTATAAGCAAGGTGAAAAGAAAGCCCTCAGAATGGGAGAAAATAATAGAAAATGAAATAACTGACAAAGGATTAATTTCCAAAATATACAAGTAGCTCATACAACTCAATACCAGAAAAACAAGCAACCCAATCAAAAAGTGGAAAGATCACCTAAACAGACATTTCTCCATAGACGACATACAGATGGCTAACAAACACATGAAAAGATGCTCAACTTTGCTCATTATTAGAGAAATGAAAATCAAAGCTGCAATGAGATATCACCTCACACCAGTCAGAATGGCCCTCATCAAAAAGTCTACAAACAGTAAGTGCTGAAGAGGGTGTGGAGAAGAGAGAACACTCTTGCACGGTTGATGGGAATGTTAAATTGATACAGCCACTATGGAAGACTGTATGGAAATTCCTTAATAAACTAGGAATAAAACCACCATATGAATCAGCAATCCCACTCCTAAGCATATACCCTGAGGAAACCAAAATTGAATGAGACACATGTTTATTGCAGCGCTATTTACAGTAGTTAGAACATGGAAGCAACCTAGATGCCCATCGACAGATGAAAGGATAAAGAAGTGAAGGTATATATCCACAATGGAATATTAATCAGCCATAAAAAGGAATGCATTTGAGACAGTTCTAATGAGGTGAATGAACCTAGAACCTATAATACATACTGAAGTGAGTCAGAAAGAAAAAGATAAATACCATATTCTAACACATATATATGGAATCTAGAAAAATGGTACTGAAAGAATTTATTTACAGGGCAACAGTGGAGATACATAGAGAATAGACTTATGGTTATGGGGAGAGGGGAGGATAGGGTGAAATGTATGGAAAGAGTAACATAGAAATTTATATTACTATTTGTAAAATAGATAGCCAATGGGAATTTGCTCTATGGCTCAGAAAACTGAAACAGGGGCTCTGTATCAACCTAGAGGGGCGGGATGGGGAGGGAGCTGGAGGGAGGTTCAAAAGGGAGGGGATCTATGTATACCTATGGCTGATTTACTTTGAGGTTCGACAGAAAACAGCAAAATTCTGTAAAGCAATTACCCTTCAATAAAAAAATTAATTAATTTTTTAAAAAAGAGGCTAAGGGAAGGACTTTCTGGTGGTCCAGTGGTTAAGACTTTGCCTTCCAATACAGGGGCAGCAGTTTTGATCCCTAGTCAAGGAGCTAAGATCCCACATGTTTCACAGCCAAAAAACCAGAACATAAAACAGAAGCAATATTGTAACAAATTCAATAAAAGACTTTAAAAAGGGTACACGTCAAAAAAAAAAAAAAAAAATCTTCAAAAAGAAAAACAGGTTAAAGGAGAAATTCCAGACTATGGCAACGGAGAAGGGAAGAAATAGCAAACACACTATAAGTTCTAGAAAGTCCTCTGAAGAAAAAAGCAGGTAGAAATTTGAAGGCAACCCTGATCTTATGTCCTGCTTTCATTTTGCTTAGGCAAGTCACAGTCATATTTAGTCTTAACTATCACAGAAGTCCTCTGACTGGTCTTCCTTTAGCACAGTGACTCAAAGTAGACACATACTACTGAAAAATATTTTTAATTACTTGAGTGAATCACTCAAGGACAAACTGCAAAATTGACTATGTGGAAATTGTCCTGGTAGAAATTTCTTCTTTTCCATACCTCAAGAAGAAAAATATGTAGTTTGGGGAAGAAAGTATTATTTGGAGTATTCTTTACATATAACTGCATATTTAATTAGTAATAACTCTCAAAAATTGAAAGATTATCATGTGGTAATGGCTCTTATAATCTCATTTAGTCCCAACAATTGCTCTAAGATTGTTGCTATTCTTATTTTACAGATGAGGAAACTGAGGTGTAGATACTGGTAATTAGGTAACTGGCCGACAGTTAGGTCAGTTACAAATTGGCACTTGCTGGCATCTACCTCTGCAAGGAATATATCATGTACAGCTGCAGCTGCTGACTTCCAACACTCCCTGAAAGGAGTTCAGGGTGGAGAGCAAAAATGAGGCAACCCTGTGCTCTGGTGTGGAGGGGGCAGGAGGGAGGGAAAACTGGCAAAACAGGTCTTCAGATAGTCAGATATTTTTAGAAGCTGATTTTATAAGCCCAATTCTTCCAGCTCCTATCTAGAAAAGCACAAAAATCCTTCATGGTGATGACTGTTCCTCATGACTAGCAAAATCTTCATGAGATTAGCTGAAATCTTCTGGGAAAATATGTGCCTGATTACATGTATTCTCCCTTCACAAAAATCATATATACTGACCTTCCTTCTGTCTCTTTGGAGAAATTTCTGAGTTATCTGAGGTGCTGTCTCCTGGGCTACTGTCCTCATTTTGCCTCAAATAAAACTTAACTTGTAACTCTCACATTGTGCATTTTTAAAGTCTACCATTACATTGCTAATTATTGATGGAATATATTAAAACCCAGTTCTGACTACAAAATGCATTGAGCTTTGCCCCCAACTTCTTGGGATGATAACTTGAAGTGACGTGCTATTTTAGAGGAAAACAGGTATTTTTCTAAGAGAAATAATCTCAAGTTTAGTTTAGAATACCTACCTGTTGCATCCCTGAAAGTCAGAAAAACATGAGCTTTCTGCAAGAAATAAGCCATTCTCTCTTCCACACTGCCCTCAAAATCTCCAATGAGGTCATCCAGATAATTACTTCTACACTGCATGGTTTGAATAAATAGGATTAAAGAGCATTTTTTCTCATAGAAGGTACATTAAAATTTAAGTACAATAATAGTTCTGGTGTTCTCTATGGTCTCCTAGAAGATAATGAAAATTTTTCAATGGTCTAACATTTAGAGCATGATGGAAATTTAAAATCTCGCACATACCTTTTTTTCTGTCATGTTCAGGAATTCTTTGTATTTGTTGAGTTGTTTGAATCTGAGGCTGAGAATGAAATCCTGCATTCCTGTAAGGCCTTTTTAGCCTGTTATTCTGTGTTGCTTTCTAGAAGAAAATGTCCTCAGCATTAATTAGCATATTGAGACAATTGCAGGAATAATCATTATCCCAGAGAAAAAAATACAGACCAGGGTGAGATGTGTTGTATCAAGATACATTGTTCCCCAGACAATCAGGAGCACAGATTGCACCCCCACAGCCCCACCCACCCTCAGGATTGTTTTCCCAGATTTTAGAGTCTGGCAACATCTCTGGTCAAGATACAAAGAGACTCAGCATGCATTTTATTTTTTTTATATATTATTTATTTTCAATTGAAATATAATTGCTTTTCAGTATTGTGTTGGTTTCTGCCAAACATCAGTATGAATCAGCCGTAGGTATACATATGTATACTCTTATATTTTAAATGATGATTCTAACCTATCAGTTCAGTTCAGCCTCTCAGTTTTGTCCAACTCTTTGCGACTCCATAGACTGTAGCACACCACACCTCCCTGTCCATCACCAACTCCCAGAGTTTACTCAAACATATGTCCATTGAGTCGGTGATGCCATCCAGCCATCTCGTCCTCTGTCTTCCCCTTCTCCTGCCTTCAATCTTTCCCAGTATCAGGGTCTTTTCAAATGAGTCAGTTCTCCTTATCAGGTGGCCAAAGTATCGGAGTTTCAGGTTCAGCATCAGTCCTTCCAGTGAACACCCAGGACTAATCTCCTTAGGATCGACCGGTTGGATCTCCTTACAGTCCAAGGGACTTTCAAGAGTCTTCTCCAACACCACAGTTCAGAAGCATCAATTCTTTGGCGCTCAGCTTTCTTCATAGTCCAACTCTCACATCCATACATGACTACTGGAAAAACCACAGCTTTGACTAGATGGACCTGTGTTGACAAAGTAATGTCTTTGCTTTTTAATATGTTGTCTAGGTGGGTCATAACTTTTCTTCCAAGGAGCAAGCATCTCTTAATTTCACGGCTGCAGTCACCATCTGCAGTGATTCTGGAGCCCCCAAAAATAAAGTCTCTCACTGTTTCCATTTTTCCCCCATCTGTTTGCCATGCAGCATGCATTTTATAGCATGGGTTCCAGAACCAAGATTTCCAGGTTTAACCCTGGTTCTATCACTTATTTGTGTGACTTAGGTTAGGCAAGTTATTTAAATTCCTTGTGACTTTTTTTTTATAAAATGAAGATAATGACAGGCTCTAAGTCCTTGATTAGCTATGAGAACTTAATGGATTAATATGTATAATGTGCTGAGGACCTTGCCTGCAGTAAGTTTCTATTAAATAGAGGAGTAGAGGGCTATAATGAGAATTCCAAGATGACTGTAACTATGCTTTGCCCAGAAAACTTCTGAGACCTAGTACTGCTCCAAAAATATATAATCAGCAGTTCCACATCTCAGTAAGCACTTAACCTTTACTTTTAAATAAAGCACAACTAATTGTTTTTGGTTTTGCTTTTAATTTTTTACTGTCCTCTTGTTTCATTCTCCAAAGTCCAGGGCATTTCTCCAGTTGACCACATCAAGAAAGGAAATATTCTAGCATTGTTAATTTATAGTTAAGTTCTTCAAATTTTTTAAGTGTAAAAGGGCCCTGAAACCATGACATTCTTTTAAAAATAACTTGGAATACTTATATATTTAGTAACATCATTGAAGGACACTTTTAAATGACTATGTGTGTAAATCTCTAGTCACAATATCAACTATACATACAGTGTAGAAGCTCTGCACTAGTCCAAAAGTAATAATGCAGAAATTGTATTGAGATCACATTTTAAGTAAATAAAAAAAAATCCAGTCTCTAGATTGAATACAGAACTATTTCTAATCAAGCAAAGGGAAAAAAGTGCAAAAGAAAAATATACCAAAGTAACAAAGGTGATTTACCTCAGATATTGGAATTGACAGTAATTTTTTTTCTAAAATGGGAATATATCTGTTTCCAAGTAGAACAATACATGGCAAATTAAGGTAAAAATATTTGTGTTTTAAAATAAAGGGTATATGTTAATAAAGGATATATGTAAATGAGTTCAATTTAAGATACTAGGAGAAAATAAATGATAAGCAAAATTCACTCAATAGAAAGTAAATAAACATAAAACAGGATCTACACTTTCGAAACTGGTTCTTGTAAAAGAGTAATGAAATTCCTGACTACATGGATAAAAAGAAAGAAGGTAGGAATTAATCATATAAGGAATGGAGAGAAGACCAAAAATAGAAGAGAATTCAAGATAATAAAAGCCTTATTCATTTAAGCAAATATTTATGAGCACACAATGAGGTCCAGCTACTATTCTACTTTATCAGAAATAAAGCAAGTTAAAAAAAATCTCTATTCTTATGGAACTAATATTACCAACATGGCGGGGGGGGGGGGGGCGTGAAGGAAAGGTGGGTAATAATTAAATAAGTTTTTAAAAATTATACTTTAGTAGAAAATGGTAAGAAATAACTCAGGAAAGAAGGATACAGAGTGCTGAAGGGTTACAATTTATTTGAAAATTTAGATGAAATGAGCAAATTCAATGAAACATTTAATTTCCCAAAACTTATTCCTAAAGAAAAATTCTTTATGTTTAACAGATACTAGGATACAACAGATGTTTACAGACTGGTGTATTTTTAGGTTGGTTGAGCTTGTGCCATGCTGGTTGTGAATATTTTGAATGTCATACCTACCCATAGCCATTAATGAAAATGAGTCTAAAATATTCTCACAAAGAAAAGCAATAGTTTCATACTGTTTAAAAAGCAAGTCCTAAAAGTTAAAAGAACAGATTATCCTAATATTACATAAATTCTTATAAACAATAAAAGCATAAAAGGA
Source organism: Muntiacus reevesi (assembly GCF_963930625.1). Taxonomy (NCBI): domain Eukaryota; kingdom Metazoa; phylum Chordata; class Mammalia; order Artiodactyla; family Cervidae; genus Muntiacus; species Muntiacus reevesi. Next base: position 43,503,533 of record NC_089249.1, on the reverse strand, counting down.
GCATGAAGTCAGAGTGAGACACAATCCACCATTTATTCTGTGAAGCTAGGAAGTCCTGCATCTAAGAGGAGAAAGGATATTCCTCCTTACCTTTCCTGTTAACACTCATAGTTTTTTTGATGTCACTTCTGAGTTGTTTTTGTGTTTGTGTGTGCAATCTTTTTTCTTTAATTTTTTTTTTTTTTTTTGGCAGTGTTTGGTCTTCATTGCTGCATGGGCTTTTCTGTAGCTGCAGCGCACAGGCTTCTCATTGCAGTGGTTCCTCTTGTAAAGCAGGGGCTCTAGGTATGCGGGCTTCAGTAGTTGTGGCTCGTGGGCTTGTGAGCACAGGCTCAGCAGCTGTGATGCACCACCTTAGTTGCTATGTGGGATCTTCCCACATCAAGGATCGAAACTCTCCTCCATTGGCAGGCAGATTCTTCACAGCTGAGCGAGCACCAGGGAAGCCCTGTGTGTGAAATCCTCAAATGATTTGCATTCAGTATGTCTTTGGCCCCTTCTCTTCATCTGCATAATCTTTTTAATTTTTATTTTATATTGGAGTATAGTTGATTAATAAAAGTGTTAGTTTGAAGCGTACAGCAAAGTGACTCAGTTATGCATGTACATGTATCTATTCTTTCTCAAATTCTTTCCCCATTTAGGTTATTATAGATTATTGATCAGTGTTCCCTGCACTATGCTGATGAGTGATGTCTGCTGTTATGGCTTCATCTGTCACTTACATCCCTTTTGTTGTTCAATTGCCAAGTCATTTCCAGTGCTTCACAACCCCATGGACTGCAGCACACCAGGCTTCTCTGTCCCTCACCATCTCCCAGAGTTTGCTCAAGTTCACATCGATTGAATCAGTGATGCCATCCAACCATCTCATCCTCTGTTCCCCTCTTTTCCTTTTGCCTTCAATCTCTCCCAGCATCAGGGTCTTTTCAAATGAGTCAGTTCTTCCCATCAGGTGGCCAAAGTATTGGAGTTTCAGCTTCAGCATCAGTCCTTCCAATGAATATTCAGGACTGATTTCCTTTAGGATGGACTGGTTGGATCTCCTTGCTGTCCAGGGGATTCTCAAAAGTCTTCTCCAACACCACAGTTCAAAAGCATCAATTCTTTGGCACTCAACCTTCTTTATGGTCCAACTCTCACATCCATACATAACTATTAGAAAGACTATAACCTTCACTATATGGATATTTGTCAGCAAAGAGATATCTTTGCTTTTTAACACAGTGTTCATGTTTGTTATAACTTTTCTGCCAAGACGCAATCATCTTCTAATTTCATGGCTGCAGTCACCATCTGCAGTGAGTTTAGAGCCCAAGAAGAGCGAATCTTACATCCTGTGTGTGTGTGTGTGTGTGTGTGTGTTGGTCACTCAGTCGTGTTGGACTCTTTGATGACTTCCAAATTTCTATACTTAGACACTATTGGTTTTCTAATCTGCAGGCTCACACATTCATCACAAGTGTTGAAAACACATTGTCCAAAGCTATCCTCCTCACCTTGAGGCCCCTCCTCCTACCTTTCATATCCTGTCAAATGGCACCATAATTGACCAAGTCTCCCAAGTCAAAAGCCTAGAGATCATCTTGATTTCTGTGTCCTTTTACTCCCCTCATCCTACAATTTAAGAAACCTGATGACTCTACCTCCTTAAGTCTCTCTGCTAAGTTCTCCCATTCCCATCCCTAATGCCACAGCTGTATGCTGAACACCGATTTCTTTCCCAGATCCCTTACAAGAGGTTGGCCTCCCTGCCTTCAGTCTCCTCAGTCCATCTAAATCCTGCCGGTTACTGTTCCATCACCCCCACCTGTCTATGCCTTATCTTCACCTGGAACATTCTTCCACTTCCTTCTCCATCAGACTTATCCCAATCAAGGAGTCTTTCCTGTTTAATCCACTTTTATTCTTAACCCAGGTCTCAAAAATGTATCCTTCTTTGATCTCTCATCACCTCATTTATATTCTTATATAGCATTTGTTCAGAGTTGTATACTTGCCATCTCTCTTGCTGCACAGTAAGATCCTTGAAGGCATAATTTCTCTCTTTTATCTATGAAGCATGAATCCTATCATAATCTTAACACATGGTTCCATGCAAAAAATAATCATTGAATGAAGAAACAAATGATGATATTAATGAATGAAAGTTCATTTGAAATATATTTATTGAGCATATATTCCAGACACTATTCTGAGTACTGATGATATATTACTTAACTTGGCCTTGTGGCAGTTCTTTTGCAATAGGCATGTGATTAATTATAATATGAATGGAATAGAAATGAGTCCGAGGAAGACAGGCTTCAAAACAGATATTGATTAATGCTAACACTGTCAATTTCACACTTAACTTTCCTCTCTTCATATCCTCCAGAATTAAATTTTGGAGAATAATAGGACTTTTCCATTTAAACCAGGATAATAAGAATACACACACACACACACACACACACACATATGACAACTTCTATAAACAGAAACTCCTAAGTAGATCTTATGAAGTCTAAATATATATGCAAATATTTACCTTCTTCTTGATATATTTCAGGTCTCTCACCTGTCCGCTGATGAGGAGCAACACGTGTTAACTTCACATACTCTGTCTTCTCTCCATTGTTTCCTGGGAAACAAAGTGTAACAAAATCCATTCTCATCATAATAAGTGGATAAAATAACAGTCTGTGTTATAACTGAAATGGAGGCTAATAACCATTTTTTTAAAAGATATCAATAATTCTAAAATGATATCTTAATAAAAGACTATAACAATTAATAACCATATAATATCATGCTTTATGGACAAGAATTTAATAAGTACTTATTGCTATATGTGTACTGAAAATCAACATCTTCAATGTTTCTTTATAAATGTAACATTCTACAACTTCAACTTGCCAATTGAATAAAAGTGTTGAAAAAAGAAAGTTGGGCATATCGCTAAGAAATTAAGGCAATAATAGTAACTTCTGAGTTGTCGGGTTTTTTTTTTTTTCCCATTTATTTTTATTAGTTGGAGGCTAATTAGTTTACAATATTGTAGTGGTTTTTGTCATACATTGACATGAATCAGCCATAGAGTTACACGTATTCCCCATCCCAATCCCCCCCTCCCACCTCCCTCTCCACCCAATTCCTCTGGGTCTTCCCAGTGCACCAGGCCAGAGCACTTGTCTCATGCATCCAGCATGGACTGGTGAACTGTTTCACCCTAGATAATATACATGTTTCGATGCTGTTGAATCTAGACATCTATACTGTTTATTATCATTGTTTATAACCGAAGAGTTGATCAGATTGAACTGATATTTTTCTAAATCAAGTCAAACATCCTGTCCAGAACATGCAGATCTGTATGTATTTAGAGCTAAACAATAATAACAATGAAAAAGAATTCCTCTAAAAATAATTATTAAAGTGTACTCTGTATGGGAATCTGATATTCAGCTCTCCAAACGTGTGCAGGCCTTTGCGCTCATCCATTTCATTAAATTTCTGGGAACTGACTGTCATTTTTAGACATAGTCAGTGACTATAATCTCTTCATCAATGTGATAATAATAACAATAACGAACAACTCACAATGTCCCAGGTACTACTCCAGGTATTTATATGCATTCGATTATTTAATCCTCACAATGATTCTGTATAATAGAAACTATAAAGTTATATATCCCCATTTTATAAAAGTGTAAATAGAGGCACCGAAAAATCTACTGAGCTTTACATACATACATGGAAAAACAAATTCAAGTAATAATTATAACTGTACAAGATACATGACTATATTCATATGTTTCTGGTAGAAAATTTAATTAATGATAAGAATGTGTAGACTTATTCCAAGTTTCCTAGGCACCATTTGTCTCTTGCTGGTGTTTGTATATGTATCTGTGTACCTCATAGACCAAATTTCATTAAACAACAAAAGAAAAAGAAAACTCAAATATCCTGCCATTATCATCAATGTAATCATTGTTCAAGACGTATACTTTACAGAAAACTATCTACAAAATCTACTACAAAACATGCAATGAAGCTTAATTCCCAAGAGCATAGGATAATTTATTAAACTGAACTTATGACCAGTTATCCTGAGATCATCTCACCTCTGTGTGGTTTATGCCTCATGGTTTGGTATTCCAAGTTCTGGCAAGGAGTCTGTCTCATGAATCAAAAAGTCAGCAAAGTGACCTTATGAGCAGAAGAAGAGTCTAACTGCTCTGTGATGTCTCCCACACAGGAAGCCTCCCCTTAGAGTCACATTCATGCTGTTCTTCCTTCACACAAGAGGTTAAAGGATGAGGATATTTAAAGTCTGCACAATATCAGATAATAAGGTCCTGTGTTCAACTAGCACATTTGAATCTGAGACCCACTATTGGTGAGCTATGATAATAGATATATGAGAAGGTAGAAATTTTGACTTTTTTTTTTTTTCAGAATTCTGATCAATTTTATTTTAAGGATTGGATACACCTTTTAAGGGATCTCTAACTTAAAAGGTATAATTTGTACAGAAGCTCTTAAAATTATTTGTGTTTTTCCATGAAAGTAACACATTCCTTAATTGGTTCATTTAATGTGCATTTACTGATCATGTAATTTTATTCCAGGCTATGTTCTAAATGCTGAGGACAGAGCAGTCAACAAATATAGCAAGTAAATTACCTCTTGGCTCATGGGATTTATATTACAGTGAGGTGGAGGACAGTAAACCAGTAAGTCAAGGGCATACTATACTAAATTGTGATTTTTAAAAACTAAGAAAAATATATTGGAAAAGAGGTGATAGTTTGGGGATAATAATGGAAGACCTCACTTGAGAAGGAAACACTTTAATAAAATTCTGAAAGATACTACAGGAGATCATGAGTCTAAATATATAATAGATTGCTAACTCCATGAGAATAGAAAGCATGTCTTATTATTCACAATATCAATAATTGAGCAAATACATTTAGAGAAACTTCTATGTGTTTACCATTTTGTTAATCAATGAAATTATTTGATATTCATAAACAAATGATAGATTATGAAAAAGAGATAAAACATATATGAATTGGGCTTCCCTGATGGCTCAGGGGATAAGAATCCACCTGCCAAGGCAGGAGACATGAGTCCAACACTTGGCTTGGGAAGATTCCCTGGAAAAGGAAAAGCAACCCACTCCAGTATTCTGTCCTGGGAAATCCCATGGACAGAGGAGCCTGGCAGGCTACAGTCCATCGAGTCTCAAAGGAGTCAGAGAGTACTTAGCGACTGAACAACAAAGAAGAGATAAAAATTCAAAATTATTGAGAAAGAGATAAAAATACATTTGAATAGTTTTAAGGCATTTCAAATATGTGAGTTGTACTTTATTTCTTAAGTTATTTCTTAGGTACCTTCCTATAACTCTAGCTATCCTCTCCTTTTATTTTCTAATTTTATACTCTAATGAATTCACTCCACTGAAGCCACCATTTGACTTAAGCCAATCCATTGCCCTCTCTGACCAGTTCTATCATTCTCACCTTCTGTCTTTCCAAATTATAGTGGGCTAAATGTTATGTATCTGTCAGGTTTCAGATGAAAAACTTAAATGACTTATTTAAGAAAGCTTTTGTTGATTCCTAAAAGATGCTGCTGTTGAAGTGCTAAATCCAATATATCATCAAACTGGAAAACTCAGCCACAGGACTGGAAAAAGTCAGTTTTCATTCCAATCCCAAAGAAAGGCAATGCCGAAGAATGTTCAAATTACCGCACAATTGCACTCATTTCACATATAAGCAAAGTAATGCTCAAAATTCTCCAAGCTAGGCTTCAACAGTATGTGAACAGAGAATTTTGGGATGTTCAAGCTGAATTTAGAAAAGTCAGAGGAACTAGAGATCAAATCGCTGACATCCACTGGATCATAGAAGAGCAAGAGAATTCCAGGAAAACATCTGCTTCTGCTTTATTGACTATGCTAAAGCTTTTGACTGTGTGGATCACAGCAAGCTGGAAAATTCTTAGAGATGGGAGTGCCAGATCACCTCACCTGCCTCTTGAGAAACCTATATGCAGGTCAAGAAGCAACAGTTAGAACCAAATATGGAACAAAAGACTGGTTCCAAATTGAGAAAGGAGTACATCAAGGCTGAATATTGTCACCCTGCTTATTTAGCTTCTATTAGAGAACATCCTGCAAAATGTTGGGCTGGATGAAACACAAGATGGAATCAAGTTTGCTGGGAGAAATATCAATAACCTCAGATATGCAGATGACACCACCCTTATGGCAGAAAGCAAAAAGGAACTAAAGCATCTGTTAATGAAGGTGAAAGAGGAGAGTGAAAAAGTTGGCTTAAAAGACTCAACATCCAAAAAACGAAGATCATGACATCTGGTCCCATCACATCATGGCAAATCGATGGGGACACAATGGAAATAGTGACAGACTTTATTTTCTTGGGCTCCAAAATCACTGTAGGTGGTGAGTACAGCCATTGAGTTAAGACGCTTGCTCCTTGGAAGAAAAGCTATGACCAACCTAGAGAACATATTAAAAAGCAGAGACATTACTTTGCCGACAAAGTCCATCTAGTCAAAGCTATGGTTTTTCCAGTAGTCATGTATGGATGTGAGAGTTGGGCCATAAAGAAGTCTGAGCACTGAAGAATTGATGCTTTTGAACTGTGGTGTTGGAGAGTCCCTTGGACTGCAAGATCAAACCAGTCAGTTGTAAAGGAAATCAATCCTGAATATTCACTGAAAGGACAGCTGCTGAAGCTGAAGCTCCAATACTTTGGCCACCTGATGGGAAGAGCCAACTCATTTGAAAAGACCTTGATCCTGGGAAAGACTGAGTGCAAAAGGAGAACAGAGTGACAGAGGATGAGATGATTGGATGGCATCACCAACTCAATGGACATGAGCTTGAGCAAGCTCCGGGAGATGGAGAAGGACAGGGAGGCCTGGTGGGCTGCAGTTCATGGGGTTGCAAAGAATCAGACATGACTGAGCAACTGAACAACAACAAACCTAGGTTATAATCTTTTTACATGCTCCCATTCCTCCAAATATTTCCCATAATAAAAATAGAATACAGGGGACTTCCTTGGTAGTGCAGTAGTTAAGACCTCACACTTCCAGTTCAGGGTGTGTGAGTTCAATACCTGGTTGGGGAACTAAGATCCCACATGCTGAACACTGAGGCTAAAAATGTTAAAAAAAAAAAAAGTATGCATTAGAATTATTGCTAAATAGTCTCATTAGATTCTATCACCCAGAAGGTGTGAATCTTACCTGACTTTCTCATTAATATATTCTTGCAATTCAAAGGATAATGCACATTATAAACACTGAATACATTTGTGTGGCATTATCTAATAGACAAATAATCTTTGACTCTTTCTACCGAAATAGGGTCTCTTATCAACTTAGATTTTTATTTATTTGAGATCAAAGTTAAACCTAGGAATTTCATAAAGCTTTTAATATAAAGGTTCAAGCATCTCCCTAAATAAATATCATATTCATTTAAAATTTACATGCAATGATTGTCATCCTTTTCAAGAGTATAGCTCGATGAGTTTTAACACATATGTAGTTTGTACCCACATGCATAATAGAGATAGAGAATATTTCTGTCTCCCAAAGAGTTGCCTCATGCCCCTTTGTAGACAATCCCGTCACATCAGCCTTGTCCCTGACAACTACTAATCTGATTTTTTTCTCTATAAGCTTGCCCTTTTCTGCAATATGAGTGAATTCATAATGATGTTTAGGTTTTTTATTATGACTTCTTTCTCTTTTCACAATGCTATTGAGATTTATGAATATTGTTGTATACATCAGTATTTCATTCCTTCTTATGGCTGAGATTATTCCATTGTATAAATTGTTATTCATTTAACAATTGTTCTATTGCCATTCCTTCACAAGTTGGTGAACATATGAGCTGTTTCTGGTGATAATGATAAAGTCATAACATTAATGTTATAGGGCTTTGTGTGGATGTCTGTTTTCATTTCTCCAGTGTGAATTTGTTGTTATTATTTAGTCACTCAGTTGTGTCTGACTCTTTTGCGACCCCATGGACAGCAGCCCACCAGGCTCCTCTGTCCATGAGATTTCCCAGGCAAGAATACTGGAGCAGGTTGCCATTTCCTTCTCCAGGGCATCTTCCCAACCAGGGGATCAAACCCACATCTCCTGCATTGGCAGGTGGATTCTTTACCACCGAGCCACCTGGAAAGCCCCTAATGTGAATACCTCAGTATTCATTTCTGGGTCATATGGTAAGTGTATATTGAACTTCATTAGAAATTTCTAATTGTTTTCTAAAGTGGCTGTACCATTTCACACTTGTATGAGGGTTTTCAGATATCCCACACCTTCACCAGCACTTGGCATTGTTCATATTTTAAATTTTAGCCATTATGATAGGTGCACGTACCTTGTTGTGGCTTTAATTTGCATTCACTAATAACCAATCATTTTTTTAACCATCTTTTTGTCATCTGTAGATCTTCTTTGGTAAAGTGTCTATTCAAATTATTTAACCATTGTTAATTGAGATTTATATAAACATACCATCAGTTGCTTGTCATGGGAGCCTCTCCATTGGGCAGCTCACAACATGGCAGCTGGCTTCCCTCAAGGTGAGTGAGTGAGAGAGAGAGAGCGCCCAAGACGGAAGCCTATTGCGACACTACTTACAATAGCCAGGACATGGGGGAAAAAATCTAAATGTCCATCAGCAGCGGGACGGATGAAAAAGACATGGTGTGTGTGTATATATATATAATGGAATATTACTCAGCCATTAAAAGGGAAGACATCGTGTCATTTGCAGAGATGTGAATGGACCTAGAGACTATCATAGAGCGCAGTAAGTCAGAAAGAGAAAAACAAATGCCATATATTAAGGCATATATGTGGAATCTTGAAAATGGTACTGATAGATTTATTTGCAAAGCAGAAATAGAGACACAGAAGTGGAGGACAAATATATGGACACCGAGGCAGAGAAAGGGGGAGGGAGGATGAACTGGGAGATTGGGATGGACATATATACACTATCGATATTATGTACAAATAGATAACTAATGAGAATCTAATGTTTAGCACAGAAAACTCTACTCAGTGCACTGTGGTGATGTAAATGAGAAGAAAACCCAAAAAAGGAGAGGATATGTACACATATGGATGACTCATTTTGCTGTAGAGAAGGAACTGACACAGACGTGTAAAGCAACTATACTCCAATTAAAAAAGAAGCAAATGCCTCTTGGCTGAGCAAGCAGAATGGAAAACAGGCTAAATTGTCTAACTGAAGATGCACTCACTGACTTTTACCATTCAAGTTTTGTTCTTCAGGATCCCACCAGCATGGTATTTACCATATTGTGTGGCTGGAGATGTCTGAGCTCTGTTATCAAACTGCTAGCCTGAGATCTGGAGACTGGTGCTTCACCTAAGCATCAGGAGTACACGTTCTTCTCTCTTTATTTGCTTCATTAAAGGAAAAAATAAATTTCTCTAAAGAGAAATGGGCACATATTTTAAAATATATGGAAGTCTAACCAAAGAAGTGACATATTATTTTCACCATGTTTCCCAAGTGAGGCTTCCCTGGTGGCTCAGAAGGTAAAGAATCTGCATGGGAGACCCAGGTTTGATCCCTGGGTCAGAAAGACCCCTCGAAGAAGGGCATGGCAACCCACTCCAGTATTCTTTCCTGGAGAATCCCATAGACAGAGGAGCCTGGCAGGCTACAGACTGTGGGGTCAGAAAAAGTCAGACACAACCGAGTGAATCTCTGTCTGTCTGTGTCCCAGGTGGCTCAATGCTAAAGAATCTGCCTGACAATGTAGGAAACAGTAGCAGCAACAGCATACTTAGAAGAGAACCACAAATCAACACTTGTGTAATTACAGAAGGGCAAAAATAGAAGACAGGAATCATGAAAGGCCACTTTAGAGGCTGCCTACCACACTCATATAGAAATACAGTTATACATGGACTATATACCCTGTAAATTTCATACAATTACTTATTAGTTGTCATAGCTCTTTTGTAGATTCTTTGAGTAAACTATGTACAATCAGAAGCTCTGCAAATAAAGAAATTTGTCTTTCATTTTTTTCTAGTCTATGCATTGTATTTCTTGTTCTTGATCAACTACATGGGCTGGAACCAATATAACATTAAAAAAGGTAGGGAGAGTGTATATCCTGGCTTTGTTTTCAATCTTAGGAGTAAAGGATTCAGTCTTTCACATTTAAGTATGATGTGAGGTACGGTTTGTTTTGTTTTGTTTTTCTTTAGGTGTGCTTGCTAGCAAGTTATCTTTTGTTCACAACTTTCTAAGACCTTTTATCAAGAATGAAAGTTGGATTTCCTCATGTATTTTTCTGTGTGGGGCTTCCCTGGTGGCTCAGCAATAAAGAATCTGCCTGCAATGCAGGAGTCGAGGGTTTGATCCCTGGGTTGGGAAGATTCCCTGAGAAGGAAATGGCAACCCACTCCTGTATTCTTACCTGGAGAATACCAGGGACAGTGGAGCCTGGCACGCTACAGTCCATGGGGTCTTAAAGAGTCGGACACAACTTAGTGACTAAATAACAGCAACATGGTTATTCTTTTATACTGTGTTGAAATCGAGAATTACATTAATTGGTTTTCAAATGTTGAAACAAAATTGAATTCCTGGGACAAATCCCAGTAGGTCATGATGTGTTAGTAATTTTTATATTGCTGGATTGGATTCGCTAATATTTTGTTAAGAAATTTTGATCTAACCAGGACAGGGTCTGTAATTTTTTTTCTTTAAATTTTTTTTTTTTGTGGTGAATGCTGGTGAATGTTCCATGCTCCATGTGCACATGAAAAGAATATGCTTTTTCTATTGTTGAGTAGAGGGCTCTATATATGTCTGATGTGCACTTTGGTTGCAAAGTGCTCTTTCAGATTTTCTAATTCCTTACTGATTTTTCCCCCCTAAATATCCTGAATAATTGCTGATAGAAGTATGTCAAAGTGTCCAAATGAAATTGAGGATTTGTCTATTTCCCCTTTCAATTATATCAATTTTTACTTTATATATTTTCAAATTCTTTCATTGGGTATATATGCACTTTGAATTTTTAGGCATCTTATTATGCTGATTCCTTCAACATTATGTAATATGTGTCTTTATCTCTATAGTAGTTAATGAAATTTTCTTTCAGTACTACAAAGAATGTGACTTTATCACCTTCCAGCTTGCATACTTTCAGATGGGAAATCTATGATTCTTACTGTCTCAAAGCTCTTGGATGATCTTTTTTTATTCTTTGTGACTCACTTGGGATATTTCTGTTGACCTATCTTCAGGTTTACTAGGATTTTTTTCTCTCTCTCATGTGTCCAGTTTTCCAACAAGCCCATGGAAGGAATGATCTATTTCTGATATCATGGTTTCTCCCATCTGATATTTCCATTTCACTCTTCATCTCTCAGATAAAATTTCCCCATATACTCATGTATGCTTTCCTAAGTTTCCACTAGTGTTTGGACAAGTTAAAAGTTATTCTCAAAAAGTTTCATGATGCTAATTCCAACATCTTGAGCATACCTGAGTTTATTTCAGCTGTGTGCTTCCCTTGCAGCTCAGTCAGTAAAGAGTCTCCTGCATTGCAGGAGATCTGGGATCGATTCCTGGATTGGGAAGATCCCATGGGGAAGAAATGGCAACCCACTCCAGTATTCTTGCCTGGAAAATCCCATGGACAGAGGAGCCAGGCAGACTACATGGCGTCACAAGAGTCAGACATGACTTACCAACTAACCACCACCACCACCATTTTAACTTTTGGCAGTGGGTCATTTTCTTCCTTTTTTGCATATGTGTGTCAAATAATTTTTATTAAATGGCAAACACTGTATGTTTGGCCAGAAAAAAGATACCTCTTCTGTAAGACTAATAGCGTGGGACCTTGGGCTGGTTTATAGTTCATTGTTTCTAAGGTCGTCTTTGTTACAAGCAGACTACAAATTTTCAGCAATACGGTGCTGCAACCTAATGCTTACTGTGGGGTCTTGGTGACTGAAGGTTTTTTCTGAGTGGTTTTTTTTTTTAACTTTATTTATTTTAATTGGAGGCTAATCACTTTACAATATTGTAGTGGGTTTTGCCATATAATGACATGAATCAGCCATGGGTGTACATGTGTTCTGAGTATTTTGATTAAAGTCTACAATTTCAGCAGATCTGTAGGGGGTCTCTCTCCAAACTCTTACCCTCCCACACTGGTAAGCTTCTATAGCTCGTAACATCAAGTATGACAGTGTGGGAGACAGGAGAAATTCGAAGTTCTCTTGATCTAGTCTCAGTCTCAGACAGGTACTGTCTGCCTTAGCCTTGGGAGTGTGGCTTTCTCAGCATTCCTGCCTCTCCTCAGTAGCCAAGATCTTTCTTGTATCTGTTGGGGTCTTAGGCAGCAAAGAGTTTCCCTCTCTTCTGTAGGCATGGCAGAACCTGGCTTTACATACACTATGTGGAATCCTTGGCCCTAGAGAATTCTCTACTTTTCTCTCAGGATTAAAGATAATTTTATTCTAGTCTTTCCTTGGCAGCATCACCTTTTTGTCTAGGACCAGTGATGAGTTGCCTGCTCTGCCTTGAGCAGTAGAAACTGCTGTTTGTGACTTGGTGCAAGGCTTGTGGTGGGAGCAATTGTGGTTTCCTTTCCTTTCAGTTCAGTTCAGTTCAGTCATTCAGTCATGTCCGACTCTGTAACCCCATGAACCACAGCACGCCAGGCCTCCCTGTCCATCACCAACTCCCGGAGACCACCCAAACCCATGTCCACTGAGTCAGTGATGTCATCCAACCATCTCATCCTCTGTTGTCTCCTTCTCCTCCTGCCCTCAATCTTTCCCAGCATCAAGGCCTTTTCCAATGAGTCAGCTCTTTGCATCAGGTGACTAAAGTATTGGAGTTTCAGCTTCAACACCAGTCCTTCCAATGAACACCCAGGACTGATGTCCTTTAGCATGGACTGGTTGAACCTCCTTGCAGTCCAAGGGACTCTCAAGAGTCTTCACCAACACCACAGTTCAAAAGCATCAATTCTTCTGTGCTCAGCTTTCTTCACAGTCCAACTCTCACATCCATAATGACCACTGGGAAAACCATAACCTTGACTAGACAGACCTTTGTTGGCAAAGTAATGTCTCTGCTTTTTAATATGCTGTCTAGGTTGGTCGTAACTTTCCTTCCAAGGAGTAAGCGTCTTTTAATTTCATGGCTGCAATCACCATCTGTAGTGATTTTGGAGCCCAGAAAAATAAAGTCAGCCACTGTTTCCACTGTTTCCCCATCTATTTGCCATGAAGTGATGGGACTGGATGCTATGATCTTAGTTTTCTGAACGTTGAGGTTTAAGCCAACTTTTTCTCACACTTCTCTTTCACTTTCATCAAGAGGCTCTTTAGTTCTTCACTTTCTGCCATAAGGGTGGTGTCATCTGCCTATCTGAGGTTGTGATATTTGTCCCGGCAATCTTGATTCCAGCTTGTGCTTCCTCCAGCCCAGTGTTTCTCATGATGTACTCTGCATATAAGTTAAATAAGTAGGGTGACAATATACAGCCTTGACATACTCCTTTTCCTATTTGGAAGTCTATTCTTTCATGTCCAGTTCTAACTGTTGCTTCCTGACCTGCATATAGATATCTTAGGAGGCAGGTCAGGTGGTCTGGTATTCCCATCTCTTTAAGAATTTTCCACAGTTTATTGTGATCCACACAGTCAAAGGCTTTCCTTTGATCAGCTACAAAGAGACTTTGCTTTAACCATCTCCTAGCATCACTTCATTTTCTGAGACCAGGAGGGAGACAGGGAGGCTTATCTTACCTCTTCTAAAATGGAAGACAGTTTTTGCTTCTATTCTTTCCCCAACAGCCATTCCTGGGAGTAGGAGAGTTTCCCAGCCCTCCCTCAATGTCTCAAAGTTTTTGCTTCATGTGAGAAAAAGATCTGGGAAATGGTGATGTTTCATGCCTCTCCATCACTAAGGGGCTTGCCTGGGTCTCCTACTCTGCCCCAGTCTATCTCATGAGCTCCCACTGGAGGTCTGTTGAAAAGACCTGGTGAAAGAGAGTGGACTCCCTTTATGTTAAGGGTCCTCGGGATTCTAAACTGTCAAGACAGCCCACATTCATCCTTTTAGAGTTTGTTAAAGGGTCTTCCCTGGTAGTACAGTGGCTAAGACTCCATGCTCTCTATGCAGGGAGCCTGGGTTTAATCCCCGGTCAAAGAACTAGATCCCACATGACTTGACCTAGAGTTTGCCTGCCACAACAAAGACCCTGTGCAGCCAAATTAAAAAAACAAAAAATTTAAGAGTTTGTTAAAATATCTGCTATTTTTATCTTATCCACATTTATGGCAGCCACTGTTTCTCCCCTGTCACAGATTAAGCTCTTTATGAGTTTTATCTTTCCTCGGGGTGGAGTTGTGTGGGGAGGGGGAGCTTGTCCCTCTTTGGCACCGTTGACTTTGTGACTGTGTCACTCTGACGAGCTCAAATAAAGCTAACATTTTGTAGATGATCTAGATTTTTCTTGTCAGAGTGAGAAAGACTTTTTGATGTGGCCTTCTATGTTCTAAGCGGAAGAGTATGTAAGATGATTTTTTTCAGTCAACTAGCTCAGTTTCTTTAAAAATGTATTTCTGAATTAGTATTATTGGATTGCTCTGTTAAGATAAAAAAAAAACACTTTGTGAAAATAATTGCATTTTGGGGTGGCTTTTCAATGATGGCATTCTAGTAAGTGAATTGTAGGCTGTATGTATATCCTTTATATACAGATACTTATAAAACAATAAAAAAAATTAGTGGCAACTTTGCTGAGTCACTGTGGCTCCCCTAACAAAAATTTGAACCAAATTAAGGAAATCATGCATAGAAAATTAATGTGAAATAATTGATGGTGATCTTAAATTGACATAAGTAAATAATTGATACTATACAAATCTGGAAATTATGATTACAGAACTCGGTATTAATTTCCTTTATCTATTGACAATCAACCATGTGGAATGTGCCTACAGTCATATGTTTATAGTTGTGTATTCATAATGATTATTTCTAATATTTTGTATTTTTAAAGCTTTATTCTTTGCATTTATCTGAAACGTTAAGTTTTTTGTAAAGAATCTATTTTTTTTTAATTGTCAGTTTAATTAAACAGGAAAATAAGTAACAGCTAGAAGGGAGTTTAAAAGAATCTTTAAGTGATTATGGATAGAGAATTTTTTCTTTGTAATTTTATACATTGTACTGATTTCTAATAATTTTAATTATAATCCAGATTTTTAATTATATACTCTCATGCATTTAAGAATGTTTAACAAACTTTTTTAGAAAATTCAAGTGTTATATTTGTGATCAAGTAGACCCTGGAGAAGAGTACATACAATAACTGCTGAATGTTGTTAAGAAATTCCAGAAATATGTTCAATAAAATGTAGAATTTTAAAGCAAAAAAAAATGTATTTTAATTTTTGGTGATTACAAAATAAAGCTATATTTGTACCGTGGATCATCAATTCTCTGTTGTCTTTGATTAGAGAGTAAAAGAAAAACCTATGACATATATATGACTTTCCTGGTGGCGGAATCTGCCTCCAATACAGGAGACCTGGGTTCAGTCCCCAGGTGGGGAAGATCCCCTGGAGAAGGGACTGGCAACCCATTCCAGTATTGTTGCCTGGAGAATTCCATGGAAAGAGAAGCCTGGTGGGCTATAGTTCATGGGGTCACAAGAGTTGGACATTACTGAGCCACTAACATAACATTCATATGTTAAACACACTTGACACATATATTAAAATAGTATACATTTAAATATTTCATTTATAATATACACATTTAAGGTATGGTTAAATACACACCATTCTAACTTAAATAGAAAATAGTACAAGAGAGGGGAACTAATCCCTTTTAAAATGGTGGTTAGTACTGATGATAAGTGGAAATTATAATGGAGTAATCAGAGTTCAGGCATAAAATATAGACTCAGCAGCCATTGATGATCTGGTTTCAGACATGACTCTGCACTTCTGAGAACTTGTATTTTCTCCAAACTAAATCAAACCCAAGGCCACTATCAGGCATATTTAGAACAACATCCACCAGTTGCAGCATTAAGGTCTCAAGGTCCCCCCCTGGTAAATATGCTACCATTTCAGGCCTCAACCATTCCTTGCTTAACAAGCACCCTTACTCCTTGCCAACTCCAATTATAATTCTTGACAAACAGCTTATGTAACCAACTGTGGCCTTGGAGTTTTGCTTTTATAGGCTTCCTGCATTTGGTAGTCCATCAGAACACGATTCAAGTACCTCTTGAATCTGTGTCTCCCAGACTGCAGTTCTAACAAACCCCAAATAAATGCCTCTTTTATTTCAATCAGGTCTCCATTTCTAAAATGTTGGTGAACAGTGTTAATTAAAGGCACACAGAACTCAATAAATGCCTGTTGCATAAAAAAAGAATATATGAACTAATTAATATATATATGAGGGAACATATAAATATAGAAACAGAGTTATAGGGCTATTACTTGGGTTGTTTCCTAGTCCTCCAAGTTTTCCCTAGCTTTCACTCATCCTGAGAAGCACTCTTTCTTGCCCAGCCTGGGACAAAGCTGACACTACTTTGCAAAGTCCCCTAGGAGGCTGAAGTGGAGGTACTTGTTGAGCTTGGTATTTTTCCCTAAGAACTGTGAAAGGAAAAAGCAGAAAAGCAGAGCACAAAATGAAATGGGAATGGAACTAATAAGAGATCCTTTCAACATAATGGAACAGAAAGTAAGAAATGATCCAATTGTCCAAGATCATGCGTTTCCTACCACCTATCTAATTTCTTTGGGCAACTTACAGTTCTGAACACTTTTAAGCTCTCCTCAAGAGAAGTTGGGAAACTTGGATATCTTGTGTGGGGTTGGAATCACAAAGGGATAATTCTGACACCTGACCAAGATGGAAGTGAACTGAATTTCTTGTTTACAAGTTCCCTGGTGGCTCAGACTGTAAAGAATCTGCCTGCTAATGCAGAAAATATGGATTCAATCCCTGGGTTGGGAAGATCCCCTGGAGAAGAGAATAGCTACCCACTCCAATATTCTTGTCTGGAAAATTCCATGGACAAAGGAGCCTGGCCAGCTGCAGCCCATGGGTCGCAAAGAGTCAGACAGAACTGAGCAACTAACAATAGTTTTAACAATAATTTCCATGTGATCAAGAGAAGAAGGAAAATTCTACTACAGAATAAAAGACTGAACTTTAATAAGAGAAAATATATAGAAACTTTCATTCTGAGAGCAGACTGTATCAGGGAAATAACAATCAGAAAACATAGCTTTGAAATGGAAATGCTAGTTGGAACCTTGTCTGAAGAAATATACAGCAATTTCTCTTGTCAAAGAATGCAATTCCAAGAAAGGAATTCTCAGACTGATGCACTCAGAGGGCATTGGTTAATGTAATTAATGGGTTGCAAATGAATAGCACAGGATTTAGCAACTACACAACAACAAAATCATAATTAATACTTACACTGCAAAATAATTAAAAATAAACAAGAGCAGAGGTCCTTAAGCATGGTCCCTGGGACCAGAAGCATTGTATCACCTGAGAACTGTTGAAAATGCAAATTCCATGGCCACACCCCAGAATCACTGAATCAGAAACTCTTGAGATGGAGCTCAACATTCTGTATTTTCACAAATTCTTGAGATGATTCTGATGCAAGCTAAAGTTTGAAATCCACTGATACTAACATTGGAAGCAAATGAGTCACAGCTATTAACAGTCCCTCCCTTTAAGCCTATGTGTAGGAGAAACAAAAAAATGAGAAACCAAAAGGCTGAAAAACTCAGAAGTTAATCATAGTTCAAAAGTTAGGATATACCTAAAGATAAAAGTCTTTCTTAACCCAGATACAAAATGGGAGAGAATATGTTGAATCATTTACGCCACTTCCCATTATGTTTTTAAAGAATAACAACCAGGTTGAATTGCAGCTCTATGTTTTTGCCTTCATCTCAAGTTTTGATACCTGAAAAAGGTAAACTCCAGGTCCAGACTAATAAAGCATTATTCCTCACTTGATAGCAATACACCAAGATCAAGCATGATGCTAGAGAGATTCAATTCAGCCTAAATAAAGATGAAGCCCTGAACTCACTGTTCAGTCATACATCCTAGTGACTTCTCCTCTTAGTGAATTTACATTTGCAATTTTTCATGCTCACCTAGTTTCCTATCAGCACCTCACCCTTCTTAGCTTACTTTCTCTGGTTATGAATTAGTTAAAGCTCAGGGAATGTTGGACATTGCTTTATCAAAGTGTATTTGAACCAATAGTAAAATTCAAATGATAATTAAATAACACATAAGTGAGTTTTAGATCACCTGTTGTTTGTCTCAATCTGACCCTCCACCATCACAAGGACAATTAAAAGTACATTCTAAAAGACATAGCAAAATGCTCTATGAAAATGAAACATAAAAATAGACCCAGAGACTTCCTGAGAGGTTGTCAACATATCTAGCTCAGCAGAGGAAGAAAAGTAGCTGGAGGTACCTCACTATCTGAGCTAAAACCACACAGGAAATCTCAAACTCAAGGAGCTCACAGTACTGCAAGGTTCAGGGTGATGTACATTTCACTGTGCAAGGCAGGGTGACCCTGACAAGTACTTCCTCTCTTTCCTCACTTTCATGCAAGGTCTAGAAACAATGAAACAAAAGGTAAAACTTCTAAATATTACTGATTTGAGATCTACCTTTAAATCGCTGGCTCACTTTAAATTTGGCATCTCGAGAATGGATTCCAGTACAGTAACATCAAGAAACATATACATGAGAATCTGATATTATATTAAAGCGTCTGATGATTGCAAATGGAGTGTTTGATCCCAGAAGATGCTGTTTTGTGTGTATGTGCTCAGTCCTGTCTGACTGTTTGTGACGCTATGGACTGTAGACCACTAGGCTCCTCTCTCCATGGAATTCTCCAGGCAAGAACACTGCAGTGGGTTGCCATTTCCTTTTCCAGGGGATCTTCCCAACCCAGGGATCCAACCTGTGCCTCCTGCATCTCCTGCATTGGCAGGTGAATTCTTTAACACTGAGCCAACTGGGAAGCCCCTATTGTGTTTTTAGAGTAGTTTTTTCCTTTGTTCAGAGATGAGTAAGTATGGGCCAATTCTTTTTCTTGTCATCTATCGTCTATTGTTTACTAAGTGAAGCAAACTAGCATTTAGAAAATACATGTGTTATATATGGAATTTAGAAAGATGGTAATGATAACCCTATATGCAAAACAGAAACAGACACAGAAGTACAGAACAGACTTTTGGACTCTGTGGGAGAAGGCGAGGGTGAGATGTTTCGAGAGAACAGCATGTATATTATCTATAGTGAAACAGATCACCAGCCCAGGTGGGATGCATGAGTCAAGTGCTCGGGCCTGGTGCACTGGGAAGACCCAGAGGAATTGGGTGGAGAGGGAGGTGGGAGGGGGGATCGGGATGGGGAATACGTGTAACTCCATGGCTGATTCATGTCAATGTATGACAAAACCCACTGCAATGTTGTGAAGTAATTAGCCTCCAACTAATAAAAATAAAGGAAAAAATAAAATAAAATGGTTAAAATGACAAAAAAAGAAAAAAAAGAAAATCCATGTGTCAAGCATAGTTTGGGGGGGTTGGGGATATTTTTGTTATTGCTGCTGTTCCACTTAAGCCACTTCATCTATTCCTCAACAAATTGGATAATAGATTGTTTTCTTCATTTTATTGATGAAGAAACTCAGATGTAGGAGCATTAAGTGACTCACGAAAGGGCACACAAATGCATATATGTGACTTTATGTAGAATATTTATATTTACTTTTAAAGAGCTCCCTTGTGGCTCAGATGGTAAAAGAATCTGCCTGCAATGCAAGGGACCCAGGTTTCATCCCTGAGTTGGGAAGATCCCCTAGAGAAGGAAATGGCAACCCACTCCAGTATTCCTGTCTGAGAAATCCCATGGACAGACGAGCCTGGTGGGCTACAGTCCATGGGGTCACAAGGAGTCGGTCATGACTAAGTGACCTACACTTTCACTTCACTTTTGCTTTTACAGATAAATAATAATGTGTACATTAAGGTAGTGAGAATTATGTGCACATTCTCATGCCACTTTTCTGTTAATAACAGAAAATGTTTCGTGAAATTCCAAAAACCAAAACAAAAATACTGGACTTTCCACAGAATCATTTTGCTTTTTACATTCAAAAGCTATCAAGCACAAAATTGAATTATGAGAGACAGGAACAAACTGGGCAGACTAGATTTTTGCCTCCAGATGACCAGTATGAGCTGACAGTGATATCGGGAAATGAATGAAGAGAGAGGAAGTGGCTAGCTCAGGGGTCTAAAAGTAGGCAGGCGGGGAGTTTCTAGAGAACAATGCGGGCTGAGGACAGAACCGCCAAGCTCCGGCACGGTTTGCAGCCTAAATTAGCGCCGGCTAAAAGCTGCCGCTCACCATCTGGTTCTGACAAGGATCACTGGCCTCTGCGGTCCTGACCTTGAACAGACTCTGAAAGGAGTCCAAGGTGGAGATCAGGAATGAGCCCTCTGTGCTCTGAGAAAAACTGGCAGAACAGGCCTTCACATAGTTAGGCATTTTTAGAAGAGTTTATGAGCCCGATTTTTTGCATCTTCTGATATCTAGAAGAGCACTAAAATCATTAAAGGAGATATTGCTCCTCACGAATAGCAGCAACCTTCTTGTGACTAGTAGCAATCCTCTGCCAAAACGTGTGCTTGACTACACAAACCCCCCTTCACTAATAGATAGATAGATAGATAGATAGATAGATAGATAGATAGATAGATAGATATGTATATATACTGATCTTACTCCCCACTTCTTTGGAGCAGTTTCTCAGAACTATCTGCCATGCTGTCTCTTAGGCTATATTGCTCATTTGGCCCAAATAAAACTCAACTCACAACTCTCATGTTGTGCATTTTTTTTCATTGAACATAAGGAAAGCTGTGCTTTGTAGAGAGCATTTGCATTCACTATTCTTTCTTCAAAACAATTGCCCAATATCTCCCTCATCAGTACGGCATCTTAAAGGTTTAGCAAGCGAAAGGCCACGGATCAGACCTTCTGTTATTCATAGGGAGAAAGGACCCCCCCCAACCCTCACCCCCACCTCCTCCCACCCCACCCCGAAATCTCCCTAACACACTCTCAGGCCCACAGTCCAGCAATACTTCAGTGGCCTGTGGGGCTCAGAACTTCACACCCCAGTGCTACTCCACACTCATTCAGTCACTTCCCTCTAGAGAGAAGAAAAGCAACCCAAAATGCAGAGTTTTTGTTAAAGGGTAATGCCTCTCCAAAAAGAGCTGCCCACGTGTTTTCCTTCTTCACACATACACTCTGTTGTGCTAAACCAGAGAAGAGGGAAAACCTTTTGAAAATCTGTTACTAAAACTCATCTCAGCCTCACAATCGAAATGCTGGTAACCTCAGACAAGCAAGTTTTTCATAGCAGTTGTTTTATATCATCCTCCACCTTAATCACAGCAGCAACAATCCATTTCTCACAGGTAGATAATATCTTTGCCAACAGAATGGTACTCATAACCACTGGACAGATAATGTAAATATTATTTACTTGTGTTTCATGGCTGTTCTTGGAAATTCTTAATGAAAAATATGTGTAAAGTTCAGTAAATCACAGTCACAAATCAAATATTGGAGACCAAAATGGAGAACTGAGGGAATTCCCTGGTCCAGGGTTTAGAACTCTGCAGTTTCACTGAGAGGGTCTGGGTTCAATACATCTCTGGACTGGGAACTAGGATCCTGCAAGTCCCGGGTGATGCGGGGAAAAAAAAAAAAAAAAAAACCTGGGAGAATTGAGTCTAAGGAATGAGAGAAAGAAAATGTATCAGACTATTAATAGTCTTATTCATTGCACCTGTCATATTATTTTATATAATATCTGTTTATATGTCTCTCTCTCCAAGTTGACCATATGTTCAGTAAAGACAAAAATTGTGTCTTATTTTCTTTTGTATAACCATCACCCAGTGTGATGTCTGACATATAAAAAACACTAATCATTAGATAAATGAATATTTTTATGGTTTAACATAGTAGAGGACAGAATTTTTAATTTTGATTAGCACAAAAATTTTTATCCCCTTCTTTGTTCTCACACTTGATTTCTGCTTATTAAAAAATACGATGCTATTTCCAGCTTCTCATTACTGAAAATTGGAACAACAAGAAAATATGAAGAAAAATACCTTAAAATCTCCTTATAAAATTATGCCAATATATTTCCTTTACATATTTTCTGTGTATATTTTGTGCATAGGAGGAGTTACACGTTATTTTATGATTTTTCAACTAACATTATATCAGGAGCATTTCTTACATTATTGAATACTTCATAAAAATAATTTTTAAATTTTGTATTTTTCAATTGTAGGGTAATATCATATTTATTTAACCTTCCTCCTATTGTTGGATACAAGATTTTCCTAGTATTTGGCAAGTCAAATAATATTGAGATTTTTTTAAAAAATCTAATTGTATAGCATCTTGTTCATATGTTATTATTTTTTGAAGACAGATCTGTAAAGTGGAATCATTAATTCAAAAGTGATAGCATTTTTAATACTACAGATATATTTTACCAAATCTATTTGCAATACTAGTCTACTAGCATTCCGAGTAGCAGCATATGAGAATGTATTTATTTCTTTATTCTTATAAGCCAGACATTTTCAAACTGAAGCAGCTTAATTTCAGAACTTGATTTGTACGACGATGCCATCTGGTGGCCATAAAACAAAATTACAAAAGCAGAAGAGGAAGCGCCCCTTTGGAAACGGCAAAATTATGGTGACAGCTATTATCGGTTAACAGGTTTTCAAAAAGTGCTCTTGCTATTTGAATTTATAATTATCCTCAGCAACCATATAAAATAAAGCTTATAATCTGTTTCAAATGATACTTATTAATTCATCTTGTTCGACCTGAATTTCTGGAGCACTTCACAGTCTATCGCCTGCTGAAGACAGATATGAGTCACAAGGCATGACCTCAAGGTCATAGTTTAACAGGGATACACAAAAGCAAACTGATCACTGCAAACGTGACCAAAGGCTTTTGCAAATGGAAAATAAAATTTACTAATATTTGTGATTTGAATCATCCCTATTTTATAAAATGCATAAATGCATATCTCATAGTACAGGCGACCTCTACAGTGGCCCCAATCACAATTCCCCACCCCTTAGTATCCATACCGTTTTGGAATCCTCTTCCCAAGAGAGCGAATGCATTTCCACCTCTCTCTCTCTCTCTTTCTTTCTTTCTCCAGTCTCTCCCCCACCCCCATAGGAAGCAAACTGCTGTGATGTGAATGGCGGTGGTAATTTAGTCGATCAGTCGTGTCTGACTCTTGCAATCCCATGGACTGTAACCTGCCAGGATCCTCTGTCCATGGAATTCTCCAGGCAAGAATGGAGTGGGTTTCCATTTCCTTCTCCAAGGGATCTTTCCAAACCAAGAATCAAACCCGGGTCTCCTGCATTTAGACTCTTTACCAGCTGAGCTATGAGGGAAGCCCCCGTGACCTGAGTCGCCCTATGAAAAGGCCCACTTGACAAAGAATTTGGGTGTCCAGTCAATAGCCAATGATGGCCTGAGGCCAGCCATCACCCATGTGAGTGAGGAGTGAGCTTGGAGGTGGGAGCTCCCTAATCAAGCCTCGGCCTGAGGCCCCACCCCTGACCCGCACCTTGAAGGCAGCTTCCTAAGAAACTGAGTCAGTCGCCCAGCTTATCCGTGACTCACTGTTTGTTCACTAATAAAGGCAATTTGAAACCTACTGAAACATTTCAACATTAATTTCTACTTAAGTACTCAAGTCCTATAAAATTTTTAAATTTCAATTAAAGTATCTGTTTTGAACACCTCAAGAAGCAAATACAAGTAAAATTATTACAAAATCTATTGCTATTCTTGTACTTAAATCTATTTTAAAATAAAGCAGTAGCTTTTAAACTTCATTCCTATAATTTTTATACTTCTCTAAGGTTATAATTGTACTTTCTAATAGTTGCATTATTAGGTCCTTGGATAATTTTGTAGTTTGCAGTAATGTCCATGGACCAAAAAGCAAAATACTTCAGGAAACAGTTTGCCAAACAACTGATTTTTAGATTGAGCTTCTTTGCTTTTCGCACCGTCTTCACCTACAGCTGAACTCAAGCTGCAGGCCACTAAGATGGCTCTTGTTTTAAACTTCATTTATTACAGAAATATAACATTTGGAATTCTCATCTTTCATATAGGTTTTGTATTTCTTAACCTAATATCTCCATTACAAATGATACATGTTTTAAGTCTTAGTTTAGCTAACATTTAATTATGCATTATGGTATCCTTTTATTATATTGCTGTTATCCATTAGCACTATTAAAACTTGTGTATCCATTCTTGTAGCATTTAAATTTTAGGGCCCTTTAGAAAGTCTAAGCCCTAGGAAAAGAGGAATCAAACTCTTGAAGTTAGTCCCTTTTTAAAACATGTGGTTAAATCATCATTGTAAAGCACGAAATTGGACTCTCTTTTCCTCTTTCTGCTTTCTTATTGTGTATGATCATCCTCTTTTGGATTCTGCTTTTTCTGGGCTCACATAATTTCCAATATTTTCCCATCTTTACTTACACGGTTAAAACAAATACTTCTCTATACTTCATAAACATATATTATGATAAGCATATACAAAATCATTTAACTATATTAACATATTTAATGAAATTATTAACTTGTTGAAATACATTTCTGAAATATAATCTGTTAGAGTTCTCATTTCAGATTATAACTCTCTATGCTGACAAACTTTTCTTTTGATTATCATTATGAACACATGGCCTTGTAAAACAATTTTATTAATTTATATATTTGTCTATTATAATGTTACTATCATTAATGCTCAAAGTGTTACAAACTGTCCCCAAATAGTTCCTTCAAGCTGACCTCTATGTGCATTATCTTTAAAAGGATTTTTTTAAGACTTTATTCTTTAAGACTTTTTGGATCACAGCAATCTTCTTTTATTCTAAAACTTTTTTTAAACTTAAAATTTATTTTTAATTGGAAGATAATTGCTTTACAATGTTGCATTGGTTTCTGCTATACAGTGTGAATCAGCCATAAGTATACATATATCCCCTCCCTCTTAATCCTCCCTCTTGCTCTCCCCCACCTCTAGGTCATCACAGCACCAAGCTGAGCTCTCTGTATTATTCAGCAGGTTCCCACTAATCATCTATTTTACATATGATAGTGTAGATATGCCAGTCCTACTCTCTCAGTTCGTCCCACCTTCTTGTTGCCTGACTGTGGATCACAGCAATCTTGAGGGAGAAGTTACAGAGATTCTCAAGGAATCCCTACCCTGACACATACATAGACAGCCTCCCCTATTATCAGCATCTCCTACCAGAGTGGTACACTTGCTATCACTTGTTACAACCAATTAATCTGCATTGACTCAGTCCATAGTTTACCTAAGAGTTCACTTTTGGTGTTATATTAATACATTCTATGGGTTTGGACAAATGTAAAATAACATATATCCATCATAATAGCATAAAGCGTGTTTTCAGTGCCCTAAAAATCTTATGTGTTCTGTCTATTCATCTCTCCACTCCACATCCCTGATCTTTTTACCGTCATCGTACTTTTGTCTTTTCCAAAATATTGATGAACTTTGTCTTAAATGCTTCCTTATTCACAGATAACAATTAGATATCCTTTCTCCAAACTTAATTTTTCCCTCTTCAAGCCATGAAATCCCAAAGAGCCCGGGTTCTTTCTCTTCTCCATTAAAAGCTTCTAATACTTCCTTTTGAACTTAGAATGCACATTCAAACTTACCTCATTATCTGATCACTTCCTCATTTTCATTTTCTGTCATTTTCCCCACTACTTGTAGTCTCCTTCCACACTGACTTCCTCTGAGGTCTCAAATGCTCTGCAATAGGTATTCAATCGTAATTTCCATTCCTGAGGATTTATTTTATTCTAGAGGGAGAAGGCTTTGTGATAAACTGCAACAAAAACACAGTATCTCCTTTGGTGTCACTGATACACAGCACAGCACCCAGAATGTGACCGACCTGCAGTCAGCAGCTGTGATTAAATGAAAGTAAGAGGGAATTGGAATGATAAGCCTGATGAAAGCAATTAACGTCTAAGTTAAAGGTGTTATTGCAAGTGTTCAAACAAAACTAATATTATGTATCTAGGTCAAAGCAAGATTACAGGAGCATAAAATTATTGGAGAAAACTTCAGCATAATGGGGCATGCTGCCCGATAAAGACGTTAAAAAAAAAGACAAATTTAAGAAAATCTTCCCAGATGGGACTGTTCTGGCAGTCCAGTGGTTGGGACTCTGGATTTCCACTCCAGAGGGCACAGATTCAGTCCTTGGTTGGGGAACTAAGATTCCACATGCTGCAATGCTGCCAATAAATAAATAAATATCCATTCTTTAAAAAAGGAAAAGAAAAAAACCTTCATGGAAGCCTGCCATACATGTGCTTCTGTCTCTGCCTCCAGTTGCTTAATGGGCATGTCTGCCCTTATTTTTTTTTTTTTAATTGGGTAACTGATCTTTTTATTGTTAAAGTGTAAGAGTTCATTATTTATTATGAATCCACATCACTTCAGATATATGACTTGCAAACATTTTCTCCCATTCTATAGGTTGTCTTTTCACTTTTTCAAAAGATAATTTTTTGGCCATGTGGGATTTTAGTTCCCCAAGCAGGGATCAAACTTATGTCCCCTATATTGGCAGTGCACAGTCTTAACCACTGGACTGCCAGGGAAATCTCCCTTAATTTTTATATATGCAAATATATGTCAAAAAATAATGACTTCCTACAACATCTGTGAATAAATGGCTAAAGTGTAGAAATTTAACATTTAATAAAGCATTACAGTAGAATGATAGAATTCACGTTTGTCCTAAGTCCTAAGCCCCCTTTCCTAATGTTACTCACAACAAATTACAGCATATGTTTTTCTCTTTTTATATATATTTTTGCAACTGCTATAACTACAAGAGCAAAATAACTTAAAATTACAGATTTTTAAATAAGGAGTTTGATGAAGCTATTTGAAGCCATAAGGACCAAGACATTTTCTTTCAGTTCTTCCTCTGGTATGGCCACCTGTGGCAAAGAGCCCAGCACAGAGTAGTCACTTGGATTATTGAGAAGGACAGTCAGAAGAAAACTATTAAAAAATGATGATAAGGAGACTTCCCCAGCGGTCCAGAATCCGCCTACCAGTGCAGTGGACATTCCTGGTCCAGGAACTAAGATCCCACATGCCGTGGGGCAGCTAAGCCCATGGAGAGCCACAGCTGCTGAATGAAGTCTGTGTGCGGCAGCAAGTGAAGCCTGCAAGCCTAGAGCCCTGCTCTGCAATGAGAGAAGCCACCACAATGAGAAGTCCTTAAAGGCAACTACCGAGTAGCCCCCACTTGCTGCAACTAGAGAAAGCCTTTGTGCAGCAACAAAGACCCAGTGCAGTCAAAA
Source organism: Muntiacus reevesi (assembly GCF_963930625.1). NCBI lineage: Eukaryota > Metazoa > Chordata > Mammalia > Artiodactyla > Cervidae > Muntiacus > Muntiacus reevesi. Next base: position 43,475,863 of record NC_089249.1, on the reverse strand, counting down.
ATTAGTTAGTTAATTTTTAAAAAATAAAATTAAAAAATGGTGATAAAGACCCAATCATTGCCGTATAATGCCTATACACAATTGCCTAACAATAGCATTTATCATCTTTAAAAACAAAAACCTCTTAAACAGCAAATAAACCTTGATTCTACATCTATCACTAATAAAACAAGATGATCCTGCCATGCTTTCTGCACTGTAATTAATTCATGGGCCCCCAGGAAGAAATAATACCCTGTTGCATTGAAATCCCGGACTCAACATAAGAAGTCATCAAGCTTTTATGATAATCACTTCTTCTCCATGAAGAGGCTTCTAAGTAGTGTTTGTGCATGCCAGATTCAAGAAGAAATATTCTGATTCAGAGTAAAGCAAAAATATTCTAGGAGCAGTTACAATTTGTGATTGACTACTACCCTGAGGGAAAAAAAATGGGTTTCATTTCCAAGTAAGTGTTCAAACACAGTTTAAACACTTGGCAGGTAAGTTATAGAGAGACATTTACAAATTTAGTGGATTTTTTAATGTATAAGATCATGTTCAAACCTGTGATGTATGATTCTGTAAATATAGATGCTTACCACCCTCATTTTTCCTGTCAGCAGTTCTGGATTGTATTTTCTTCGTTTGGCCAAGAGATTTCACGTCAGTATAAACATGCTTCTCTGTCATGTCTGAAGGGTAGAGAAACATGGAGATGAGATGTGGTTGAAAGAGAACTTTCTCATACGTTCAAGGAAAAAATTATAGCAATTCACACTTCTCATATAGCATATGAGAAATCATTCTTTATAAAAATTATGTTTGAGGGGATCTTCCTCCTCTTTTATGAGAATTCCTTTGAATGCCTAAAATAAGTAAAGTGTGTGTTGGAATTTCACACCATTGGTGGTCTTTTGTAGGCTTGAGGGAGGCTGATGTGCCCATGGTGAATGGAGAATTGGGGTGGGGGGACAAAAGCATAAGGTGGTCAGACCAAAGTATATATAGACATCATTTTGAGGAGACTTTCCTACTGTGTTCAGAAACAGATTAAAGCAATAGGTCATAATACATAAAAGCAGAGCTGCCAAAAGAAAGGCTGAGAAGTTGCAGCTTTGGCTGCCTGAGATCCTTTTATTTTCAAACCACAAATCACAAGGGTTTCCTGTTTTGTTTTGTCTTGGTTTGTTTTCATCTTAAACTATCTTATTCTGTAGCACAGCACATCTTCTGTATACTGCAATGCTAGATTATAAGAACACATTTTATAGATATAGTGATAATAAATCCAGAACTATTCTGATTTCTCCATCTGGTTTTTCCTAAGTCCATCCTCACTTGTCAAACAACCTGCTTATATTTTTAATTCAGTGTGAGTTCCTTCTTCTGAGTAATGAGGAACCCATTGAAACTGACAACAACCGCGAGTAGGTGGCTCTTAGACATGTATCTGGACATATACAATAAAATATCCAGAAATCAAGACAGGTCAACAACATTATCAATGCCACTGACTCTCTAAAGCTTTTGAAGCTGCTCTTGGGCATGTTGACAACCTCATGGCTACAATAGAGTTGTCACAGCTCTAGGTAACTTATTCAGTATTACTTATTCAGTAACTTATTCAGGTAAATTATTCAGACAAAAAAGAGTAGAGGTAATGCAAGCTATTCCAGAAAGCTAGACAACTTTGTCTTAAGTTTTAGTAGCCAAAGGTGGGCTACATAGCCATTCTAGCAACAAGGGGAGCTGGGAAAGTAACTTGTGTGAAGAAAAAGAGAAAAGGTGATTCAGAAGAGCTCATGGACTGGTCAACAGTCTTTGGCCCTCTAGGCTAGTACTAACACAAGATTTAACGGACATCAATACATTTTTGAGGTCTAACTATTTATACCCTCAAATTAATGTAAAGGTAATGTCCAGGTGGTTCAGTGGTAAAGAATCCACCTGCATGCAAGAGTCACAAGTTTGATCACTGGGTCAAGAAGATTCCTGGAGAAGGAAATGGTAAACCACTCCAGTGTTCTCGCCTGGGAAATCCCATGGACAGAGGAGCCTGGCTGGCGAAAGTCCATGGGGTTGCAAAAGAGTCAAAAATGACTTAGAGACTACACAACAACAACAATGAAACCAAAAAGGCATTTTAATTTTCAGAAAAAGAGCTAAGAGCTATACACATCACAGTATAGAATGAATTTAGAAGATATTTTACTACATTACTTGTCTCTGCTAGTTTACCTACTGCAATTATCAGTATAAAAAATTAACTTGAGGGACTTCCCTGGAAACCCAGTGGTTAAGATTTTACCTTCTAAAGCAGAGGGTGCAAGTTTGACCCCTGGTCAGGAAGCTAAGATCCCATATGCCTTTCAGCCAGAAAACCAAAACAAAAAACAGAAACAATATTGTAACAAATTCAATAAAAAAGACTTCTTTAAAATATAAACTTGAAAGCAGAAAACTCTGAAAAATTTTTGCCTTTAGGAAAAACAAAAGTTTGAATTAGAGAGATTTCACCTGAAGGATATGTCTGTATTAATGATACTAAGGGATTCCATAGATTGTAACAACCTTATTTTGAAAAGAAAAGAGGGGTGAGTCCTAGAAGGGACTTGTAATGAAAAAAAGAAGAGAAAAACAGTTTGGGACTGAACAGAAATCCTAGGGTATTTTTTGATCTCTGTATAATATTCATTCTCTTATTGATTCTTTAAAAACTGCTCTTAGGGACTTCCCTGGTGGTCTAGTGGTTACAAATTTGCCTGCCAATGCAGGGGACACAGGTTCAATCCCTGTTCCGGGAAGGTTACATGTGCTGCGGGACAGCTAAGCCCTGAGCCTCAGCTATGAAGCCCATGTGCTCCAGAGCCTGTGCTCTGCAACAAGAAGCCACCGTACTGAGAAGCCTGTGCATGGTAGCTAGAGAAATACCCGCTGACAGCAGCGAAGACCCAGCACAGTTAAAAAAATAAAAGACAATCTACTCTTCGTTTGCCAGCTCTGGCTAAATCTGATGCTGATAACCCCTATTCACGGCTTCTCCAGCAATGCCCAGCATCCTATCTTCCAGCAGCACGAGGAGTCTGTGGAAATAATGTATCTGGGCTATAATCACTTCGAATGCATTGTCATGCTCCTTCTCCTCCAACTGGCAAAATACAGTCTTCCTCCAAACTTGACTGAATGCCTTTCTTTGAAAAGTCCTCCCTGTGCCTGAGCAGAGTTAACTCCATCCTTCCTGTGAGTTCTCAGATATCCTTAATTATGATCCAGTTACTTCTGTTTTCACATTGCATTTTAATTATTTATAGCTATTTCTGTCTGCTGAAGTTTGAGTTTCAAGGCGAAGGGTCTGTGACTTAAATACATTTAAATTTTCAGCATCAAGTATCATGTGTGCCTTGCACACAGTAAGTGTTAAGTAAGCATTGGTGAACAGATGGATAAAGGAACAAATGAATACTCTGAGGCAGGAGGCAATTATAAACTAGGAAAACTGAAAAGAAAGAGCAATTAATTCTTTGTAAAGGTGTTTATGACACAATAATTTGATCTCCTGGAATGACTTTATTTCTAAACTTAAATACAAAGTGTTCATCTTCAAAAATTTTTCAACTTATAAGGAAAAAATATTTCACATAATCATTTATTTGTATACTACCAGAAAACAAAATATTCCCTATCTAGATTATTAGAGTTTATAGCTAAGAGTAAAAGCTAACTAAAATGATGATACAAAACGTTCACAAAAAATTATTCTTAAAAAAAATGAAAGGTAAACATACCTTTTCTAAACCTTTTCTTAGTCTTTACAATTCACTTTATTTAGTTTCTTAACAAGGAAATTTGGAGGGTTCAGCATTATTTCATTACCAGAATAAAACTTCTTTCATTCAATGACCTCCTTTTAATTCAATATAGCTCTACTTTAAATGCTATATTCAGGGGGTTGGCTCTCCTTTCCTAAAATCTCATTACTCTGAGTTTGCTCTGTGAAAGTTGCTCAGTCGTGTTCAACTCTGCAACCCCATGGAGTGTAGCCCTCCAGGCTCCTCTGTCTATGGAATTCTCCAGGCCAGAATACTGGAGTGGGTATCCATTCCCTTCTCCAGGGGATCTTCCTGACCCAGGGATCAAACCCATGTCTCCTGCATTGCAGGTGGATTCTTAACCATCTCAGACTTTCACATATCAAGTCCCATCAGATAGACTTATGGATGCTAAAAAACTCCCCAGAAACAGTAGCTGATGACACACAGTAGCTTTGCTCTTACCTGTAAGTTCCACAGTTTGTTCAGAAACAGAGTTAGGAGGGGTTCACTTTCCCTTCTAAAGGCTGAACGGGAGGAAAAGTTCTGGTGTCCAGAACAACTGAAAATATTCTCAGCAGTAGAATAGCAAATCTTGACATTTGAGACATTCTGAAAGTTTCTGTTCTTGTCAGAATTCTTACATATGTCTACATTTTTTAAAGGACCCTTACCTCTCCGTGGTGTGATCACTCACCTAGAGCCAGACATCCTGGAATGTGTCAAGTGGGCCTTAGGAAGCATCATTATTAACAAAAATAGTGGAGGTGATAGAATTCCAGTTGAACTGTTTCAAATCCTTAAAGATGATGCTGTGAAAGTGCTGCACTCAATATGCCAGCAAATCTGGAAAGTTCAGCAGTGGCCACAGGACTAGAAAAGGTCAGTTTTCATTCCAATCCCAGAAAAAAACAATGCCAAAGAATGCTCAAACTACCGCACAATGGCACTAATCTCACATGCTAGCAAAGTAATGCTCAAAATTCTCCAAGCCAGGCTTCAACAGTATGTGAACCAAGAACTTGCAGATGTTCAAGCTGGGTTTAGAAAAGGCAGAGGAACCAGAGATCAAATTGCCAGCATCCATTGGATCATTGAAAAAGCAAGAGAGCTCCAGAAAAACATCTACTTCTGCTTTATTGACTACACCAAAGCCTTTGACTGTGTGGATCACAACAAACTGCAGAAAATTCTTCAAGAGATGGGAATACCAAACCACCTGATCTGCCTCCTGAGCGATCTGAATGTAGGTCAAGAAGCAACAGTTGGAACTGGACATGGAACAACCGACTGGTTCCAAATCAGGAAAGGAGTACAACAAGGCTGTGTATTGTCACCCTGCTTACTTAATTTAAATGCAGAGGACATCATGCAAAATGCCAGGCTGGATGAAGCACAAGCTGGAATCAAGATTGCTGGGAGAAATATCAGTTACCTCAGATATGCAGAAAACACCATCCTTATGGCAGAAAGCAAAGACGAACTAAAGAGCCTCTTGATGAAAGTGAAAGAGGAGCGTGAAAAAATTGTCTTAAAACTCAACATTCAGAAAACTAAGGTTGTAGCATCTGGTCCCATCACTTCATGGCAAATAGATGGGGAAACAGTGAGAGACTTTATTTTGGGGGGCTCCAAAATCACTGTAGATGGTGACTGCAGCCATGAAATTAAAAGATGTTCCTTGGAAGAAAAGCTATGACTAACTTAGACAGCATATTAAAAAGTAGAGACATTACTTTGCCAACAAAGGTCTGTCTAGTCAAGGCTATGGTTTTTCCAGTAGTCATGTATGGATATGAGATTTGGACTATAAAGAAAGCTGAGCACTGAAGAATTGATGCTTTTGAACTGTGGTGCTGGAGAAGACTCTTGAGAGTCCCTTGGACTGCAAGGAGATCCAAGTCCATCCTAAAGGAAATCAATCCTGAATATTCATTGAAAAGAATGATGCTAAAGCTGAAGCTCCAATACTTTGGCCAGTGTGTAAAGAACACACTCATTGGAAGATCGAAGGTGGGAGGAGAATGGGATGACAGATGGTTGGATGGCATCACCGACTCAATGGACATGAGTTTGAGTAATCTCCAGGAGTTGGTGATGGACAGGGAAGCCTGGTGTGCTACAACCCATGGGTTTACAAAAAGTTGGACACGACTGAGTGACTGAACTGAACTGAACTGGCCTCCCTCATCACCTAGACCAAGCAAGCCAAAAAATAGTACCTGTGAAGTAACGAATTTTGATTGAAAAATGTAGGGGGGGAAATCATACCATATATGAGTAGATAGTGAAATAAAGGAAGGAAGAGAAGAAAGGAGAGGGGAAAATCTTCACCATCCTAAATGCCATTAAGAATATTTGTGAAAAAAAAAAAAAAGAATATTTGTGATTCACAAGAAGAGTTCGAAGTATCAACATACGTGGGTATTTGGAAAAAGTGATCTCAGCCCTCATGAATGACTTTGAGAGGTTCAAGATTTTAGTGGAGGAAGTAATGCGGATGTGGTGGAAATAGCAAGAGAAGAGCAGGCTGACAATATGGTTGAATCGCTGCAATCTCTCATGATAAAACTTTAAAGGATGAAAAATTGCTTCTTAAAGATGAGCAAAGAAAGTGGTTTCCTGAAATGGAATCTAATCCTGGTGAAGATTCAGTGAAAATTATTGACATGACAATAGAGGCTTTATAATATTACATAAACTTAGTTGGTAAAACAGCAGCAGTATTTGAGAGGATTGACTCCAATTTTGAAAAAAGTTCTACTGTGGGTAAAATGCTTTCTGAAAATATGGTATGCTACAGAGAAATTGTTCCTGAAAGGAAGAGTCAATTGATGTGGCAAACTTCACTTCTGCTTCCCTGATGACTCAGCGGTAAAGAATCTGTCTGCCATGCAGGACATGCAGGAGATGTGAATTTGATCCCTGATTTAAGAAGATCCCCTGGAGGAGGAAATGGCAACCCACTCCAATATTCTTGCCTGAAAAATTCCATGAACAGAGGAGCCTGGCAGCTACAGTCCATGACATCCCAAAAAGTTGGACATGATTGAGTACACACATGTAACACAAGTCTTATTTTAAGAAATTGCCACAGTCACCCCCAAACTTCAGCAACCAACACCCTGATCAGAAAGTCATAATCAAATATCAAGGCAAGACCCTCCAGCAGCAAAAAGATTACAGCTCATTGAAGGCTCATATGATGGCTAGCATATTTTAGCAATGAAGCATTTTCTAAATAAGATATACACATTGATTTTATTTTTTAAACTTTTTTAATTATTTTTTTTCTGATATGCACATTGTGTGTTTTTTTTTTTAAGACATAATACTATTGCTCACTTGATAGACTACAGGATAAAGTAAATATAACTTTTATATGCACTGGGAAACAAACAAAAAAACAAATACTGTGTGACTCACTTTATGGCAACATTCACTTTATTGCAATACTGATTTGATTATAGTGGTTGGAGCAAACCTGCAACATCTCCAAGGTGTTATTATCTCACAGGATGGTTATAATAAGAAAGTAAGAAAATATATTGTACCAATTAAAGCCCGGCAAGGAAAACAAATCTCTTTGTTTCAAAATAGAGGAAATTTTTTTCAAGGTACTGGGCTTCCCTTGTAGCTCAGCTGATAAAGAATCCACCTGCAATGTGGGAGATCTGGGTTCGATCGCTGGATTGGGAAGATCCCCGGAGGAGGGAAAGGCTACCCACTCCAGTATTCTGGCCTGGAAAATTCCATGGACTGTGTAGTCCATAGTCCATGGGATCACAAAGAGTCGGACAGAACTGAGCAACTTTCACTTACTTACTTACTGATCAAAAAGGTGACAAAGATGCTAAGAAACTACCTAGAACTCAATAAGGACACTCAAGAGTTTAGCCATATCCAGAAGCTTCTACTCCGCCCTAAACTAGGGTTACACTTTCAGTGTTTATTTAGAGCCGAGTTCCCCAAGGTCGCATGACCTTGTTTGGTCCATTTGTGAAGCAGTGGCCAGCTCCATTATGTATCACTTTGTATTTATTTCCCATCCTCCTTCACCTCACTTCCTCTTTCCCTCAGTTTCATTGTGCTATAAAGCATTTTTTTTTTTTTTTGAAGGGGGTATACTTGCTTTATAGTGTTGTGTTAGTTTCTGCTGTACAGCAAAGTGAATTAGCTATATGTACACTTATGTCCCCTCCCGCTGGAGCCTCCCTCCCACGGCCCCACCCCACCCGTCTAGGTCGTCACAGGGCCCAGAGCTGAGCCCTATGCGGTACGGCAGCATTGATTGTTGTTTTTCAGTTGCTAACTCCTGTCAGACTCTTTGTGACCCCATAGACTGCAGCACACCAGACTTTCCTGTCCTTCACTATCTCCTGGAGTTTGCTCAAACTCATGTCCGTTGAGTCAGTGATGCCATCCAACCATCCCCTCTGGTCGCTCCCTTCTCCTCCTGCCCCCCATCTTTCCCAGCACTGGGGGATCTTTTCCAATGAGTCAGCTCTTTGCACTAGGTAGCCAAAGTATTGGACCTTCAGCATCAGCACTGATAGCATTTAAGTTTTGTTTCAGGGTTTGTCTGGTTAAAGACACTGGGAGATACAGCTTGGAGGTGTTCTTTCCTCACAATAAGAAGCTGAGGAGGGAAGAGCAAAGGATAGGTCTGAACACAAATAGGCCCAAAGGTGTGTATTCTAACTTTGTTGTTCATTGCCATCCTTATATTCATATTTAAATTTTATGTAACAATGTCATGCTTCCGTCTAATAAGAGGTTCCTCATTTCTGTAATAGGTCAGGAAGCACAAGATGGAGAAATTATGCAGAGCCTGAACACTTGTAATAAGGGGATGTCCTTCAGGGCAGTCGAGTCCTAGCTCCCTTCTATGCCTAGTTTGGCAGGATTCCTTCATGGGTAGTTGCTTCTGTTGTTCAGTTGCCCAGTCGTGTCCGACTCTTTGTGACCCCGTGGACTGCAGCACGTCAGGCCTCCCAGTCCCTCACCATCTCCTGGAGCTTGCCCAAGTTCATGTTCATTGCATTGCTGTCGCCGTCCAGCCATCTCATCCTCTGATGCCCTCTTCTCCGTCTGCCCTCAATCTTTCACAGCATCACGGGCTTTTCGAATGGGTTGGCTGAAGAGCATCAGGTGACCAAAATTCTGGAGCTTCAGCTTCAGCATCAGTCCTTCCAATGACTATTCAGGGTTGATCTCCCTTAAGATTGATTTGTTTGATCTTCTTGCTGTCATGGGTAGTTATATAAATACAATAGCCCAGAGATCCTGAGGTAACAGAAGACATAATAAACATAGTCTAATTAAATAAAGCCTATCTCTACAGAAGGACAGAAACAGTTGGAAGGGATCATTACACTAGATAAGGAATCCCAGCTGATAGGGACAGAATAAAGGGACAAAGTAAGTGATCAAATTGTTAATACCACTAGGGGACTATAAGTAGAAAAAATATGTGAGACCTCTGTAAGTTAATGATTACTCAAGAAAGCAGGGTTTTGTTTTATTTTAGTCACTAAGTTGTATCCAATTCTTTTGTGATCCCATGAACTGTTAGCCCTCAAGGCTCCTCTGTCCTTGGGATTTCCCAGGATATAATACTAGAGTGGGTTGCCATTTTCTTCTCCAGGGCATCTTCCTGACCCAGGGATTGAATTATTTCTCCTGCATTGGCAGGTGGATTCTTACTGCTGAGTAACCGGACTGGGAAAATCATGTTTCAGTTCAGTTCAGTTCAGTCAATCAGTTATGTCCAACTCCATGCAACCCCATGGACTGCAGCACGCCAGGCTTCCCTGTCCATCACCAACTCCTGGAGTTTACTCAAACGCATGTCCATTGAGTCGGTGATGCCATCAACCTCTGTTGTCCCCTTCTCCTCCTGCCTTCAATCTTTCCCAGCATCAGAGTCTTTTCAAATGAGTCAACTCTTCGCATCAGGTGGTCAAAGTATTGGCATTTCAGCTTCAGCATCAGTCCTTCCAGTGAATATTCAGGACTGATCTCCTTTAGGATGGACTGGTTGGAGCTCCTTGTAGTCCAAGGAACTCTCAGGAGTCTTCTCCAACACCACAGTTCAAAAGCATCAATTCTTCGGTGCTCAACTTTCTTTATAGTCCAACTCTCACATCGACACATGACCACTGGAAAAACCATAGTCTTGACTAGACGGACCTTTGTTGGCAAAAAAAAAATCTCTGCTTTTTAATAAGTTGTCTAGGTTGGTCATAACTTTTCTTCCAAGGAGCAAGCGTCTTTAATTTTCATGGCTGCAGACACCATCTGCAGTGATTTTGGAGCCCCCCAAAATAGTCTCTCATTGTTTCCACTGTTTCCCCATCTATTTGCCATGAAGTGATGGGACCAGATGTCACAATGTTAGTTTTCTGAATGTTGAGTTGTAAGCCAATTTTTTCACTCTCCTCTTTTACTTTCATCAAGAGGCTCTTTAGTTCTTCGTTTTCTGCCTTAAAGGTGGTGTCATCTGCATATCTGAGGTTATTGATATTTCTCCTGGCAATCTTGATTCCAGCTTGTGCTTCATCCATCCTGGCAGTTCGCATGATGCACTCCACATTTAAGTTAAATAAACAGGGTGACAATATACAGCCTTGTATATACAGTATACAATATACTCCTTTCCTGATTTGGAACCAGTCCACGTCCAGTTCCAACTGTTGCCTCTTGACCTGCATACAGATTGCTCAGGAGGCAGGTCAGGTGGTCTGGTATTCCCATCTCTTGAAGAATTTTCCACAGTTTGTTGTGATCCACACAGTCAAAGGCTTTGGTGTAGTCAATAAAGCAGAAGTAGATGTTTTTCTGGAGCTCTCTTGCTTTTTCAATGATCCAATGGATGTTGGCAATGTGATCTCTGGTTCCTCTGCCTTTTCTAAACCCAGCTTGAACATCTGCAAGTTCTTGGTTCACATACTGTTGAAGCCTGGCTTGGAGAATTTTGAGCATTACTTTGCTAGCATGTGAGATTAGTGCCATTGTGCGGTAGTTTGAGCATTCTTTGGCATTGCTTTTCTCTGGTATTAGAAAGAAAACTGACCTTTTCTGGTCCTGTGGCCACTGCTGGGTTTTCCAAATGTGCTAGCATATTGAGTGCAGCACTTTCACAGTGCTTTCACAAATCTTTTAGGATTTGAAATAGCTCAACTGGAATTCCATCACCTCCACTAGCTTTGTTCGTAGTGATGTTTCCTAAAGTCCACTTGACTTTGCATTCCAGGATATCTGGCTCTAGGTGATTGATCACACCATCATGGTTATCTGGATCATGAAGACCTTTTTTTGTAAGCAAAATCATATTTGTTTAACCACAAAATCAAGCAAGTTTGATTAGCAACAAAGCCATGCAAGAAAAGCATAAGACATGCCCCCAAACAATAAAACAATGGTGGTATGAGACCCACATCCTGCCCTGTGAGCTCAGAAAGTTAATGATCCCTAGGACATGTTCTGTGCACACATGAACAATAATTTGTGAACCTAGCTTGACCATGTAGGGACAAGAAAACTCCCTTGCCCAACCTGATGGAGGAGCTGATGATGGAAGCAGGAGGACTACTCAAGAAAGACAAGGACGTTGCTCTCCCCATGCCCACTTTCCTTTTATTATTAAACTGTACCCCACTAAGTTCTCTGGGACGGCATTTCTCGCCCACCCGCTTGTAAACATGACAAGAGTCCTATTCTAATAAATCAATTCTTATCTACCACTTTGCCTCTCACTGAATTCCTCTCTGTGGTGAGACATAAAAGACTGTGGTACTGAGACAGTAACAGGTGGGAAGGCCAGGGGTCTCCAAATGGAGAAAATAGGCTGCAAGTGTCAGATATTTTTTATCTCTCCCTTAAATGGCCGGAGGAAACAAATTAGTGTTACATTGTTTTCCCCTTCTCTATACACATTTAAAAAGAGGTTTCTCTTTAAAATTCTGTTTTCATAATGACACCTGGTTCCACCTGAACTTAACTTTTCTCAGAGCTTGAGCTAACCAATGGATTTTTCTTATGGAAATGTTTGTCTTAAGCTATGTTAATGTGTTATGTATTTACCCCAGACTCTGTCTTCAAGATATAAAGAAAGCTGAGAGCTGAAGAATTGATGCTTTTGAACTGTGGTGCTGGAGAAGACCCTTGAGAGTCCCTTGGACTTTAAGGAGTTCCAACCAGTCCATCCTAAAGGAGATCAGTCCTGGGTGTTCATTGGAAGGACTAATGTTGAAGCTGAAACTCCATTACTTTGACCACCTGAGGTGAAGAGCTGACTCATTGGAAAAGACCCTGATGCTGAGAAAGATTGAGGGCAGGAGGAGAACGGGACAACAGAGGATGAGATGGTTGGATGGCATCACTGACTCAATGGACATGGCTTTGAGTGGACTCCGGGAGTTGGTGATGGACAGGGAGGCCTGACGTGCTGCAGTTCATGGGATCGCAAAGAGTCAGACATGACTGAGCGACTGAACTGAACTGTCTTCAAGTCGGTTCCACCTAAAGGATCAGAACCGACTTGACAAACCAGTATGCTATATTCGTACTGTTGTAGCCAGGCATTCAGGGAAACAAACTCACTTTGAAGGACACTGAAGATAGTGGAGTGCAATTTATCACACTGGCAGGCCCAAGGCAGAGTCTCCTCTTAGCCAAGGACCCCGACCAGTTTTTGTGAAAACCTTATATACCCTAAGTATACATGCCCAAACCCACTTCCCCAAATTCCCTGAAACTAGTCTGAACAAAGGAAAAGAAAGATACACTCAAAGTTAACCTGTGACTCATATGCCTTAAGCCTAGGTAGTTAACAGTGGACAATTATCAACAGGCCTGTGGTCATACCCCAATAAGCATAATAGAATGTATGATTCTATTCAGTTGCACAGATAATTAGGGTATTCTTTTAGGTGATGGAGAGCGCTGGGGCTCTTCTTTCCAGGGGCCTGGTTTTCCTGTTGGTATATTGTTTCCATAAATACTGGGCATATAGCTCAAAGTCCACAGTGAGGCCCAAGATGGAGTCTTGTTTTCAAGATGGAGCCTGTACCATTTCCTCCTTCAATGCATTGTTCTCATAATCTATGTTAATGAAACTATATATTTGTATCAAAATCTGCCTTTCTTCAAGATTCATGTCAATTGTTTTATGGCCCAGGATGACTCACCTGGTGCCAATGTTATCTCAATAATCCATGTTGTGGGTGAGGGGCCTGGTGCCATTCTCTGAGTTTTGAGACATTTCCTTTCTTTAATTAGCAGACTGCTGGTAGCTATATAACATCAAGCTAAAGACTAGCAGGGGAGCACTCTTTCTGCCCCCTTCTGATGTCTACGTCAGAAGATTTCTCTATCTCTTTTATACTTTAATAAAACTTTATTACACAAAAGCTCTGAGTGATCAAGCCTCATCTCTGGACCCAGATTGAATTCTTCTCCCCAGGAGGCCAAGAATCCCAGCATCTTTCATGGTTCAGCAACAACCTTTCAGCACCAGAGCTCTTCTGAGCCGCCATCACAGCACCAATCAGCTGCACAATTAGTTGAGGCATCAGCTTCATGAGAAAAATGAGTGGTAGGAATAGAAAATGATAAATTTAACTACAGCTTCATAAACAGTTACAGAGACAATGGGATCGATAGCTATTTTTTACAGCTCTTTTTATAGCTATATTTTTTATAGTTATATGATAAGAAATTATGTCTTTTTTCTTCTTCCTTTTCCACTACCACTTTGTATAAGAAGTGATGGTGGAATTCATCATTGTAACACTGTGTTTCAAATTATGAAGGGCCACATCTAGAGCTGATGGGGAGGACTGTGTATCAATTGGAAGTCTGCTATTGGTTGTTCAGTTGCTCAGTCATGTCCAACTCTTTGCTACCCCATGGACTACAGTGCACCAGGCTTCCCTCATAGTACTGTACCAGTGCTAAATTTCCTGATTTTGACAATTGTTCTATGATTATAGAGGACAAAATCCTTGTTCTTGTGAAATATTTAGACAAAGGGGCATAATGTCCTAAATTTATTATCAAATGAATCAGTAAGGAAACAGGCAGAGAGAAAGAAACTATAAAATGCATATACAGTAAAATTTAAACAAATGGTAACCATGGGTAAAGGTTACATGATAGTTCCTTATACTACTGTTTCAACTATTCAGTAAGTTTGAAATTATAGCAAAACTATTCTTAATGAGAGTTAAGTATCTAGATGGGGTGGGAGGAAGGATAACCACTTTTTAGTTATTAATTATGATCTCTCAAAGCCAGAATCTATTGAAATGATTTATCCTATTGATAAGGAAAAAACTCAAGCTATTTATCAAAGTTGTCTAATTGATTCTGTGGGTGTTTCAGGAAAACAGAAAGCAATTCCTCAAGGCCATTAAAAGAGAGGGGTAACTGCTCTCCAAAGACAAAATGATTCTCTCTTCCCCAAGAAAACACAGGGCATCTGATGTCTTCGATCACAGTCCAAAAGAGCGTTTTCTCTTCCTCTTCCATCTCATCTCTGTTTCTACAGTAAACTAAGTCCTGCAGTCAAAAACATTAATTTATAATTAACCACAAATTACTATAGAAAACCAACAACAAAAAAATTTATAAAATTCCATTTCACCTTTTCTTTTTAGCATTTATTGAAGCAATCAATTCTCTTCTTGCAGATACAATTATAGGTTTTATAGCAATCAATAATGTCTATTCTTGTTGAGGTTAAAAATGCACATCCTCTTTTCACAAAACGATAATCCATTATTGTCAAATTACTGTAGGACAGAAAACATACACAGTCAACTGTTTAATTCTGCAGCTTACAACAACATAAATCATATTTTTAAGTCTATTTTCTAAATATCTGGACTATGGAAATATTAATGATAAGTTCATCACTAAAAGATTTTCGGGACTTCCATAATGGTCCAGTGACTAAGACTCCATACTCCCAATGCAAGGGGCCTGGGTTTGATCCTTGTTCAGGAAACTAGATTCCACACATCAACAAGCCACAACTAAGAGTTCACATGCAGCAGTGAAAGATCCTGTATATTGAAACTAAGAGTCGACTCAGCCAAATAATTAAATAAACTAAAAGATTTTCTATTGCTCTTAGCCCATTAAATAGAATAACATCTTCTTGATCACATCTGTAACCTCACATTTTGTTTCACACTAAGAATTTTTGATCAGAGAGCAATATTGCTAGTTGGGATCCTGACATAATAACTTGCTTTCTTGTGTTAATTATTTCAATTAAAGTGAGATATTTAAAAGGAGAGGAACTGAATTTCTATGATACAGGTAACAAGGTTGCAAGTGAATATAATTTAAGAAGAAAAAGTAGAATTGGAATATAGGCAGAGATGAAGTTGTTGAATGGATGTTTTATATCTTTTCTTTCCCTCTCTCCCAGTTAGCTATGGGGCTGTTATCCCCAGAGCTAATAGTTACTAACTAAAACAATTAAAATTTCACTGAAAAAATATCTAAAACAAGATCTGTATTTCAGCAAAGTGGGAGATTAGGGGAGAACTATCTTTCTGTTGAAAATAGTTTAAAATGCTGGAAAAAAAATTTTTAAACTGCTTGAGTAAGTTCAAGGACGGGCAAGAGGCAGATTTGTGCTCAGGCTGTGAGGGTTAAGCAAGATGGAAACCCAGAAGGGTAAGTGGAGCACTGAAACAAGTTTTTCCCTTAAAAGTAGCAGGCTAAAGAATGAATTCTGCCCAAGATGAAAATTCTATTGGGTTGGTCAAAAAAGTTCATACCATCTTACAGGAAAACCCAAACCAACTTTTTGGCCAACTCAACACATAGAAAACAAGCTACCAAAAGGGTTGAGGCAAAAGTGATATATTTCCAATATAAACCACCTTAGAACTGTCTTGAACCTTGAATTTAAGCAGAAAAGAAAAGGAATAATCCCACCGAACAATCCAAAATCACAAACCACACTTCATGCATTTTGCACTTGCTGTATTACCCAGGAATACTTGAATATGCTATAGGTAAAAAGAGAAACAATTAAGGAAGATAAATGAAACTAAATAGCATGTGAAGCACAAGCAGAAAGTACCAGATGTGTTAAGTAAGTTACTAACCTATGTGCATTGCTAGATATAGTAAGCAGAGGGCTTCGCTTGGCAGTAAAGAATCCACCCGCCAATGGAGATGTAGGTTCAATCCCTGGGTTGGGAAGATTCCCTGGAGAAGGAAATGGCAACCCACTCCAGTATTCTGACCTGGAAAATTCCATGGACAGAGGAACCTGGTGGGCTACAGTCCAAGGGTTGGACACGACTGAGCAACTGAGCACAAAGACAAAGAGTAAGTAGAACCCATGTGTGCTGAACATAGGAAAGGAAGAATCAAGCAGACAAAATATCATACATAAGATATACATGATGAACACAGACACTCTACATTCAGTCTTAAGATTGTCACCCATGGGGGACACTCATTCTGGCCCCCTGCCTGAAGAACTCCAGTAGAATCCATAGCTGTCCCTCAGGTTAATCGCAAAGCTGCAGCTCTAACCAGTATCCAGTAGAGAAAATGTATGTGCTGGCCACAAGAACTTTCTGTCTGTTGGCCCCCTTGCTCAAAATCTCAAGTCTGGCCCTTCCACCATTATCAGGGAAGTGTGATACCACATAGCCAGGTCAGATGAAGAGTGCGTAACTTAGGATCCAGGGCATTTTTTCACACACTTGCCCCTTCTCCTAACTGTGACAAGCTATCCCATCCCATCCAAATGTGACAGGCTATCCCATTTCTTTCCCCTTGCATAGTTCTATGTGTTTAACATGGATTTGATTAATTATACAATGTGAGCATCTTATTTTGGCCCTGAAAGTGTTCACCTGAAACTGTACTCACAGACTATGATTACATTAATGTTGCTTCCTGAATGACATCTCTTGTAAGTTTGCAGCCCAGAATCACACTACTTGCAGAGCCCAAATTTAGAATTAAAAACTGCTCAGATTCACAATGCCCCAAGACAGCCAATAAAGGCAAGTTTTTTCCTTGAGGAAGCCACCTTCATCTCAATCCTCAAATAATTTCCAGAGACTAAAAAAAAAAAATCACTAACCACTACAAAGAAAATGACAGAGTGAACAAAAGACGTGACAGGTTGGACACACAAAACTTCAAATATTAAAATGATCAGATACCAAATATAAATTGAGGATGATAAATATCTTTCAAGAAATCAATAAACTCAAGACAGTTTGAATACATGAGTAACTAGCAAGCAGATTTGAAGATGTAAGAGAACTCTTAGAAATAAAAAATGTAACAGTTCAGATTTTTTTAAAAAAATCTTTGAATAGCAGATTATAACTAAACGTAAACGCAAGAGTTCACAAAGTACTGCACTTAATAGAAGGACTATAGAGAGGATCTGGGTGTGTGTATGTGTATATGCATGCATGTGTGTATGTTTATATTTACATTTATGTTTATTTATAATTAACATAAACTACTAACACAAAGGCTTCCCAATGGCTCAATGGTAAACAATCTGCATGCAAAGCAGGAGATGCAGGAGACAAGGGTTCAATCCCTGGGTTGGGAAGATCCCCTGGAGAAAGGAATGGCAACCCACTCCAGTATTCTTGCTTGGGAAGTCCCATGGACAGAGGAGCTAGGTGGGCTACAGTCCATGGGGCCGCAAAAGTCAGACACGACTTAGTGACTAAACCATCGCTGCCACCACCACGAATACACAGGAGTTTCAAGTGAATTTTGAGGATACTCAAAATACTTATTTGTGGTTGTGGAAGGGATCACTATGACTAACTCAGAATGGTCCAATCATATCACAACGCCTTACTTTATGATTCTGTTTTAGTCTGCGGGCCTCATAACACATACTTCTGAACATCTGTTTAGTGTCATAATTTTATAGTAACTGTGTATGATGCTTCTCTTCCTTTTTAACTATACTTCCTGAAACACTTTTTGAATCATTCTCCTTCTTACTAATGACTTCTACCTGAAAATGAGTTGAGCTACATGAAGATTCTTTTTAGAAACAATCATTCCAACCCAACACCAATATTAGAATTTGAATGCATCCCGAAAACTTACAGTCTAGAAGGTATGCAATTGTCAATCCATTTCCACCTATTTTCCATTTGGCTAAATGATAATCCAATCCAGTAGGAATTTTGACAAGTCTGGGGTTGAAGGAGGTTCTATAAAGGAAACAAAACATATCATGGGACTAAATACCCATCTGTTAAATGAATGAAAATAAGGTCAGGTAAAAGATCCAGCTGTTTCTACTATCAGTGGTCTGCTAATTTCTACGTGATCCTTCATCCCTCTTTCCTAAAAGACCCTCTCTTCCTTCAACCCTTGTACATTTTCCAAAGTAATTTTCATCTAATAGTTTATTTCTGTTACAAATGGCTGCCAGTCTAATAGGTTATTTAAAATGTGGAAAAGTTTAAATCTAAATATCTAACAATAGAAGAGTTGTTAAATAATACATGACATTTTATGAAACCATTCAAAGTCATGCTCCAGAGAAAACTTAAGGGTTAAGAAAAATAATCATTACATATTCCAAGTGAAAGAAGAAATCTTCTAAACAAATTATTAAAATAAAAAATGTTTATGGGGATGTGTGCATTAGAGCCTTCAACTTCATTTAAAAAAAAAAGACGATGTAGTTCAGTAGTTGGAAGGGATGGAGGGAAACAGGGCCTTATTTGGAAATATTTACTACGCCCCCAAATGTAATATATCAAAATGACATAATACATAATGTCTGATTAAATGAGTGAATATATTTCTAAATATAATTTTAATTATTTTAGTGCAACAAGCATAAAAAATTATTTTATGACTTGACATCATAATTCTTTCATGTTATGATTTAAAATATCTGCTACATTTTTTCAGACTGATAGTTGCAACTGTTTCTCTGTAAAAACACATTTTGTGTGTGTGGATAGTTTTTATTTGCAATAAATTTAAAAGATAAATGCAATATTATGTCACTGTATTTTCTCTTTTTACAATTCTTTTTGAGAGATATACATATTGATATAATATATACAAATATTGATCAAGTAAATGCTACCTACATGCGTGCATGCTCAGTCACTCAGCTGTGTCCGACTTTTGAGTCCCCAGACTGTAGCCTGCCAGACTCCCCTGTCCATGGGGTCCTGGCAAGAATACTGGAGTGTGTTGCCATTACCTCCTCCAGAATGTTGCCTACAGATGCAGTGAAAATTACCATAAAGTTAATTTGTAAAACTACCACCACTTTTATGTTTCTCATTATTATCTACATTTTTTCAGGTGGGAAAACCAAGGCCCAGAGCGGTTAAGTAACTTGCCTAGGGTCACCCAGCTAGTAAGCAGCAGAACTGAATTCAGTACCAGGCAGTCTGGCTCCTGGATTCCTAACAGTAACTACTAAACTACACTACCTTTGGGTTTTCAGTTACCACCTTATAGAAAAAAAAAATAACTCTGGCTCCAGGCTGCCATTTACTGAAGGGTTAAGTACTTCATCCGGAGAAGGCAGTGGCACTCCAGGACTCTTGCCTGGAAAATCCCACGGACAGAGGAACCTGGTGGGCTGCCGTCTATGGGGTTTCGAAGAGTTGGACACGACTGAAGTGACTTAGCAGCAGCAGCAGCAGTAAGTACTTCATCAAAGGAAAGGCATGCTTTTTTTTCAGAGTCCTAAGCAAAGACCCAAATTGCATCTTCAAGGGGGTTTCCATTTTGGAAATAATTGTGCTCATCCTAATAGATAATATGTATTGAGTGCTTATAGCTTAAATAGCAAGATCATAATTCCTATTAGCAGGCAAGTTCTTCTGCTGATTAATTTTTTATCTTTTTTATGGAAAACAAGAAGGTATTTGAGAATAGCATTCACCAAGAGGGGAATATTTACTAGGGATTGTGATGAATGCCACACTTAGCCCATCAATTTCGATCTCCAAGAAGCAACTGCCACTCCTACCCTGAAGGAGGCTTTCTGTGTTACAGTCTTCATGTTTTTCAGTTCTTACTTTTAAGTAATTAGTTTAACAGAAGGAAAGACCAAAGATATTTCACTAGGAAAACCTGTTTGTTTGATTTTTTTTTTTTTTTGAGACTCTTAACTATAAAATGTCTGTTCACTTGACAGCCATGACACAAGGAATAACTGAAGGTTACTCTTTCTAACTCCCCCATTTTCTTAGTATCTTGGGCCCAAAGGTGAGAGACAGAGGCCTAGAGGATAAAAGTACATATAACAATCCGTGATACCTTTTCTTCTGCATCGTCTATCTTCAAAAGAGATGAATTGTGACTTTGGCAAATCTGGTTACATCCCATCCAGGTTTTAGTTTCAGGAGTAAAGTGGTAACAGTTTACTCCCCAACACCACCAGGAGACTTCCTTGAGTTTGCCTATAATACATAAGGTGAAGCATTAAACATCTTTTCATCTGGTATTTTGTTAAGCAGAGGAAGATATTTATCAGCCCTCCATAACTCAGAAAATCTTAACAGCTATCAATAATGATAATGTGAATTTCATCAGAAGTCAGGAATGCAGAGGGAACTCTTCATTCCCATAGTCTTTGCAGCACTATTCACAATAGTCGAGAAATGGAAACAATCCAAATGCCCATTGATGGATGAAGAAAACATGATCTATTCCAAAGGGAATATTAATTTTCCAGCACTGGACTTCTGAGGTTATGAAAACAGAGATAGAGAACAATTGAGAAGCACATTCTTGATTAACCAAAGGTAGCTATTTTTACAGAATCAACATTGTTTTTATTGCCCTGTATCAAGAAACACAACAATTAACAATGTCACATTTACTTTTTAGTCTATTGCCAAAACTAAATATAGAGTTCATAAATATAAAAAAATAAAGGGAATATTACTCAGCCTTAAGAATGAAATCTTGCCATTGGTAACTGCATGGATGAAACTTGAGGATAATTATGCTAAGTGAAATAAGCTAATGACAAAGGGCAAATATTGCATGATTCCACTTGTATGAGATGTAAAATATAGTCAAACAGAAAGTAGAAAAGGGGTAACTGGGGGAAGGGAAAGGGCTGCTGTTTCATGGGTACACAGTTTCAGTTACTCAAGGTGAATAAATTCCAGAGATCTGAAGTACAACATGGTGCCTGTAGCTAATAATGAATCGAACACTTAAAAACTTGTTAAAAGGGCAGACCTCATGCTAAGTGTTCTTACCACAGAGAAGAAAGGGACATAGGAAAACTTTTGAAGGTGATAGATATGCCTATTACTCTAATTGTGGATGGTTTCACCCATATATACATATGTCCCAGCTCAGCAAGTTGCATACATTAATTATATGCAGTTTTTTGCATATTAATAATACCTCAGAAAAGCTGTTTTTATAATAATAAAATTAACTTTATATGTTTAGAGATTCTGAAATGCCTTCTAAATAAAATTAAAATTATTCTTTGGAAATTTTTCTTGTCCTCATCTTTTAAAATATACCAAATCAAAATATTTTTAATCCCTCAAAGTAAGTTTATGATTATTTATAGAAGACAAAAATTGAAAGCAGTCTAACAGTCTAATAAAGAAAACATTTAAATTGTCACAAATACAATGCAATAACATACAACATTAACAGACATGGTTGTGAGGAGTATTTAAAACTATAGAGGAGGCTTTTTGGTGGCTCGGTGGTAAAGATTTTGCCTGACAATGCAGGAGACCCAGGTTCAATCCCTAATCTGGGAAGATCCCACATTCCATGAAGCAACTAAGCCCATGTGCCGTGACCGTCAAGCCTGCGCTCTAGAACCTGGGAGCCGCAACTACTGAGCCTCTGGGGACGAAGCCAGTGTGCCCTAAAGCACGTGTTCCACAAGAGAAGGCGCCGCAATGAGAAGTCTATGTACTGCAACTAGAGAGTAGCCCCGACTCGTCACAACTAGTGAAAAGCCCGTGCAGCAACAAAACCACAGCACAGCCAAAAGTAATTAATTAAAAAAAAAAAAAAAGACTATGGAAAAATGGCCACAGAAGAGAAAAAAACAAGATGTGAACCTTTCTACAGCATGAAATCTAAATTTTTATAGGTAGTAAAAAAAGAAACAAAAAAATAAAATATTATTAATTCTTCAGTACTAGATAAACAGTACATTTCTACTAACTACCATACCTAAATGATATCAACTATGCAAAATCTCTTTGTATGATTAACACTAAACAAAATATTTAGAAGTTGATTAATCAGGCCAATTCATTCCATCATTATGCATAACAAAGTTTATTATTGTATGAGATTTAATATTCTTATTTCCTAGATGTTTTGAATAGTATCATCACACAATGTCGCACAAACATCAACATCCTGGCACATCTTGTAAATGTATTAGAAGGAATATGCGTGTGCGTGCTCAGTCACTTCAGTCTTGTCTGACTCTTTTCGATCCTATGAACTGCAGACTGCCTGGATCCTCAGTCCATGGGATTCTCTAGGCAAGAATACTGGAGTGGGTTGTCTTGCCCTCCTCCAGGGGATTTTCCCCACCCAGGGATTGAACCCACGTCTCCTGCGTCTCCTGCATTGCAAGCAGGTTCTCTACCGCTGAGCCACGGGGGAAGCCCACTGGAGGAAGTACATATTGATCATAAATAGATTAAATATCTGAAGTCAGTGCAGAATGGAAACACAAACACAGAGTTATCTTTACAACAGCATACAAATAAAAGGACTTGCACTTATTTTAGCTTAAATGCATTTTTACTGATAGTCTCCATATTTCATGTCAGCAACAAAGTTGAAGTGTCTAATTTGCCTGCAGGTCCAAAGCAATCCAAATTTTCAGGGGCCCTGATATAATACTATTTCACCTTCTGGGAGCATAAGAAGGCAAGAACTGCAATTGGGTTTGGGAAGTATAAGACTATTCATCCAAACATGATTCCTGGGGTCTCAATCCTATATTTGAAATAAGCAAACTCAAATAACCATGCTACATCTAGCAGGCACAAATTAAAAGTTGTCTAGAAGACCTGGATCCCTAGCACATAACATAAGCCTGTATTAAGCCTCAAAACTTTTGGAGGAGGAATAATTAATGAAAAATTGTGTGATCTTCAATTCAAGATTTCCTCCATACCTGTATTTGGCAAAGACTCTGAAGACTTGTTTTCTTGATTGCATTCCTTCTTTTCTGTAAGGGGTAAGTCTGACCTTTTTATTTGCTGAAGAGTTTCATTTAGTCTATCACATTCTGAAGTCTTCTTTGTCAAGAGTTGCTTCTTTAAGTAGTTGTCACTTTGTATAACATCATACTTCTGACTGAGGTTCCTAAAATTTCCTCCTGTTGATGTTTTTCTTGAATATACTGGAAAACTAAAATTAACAGCATAGGTATAATTTTTAAAGTACTTATAAAGCTTCACTGTTATTAGGACAGGAGAAAAGAAATCTCACTTTGACAACCAATCTGTTTCATTCCTTTAATTAGTAATTTTACATTTAGAAAGTAACACCTCTACAATGTGACCATATAAATTGAAACATCAGGTTTCTCACTATGGGCCACCTAAGTGTAGAATAAATAAATCATGATTTCTAAATAAAATTATGATGGTAACATGTAAGCATTCAATTCAATTTCTTTTTAAGTTAGCAAGTCATCTACAAATAGACACCAAAGGAGAAACTGACCAATACTTAGCAACACATCTTCTGAGTATGAAAATCTATACTAAACAGCATAAAGAAATAGCACTAATATCATTGAAATAGGCAGAATATCCAAAAGAAAAAGAGAGGAAGACCCAAATACATAATTTTATCTGAGTGTAACATATTAGTACTTTTCCCTAAAGATGTCAAGGAACTCAAATGAAAGCTAAAGGCCACATTCAAGATCATCTAACATCCATGCATAGACTCACTCATTTTACTAAATCATTTCCTTATTATAGATTTTTTAAAAATTAAGAGAAAGTCGTAATTCACTTTTAGTTGTTTCTCAAAGAATTTGTATCTCAGATTCAAAGTGATGTAAATTTAGAAGGTGGAATATTACAATAGTTCCCCTTTAACCTTGGTTTTGCTTTCTGCAGTTTGAGTTACCCCGTCAACCACAACCTGAAAATATTAAATGGAAAATTCCAGAAATAAGTAATTCATAGGTTTTAAATTGCACGCAGTTCTGCATAGTGTGATGGAAACTCACGCCATCCCTCTTGTGTCCCCCGGGAGGGGGAATCATTCCTTTGTCAAGTATATCCCACTCTCATCAGTCACTTGGTAACCTTCATCAGGTGACTGTCGGGATATGCAGTGCTTGTATTCAACCCTTATTTCACTTAATAATGGTCTGAAATCACAAGAGTAGTGATGCTGGCAATTCAGATATTCGGTTACTGTGCTTAAATTATAAATTAAACTTTATCGTAAGTGTGTATGAATAGAAAAAACCCATAGTAAGTACAGGGTTCAGTGCTATCTGTGATTTCAGGCACCACTGGGAGTCTGACATGGTGTCCCCCATGGAAAAGGGGGTTTCCTGTGCTAAGTCCTATATCAGAAAAAATGTTAACATGCCTTATACCGAACGGACAGCTCATTACAGCTTCAGAGATACAGGAATAGACAAACAAAATGAAAATCACACTGTGATTATATCTGGGGAAAACATCACTAAGAAAGAACTTCCTGGAACATTCTCTGATTATAGTCATGGAACAATTGATAGAGCATGCTTGGGACCTACACAATGAGTGGTTGTTTCTATTACTCAGACTTGGATGTATTTCAGTTACTTACTCTTTATACCCAGCACGGTGATTGTCATCAAGAGAAGTAAACAGAGGATCCCAAGAGTCACTACAATGCCATGCCAGGGCACTGAAGACTCTAAATAAAGAAGGAAGAAAGTGGTCATTGGGGACAGAGGTCGGCCCACTACTCATCTTAACCTGGACACCATTTGAAACATAGAAACAATCTTCTCTAAAAATTTTCAGGAACTCCCTGGTGGTCCAGTGGTTTAGAATCTGCCTTGCAATGCAGGCGGTACCAGTTCAATCCCTGGTCCAGGAAGATTCCACGTGCTGCCGGGCAACTAAGCCCATGCACCACAACCATGGAGCCTGTGTGCTACAACTGAAGCCCTCGCGCCCTAGAACCTCTGTGTGTGTGTGTGTGTGTGTGTGCGTGCGTGCGCACACACATGCAAGTGTGCATGTGTCAGTAGTCTGAATCTTTGCAACCCCACGGGCTGTAGCCCACCAGGCTCCTCTGTCGACAGGATTTCTCAGGCAAGAGTTCTGGAGTGCGTTGCCATTTCCTGGTCCAGGGGATTTTCCCAACCCAGGGATGGAACCCCAGTCTCTTACCACTGTGCCACCTGGGAAGCCCTTGTGCTCTTCAACAAAAGAAGTTTCCACAACGAAAAGCCAGTTCACGGCAACAAAGAGTAGCCCCCGCTCACTGCAACTAGAGAAAGCCCAAAAGCAGCAACCCAAGACCCAGCACAGGCAAAAACAGATACACAAAATTTAAAAAGCGTTTTACAGAAATACATCAGACAAAGTGTTTTTAATTTGCCATCTAGTAACTATAGTTTTAAAACAAGTAAAGTTTTAAAGAAGTTTTTTACTTACATTCACCCATTGCAGAAATCCAACACCACAAGAGCATTGGAGGAGTTTTAAAATGCATCCCTTATAAATGCACACACATGTATGTGTGTGTCTGCATCCCTTAGAAAAGCACAGACAGGTGTTTGTGTGTTGGGGGCGAGGGTTGTTCAATCACGTATGACTCTTTGCAACCCTATGGACTGTAGCCTGCCAGGCTCCTCTGTCCACAAAAGTACAGATGGCAATAAACACATACTCATTTGTGAGGATCCACAGTGACAGGCATATTTGTGTGATCACAATTAATCATGAAGAAGAAGGAGAAAGCAGGCAATATTCATGAGAAATTTGTAGCCAAGAGTGAGTATTCTGAAGCTGCAAAAGTTACTGGGCTCCATCTCTTAAAGAACTTTCTAGAAATCAATTTTTCTCCATTTATCTTAAAAACTTTTTTCTTTAGCAATTCTCTATTTATTTTCCTACTTTCAAGATCCTCTCTCTATATATATATGCATACATATATATGTGTATATATATTTATATATATACCCGAAATTTGTATCTCTGATGGGCATTACATTAAATCAGTAAAAATCATTTTCAGTTTAGAGCTTGTGACACTGTTTGAAGGTACAGAGAGAGAATGGAAAAGTTTGAATGCCCTTTTGATTTGAATATTTTTGTTTATTCATTGCCATTAAACTTTGGTAAATATTTAAGACACCAAAAATACCTTTTTCTGAGTAAGAACACTGCTTCTAATGCATATTTCTCATGTCTTCACATTCTGTAAGATATTTCTTTAGGAACTGCAATGTTTTCCTGAGACTCTAGTCTGTCTTTTACTTTGGAAGCCCTCACAAGGGACTTTCCTAGCTGTCCAGTGGTTAGGACTCCGTACTTCCAATGCAGGGGGTTCAGATTCGATTAGTTGGGGAACTTAAAAAGAGTCCTTGTGAATTTATTTGTCTTGACCAAATATGAATAAAAACACTCTATTACCTTCTCAAGTTTAAATGAATACATCAACTTCTCCATTCTCACAATTTTTTTTAAAAGATCATTAAAGATCATTATGGTTTCTTATTTTCAACTGAACACCTAGAATATGGATAGAACTTTTTATTTCTAACATCAAAAGTTTGACAATCCATAAGAGGGCTTCCCCTGGTGGCTCAGCGGTAAAAAATTCCGCCGACAGTGCAGGAGCCATAGGAGATACAGGTTCAATCCCTGAGTCGGGAAGATCCCCAGGAGGAGAAAATGGCAACCCACTCTGGTATTCTTCCCTGGGAAATGCCATGGACAGAGGAGCCTGGTGGGCTACAATCCATGGGGTCACAGAGAGTTGGACACGACTGAAGTGACTTAGCAAGCACATAAGTCAGGTGAATCTAGATGTTTCAGATGTGTACCTTTTTCCTCAGTCTTGTCAGGTCTTTGAGTACCACCAGGTCTTAATCTGTTTTGTGACTCTGAAGGTGACTGAAGAAATCTCAGGGTGGAATAAGTCACTTCTTGATCACTCATCTCTAGAGTAAATAAATATACGTTTTGCATCAAAACTTTCAACTGAATGATTTCATTCCAAAGAAAAATTAAAATGTCATTTTCTAAAAATATACTAGCATTAAGAAGATTATGCATGTGTGTGCATGCATGTGGATGTGTGTTCAGTACTTCCTTCAAGGGCCTAAAGTATGTAGACTGAGCCTGATTTATATAAGAAATGAGAAACTTTCAATATTTTTGCTAAAGTCATTTATACTCCTAGTAACTATAGCCATGATTATTAGAAAATATGGGAAGAATTTTTTTTTAATTTACTGATAGATTAAATAGGCTAGGTCCTATTCCATTTAGCTCAAAATGTTCAACATGCATATACAAGTGTTAGGCACAGTGATACTATCACAAATTACTGAGAAACTTTTTAAACTATTAATTCAAAAAACAAAAATTGTATCTTTTTGAGATTTTGAAAAACAAATAATCTTGGCTTAAAATGTATATGCATATGTATATACATATACTTATATATTATGTATTCAGATCTACATTATTGATAGTAAAATGTTCTTAGAAGGATTGGAATATCAGTTTGTGATAATTATTTCTTGACCTGAGTAGATAAATATACTGTGTTGTTCTTTTCAACTATAACATGATGCTACCAAAGTATATGCTATATACCATCTGCAAAAAAAAATTATTGAGGGTTAACACTGCACATTGGTTAACATATCAGATTCCAGTGCCTCGTGGGAGATGTGCCAAATAAAAATCTCTTATGTTAGACCCCAGACACTTGAATTTTTAATCCCAAATGATTCTGTGCGTATTAAACTTAAAGAAATAATCTTCTAGTTGCCAGAGAAGCCTACATGAAAATAAAATTTGTTAACAGGCAGTCTTGAGTTAATACCCATAAAGGATTCTATCTATCAATTGATATCAATATAAAAAGAAACTTTAAACTGTAGATATTTATGATGTACCTTGTTTGTATATTAGTCAGTGTGAAAAGATGTTAATAGACAGTAAATATGGAAAATAAATAGCACATGTAACTATATTCTTTAATTCTTTTCCTTAGTATCTAAACTTTATTACTCACATTTTCCCAATTTCTTAAGGGGAAAGGGTTATTTCTACTACAGAACTCTTCAAGATTGATAAGACAATATGTAAATCATTAGACCTAAATAAAAAGTTGTTGACTTCCCAAATCCCTCTTTATTTTGATAACACAAAGCAAAAAATCATAACCAATTTTTTAAAAAGAAAATAATTTTCCATAAATGCTGAACTACAGTTTTCATCTCTTTAGAGTGAATGCAATTCTAACTGAATCAATTTAAAAAAATAAAAAGCTTTCCTACCCCTCCTATATTCATGCCAAGTCATTTATAATAAGCGATCATATTCTGAGAATCTTTTTTCTCTAGAATCTTTTTTTAAAATCAGTAGGACTAATAGATACTCAGCTACAAATATCTGAGACAATAAAAAGCGAACGTTACCTGTGTCGGTGCTGTCCAGTGATGCAGATGGAGAAAACTGACCAGAAAAATGTGAGAGAAGTTGGCCTTTACAATCCCCTATTCCTTGGGTGTGTGAGAGGCTGTAAGATGGAGGCAGACACGAATTGACTTTGAATCAGGCTCTAACTCAAAATTTTCTGCCCCTCCTCTTGACCAAAGTGATGAAAGGAAATTGTATGATAAAAGCTGATGTTGACGAGAAAGGAAAATGGTCGTGAATATATCTTCACCCATTTCAACTAACCAATCACTTAGGTCCTATGTAAAATAACATTCAAAATCTGTATTGAAGGACAGAGAAGACAAACGAACATGGCTTTGGTGGAAACAAAAAGTAACTCTTTTAACAAAAAGTTGCATCCTTAGAAACTACTAGCAAAAAAAACTGATTAAAATGTATGTGCATAAATATAGATACATGTACACAAGAAATATTATGACTAAATAAATAACTTGTCTCTTAGAAACTTTCTCTTAGAGATTGCTATTTGAAAATAAAAGATTTCAGCATTGAAACATACACACGACTACATGTAAAGTAGATAGCCAGTGGGAGTTTGATGTGTAACTCAGGGAACCCAAAGCTGGTGCTCTGTTACAACCTGGGGGGATGGGTTAGCGAGGGATTCGGGAGAGGAATTCAGGAGAGAGGGGTCACATGTAGGCCTATGTCTGATTCATGTTGATGGATGGCAGAGGCCATACATCACAGTATTGTAATTATCCTCCAATTAAAATAAATAAATAATTTTTTTAAAAAAACACAAAAATAAAAGATTTCTTTTTCCATTTATGTTTATTGTAGGTAAACGTATTTTAGAAAGTATTTTAAAACGTAATTCCACTATAAAATTTTGGTGTATATGCCTCTAGTTTTTATCCGTATGTCTTTTTTTGCTATCAGAGTTGGTGTCCGGAGAAGGCAATGGCAACCCACTCCAGTCCTCTTGCCTGGAAAATCCCATGGACAGAGGAGCCTGGTAGGCTGCAGTCCATGGGGTCACTAAGAGTCGGACATGACTGAGCGACTTCACTTTTCACTTTCATGAATTGGAGATGGTAGTGGCAATCCACTCCAGTGTTCTTGCCTGGAGAATCCCAGGGACGGGGGAGCCTGGTGGGCTGCCATCTCTGGGGTCGCACAGAGTTGGACATGACTGAAGCGACTTGGCAGCAGCAGCAGAGTTGGTGTCATTCCACACACAGTACTTTTGATCTCTTGTTTTCTACTAAGTGTTTCCTCATTTAAAACTATTCATCTAAAATGTGATCTTAAAAACAATTGTATAATTATTATCCATATAGATTATACCATAATTTATTCAGGAAATCCTGTATTGCTGGACATTTAGGCTGTGTTTTCAACTTTTTGTGAATACAAAAAATGTTTAGCCTGTACTTTTGAATATTTTCTTAGGAAAACATTTTAAACAAAATATGAGGTCAAGGGGTATGTACATTAAAGAGCTTTGATATGTATTACCAAATGCCCCCAGAAAAGTTATTCTGTTTATACAACACTAGTTGTATGAAAATGATAACATTTGATATTTTTAAAAGATACTGACGAACTATTCTTCCATTTGAGTTTCATCTATGAATCTTACCTCATGAAGGCATATGATCTTTCAGCAAAAGGAAATTAATTTCTGTAAGTCTGTTTCTATGAGTCAGATCTTCCCAGAATACCCCCAAGTCTCTCAGTGAAGTTCACTTTCATTTGATGCACATGCTGTCAGTCTTCAGGTGTACATTTCTATGAAATCAATTTATATTGCTCTCCAAATCAGGTGATAATGGTGAATATAGAGTGTGGGGAAAGAGGAGTGAGGTAGAAAACATAAGGTGAAATTGATTATGCAGAGACAAACCCAGCCCTACTTCACCAGGCTCTAACCACATTCCTTGCTTACCCTTCTCTTTCAGCCACAACCAAACCATCACCTTTCTTTAGAAGGCATCCCCATTCTTCACCTCCCAGGTCTTCCCAGACTACTTGATAAACACAGTTAACTGAATGTTCTGACCACTAACACCCCCTAGATTATACTGCATGTTGTCTGGTCCTCAGCTGGCCCTCTCCTGTTCTCCCATCCAATCCTTAATCTTGGAATCACCACTGAGTCTGCCACTTATCATTGTGGGCAAGCAGTCAACAGAATTACCTCCCAGAGACTAATTTAATCCAGTCACACAAGCAAAGTTTCATGGGTGGAGTCTGGACACTTCAGGAACTTATTGCTAGGCATTTTCTTCTCTTTACCCTCACCCTGCCCTGGCTTTGTCAATCTCAAAACAGAAAGATCCTGAGCAGTGGATCCCAATGCCAGAAACAAAAGAATGAATGAAGTGTGATGAGAGAACATAGGAAGTAGGCTGGGAGAAATAGTCATGTTATCAAAATGTGGCAGTTCAGTTCAGTTCAGTCGCTCAGTTGTATCCAACTCTTTGCGACCCCATGGACTGCAGCACACCAGGCCTCCCTGTCCATCACCAACTCCCGCAGTCTACTCAAACTCATGTCCATTTAGTCGGTGATGCCATCAAACCATCTCATCCTCTGTCGTCCTCTTCTCCTCCCACCCTTAATCTTTCCCAGCATCAGGGTTTTTTCAAATGAGTCAATTCTTTGCATCAGGTGGCCAAATTATTGGAGCTTCAGCATCAGTCCTTCCAATGAATATTCAGGACTGATTTCCTGTAGGAAATCATGGCTTAGGAAATGGACTAAATGGACATATCCTTTAGGATGGACTGGTTGGATCTCCTTGCAGTCCAAGGGACTCTCAAGAGTCTTCTCCTCCAACACCATAGCTCAAAAGCATCAATTCTTCAGTGCTCAGCTT
The DNA here is from genome assembly GCF_963930625.1 of Muntiacus reevesi. NCBI lineage: Eukaryota > Metazoa > Chordata > Mammalia > Artiodactyla > Cervidae > Muntiacus > Muntiacus reevesi. The sequence goes on along the minus strand of NC_089249.1, from coordinate 43,444,520 downwards.
TTTTTACAGTACAACTCTCACATCTATACATGACCACTGGAAAAACCATAGCCTTGACTAGAGGGACCTTTGTTGGCAAAGTAATGTCTCTGTTTTTTAATATGCTGTCTAGGTTGGTCATAATTTTTCTTCCAAGGAGTAAGCATCTTTTAATTTCATGGCTGCAGTCACCATCTGCAGTGATTTTGGAGCCCAAGAAAATAAAGTCCATCACTGTTCCCACTGTTTCCCCATCTATTTGCCATGCTAATTCTTGACAATGTTTAAAATCAGGTCTGACTGAATACAGAGCACAGATGGACTTTGAATTCAGAAGGGCCTGGATTTTCAACAAATCTCTTGCCGCTGGAACTGAGTAGATCTGGCTTGAAATATCACCTCCTCTCTTCCATGGGTGACTTGAGGCAAGTCACTTCACTTCTTTAAACCTCAAACTCACCAAAAGTAGAGTAGTGATATTTGCCTCCCAAGGCTGTAGGGTATATAAAGTGCTAACCAGATCTAATGGTAATGAACATTAAATATTAAATGTTATCATTTGAAGTCCAAGATTCAAATTCTTTCTAGTTGTAAAAATTTGAACATGACACTCTTCCAAGCCTGTTTCCTCACAGGTTCAATATGAATGTCACTTACTTCATAGACCCGGAAAAGTTCAGTTAGATTAGCTCTACAGGTAGGATTTTTTGGGCTTCAAAAATAAGTGAATGTTCTTTTTTTTTCTCTCTGTTCAAGGAGTCTATAAATAGTCAAAGAGCCGGGAGTGCAATCCAGAAATGCTGACGCACTGAACCAGGTTCTCTTTCTCAACATGTCAAGTTTGGAATGCAGATGCTTAGAAGAAAGTATGTGGATCGGGGTGGGGGCAAGTGCATTTTAACACAGTGGAGGAGCTGGGAAACATGGCAGCATTCCATTGCCTCTAGAAAATAAGCATTGTGACTTAAGATCTGGTTATTTTGTATCTTACCACCCCATGGAGATATTGGTGATGTTGAGCTTTTTTGTTTTCTTTTGTTTTACATGCTTATAGCCAGTAAGAGAGGGGACAACTCTCAGGGAGACTAGACGAGGGTAGAACATTATTTTACTTACATACCCATGCTTAATTTCCTCTATATTAACTCCATACCTTGAGTATCACATTGGTCCTATTTGTTATTGTAACTGTAGCACACGGAAGACGTATGATGCCTACATGTGCCATTAATGAACAAGGTGGTTAAAGAGGAACTGACTACAAAATCTGGATGTTTCATAGTTTTGTAGAGACAGAATGAGGTTAATAACTAGAAAGACAAATTGTGTAACTGTTCCCTCTAAGCTCCAGTTTATTTTTATTACTAAGCTCTGATTTCTGAGAAAGGCAAATTTCTTCCTAAATAAGAAGAGAACCAGCATCACAAAAGAACAGCAGTAACTTCATGTGGGACTCACTGAAACTCCTAGCATTGTCCTTCGATCAAAAAAGCACAAGATGGAAGCACTAAACTTCATTACACCCACTCCTTAAGAAAACAAAACGATTAAAAAAAATAAAGAACATTTTGAATGTTCTTGTACACTGTCTTCCGAATTTGCTTTTGTGCAAAACACACATAACACATACACAGCATGAATACATAAAGCATTCATTTATTTACTTCCTGGCTGCTTAAAGGTGTTATTTAGGAAACCACACGTTTTACCCATCCCTTCCTGACAATATTAATTTTGTCAGCTAGAGGCTTAGCACACAGCTGCTAGTCACACCTTCAAACCTCAATGGCTTATCTTTTCACAGCAGCAGGCTGTTCTTCCTGTCCCAGCCTGAAGTGAAGGTTTCAGGAATAACCACCAGCTCCCAGGGAAAAATGTTCTGCATCACTCTGTTGGGAGGAGTAACTTCACCTGGCCATGTTCCCTCTCCCATGGTTATTTCTCCTAATGCCTAAACTTTATTCCACTGAGTCATATGAAATTTCCTGGCTCTTACAGTAAAAACTCAAAAGAACATCTTGTTTGAAGTTTACTCTTTCCCTAACCAGTTACTTTAATTTGTCCTCCTTATCTTTACAGTAAAAGCTATTCTGAGTTAAAATCTTCTATTGTCCCAACTAGGCTCCAGCCATGAACGAAACAGAAATTTTCCTTCCTCCAACTGTTAACAAAATGAGAGGAACACCTCACGAAATTAAGTAAGCATGAAAAAATCATGCCCCCCTCCCAAAAAAAGAAAAGATTTTGGATAACTATTCAGATTCTGAGCCACTAAGGGATAGAGTCTATTCACAAGTTGAAAGGGAAAATAGTTCCGTGAAGCAGGGCCATAATAAAGAACTTTAATTCTTCAGTGTTCTTGCTACTGCATTACAGTTTGGACTGTAGGCTCACCCTCAAGTCATTCATTTAACTTTATTTTTATTAATTTTTTTTTTTTTTGGATTTTTAATCTAACTCATGGTCATATAATGCTGCATGTGTGGTAAGGCATCTCAGGCATGTCTGATTCTTTGCGATCTTATGGCTAGTAGCCTGCCGGGCTCCTCTGTTCATGGGAATTTCCGGGCAAGAATGCTGGAGTCAGTTGCCATTTCTTTCTCCAGGGGATCTTCCCAACCTAGGGGTCAAATCTGCACCTCCTGCATTGACAGGTGGATTCTTTACCACTGAGCAAGCAGGGAAGCCTGGGGGAAGTTATGAATGAGGACAGTTAACACATTAAAGACTTTCTCATCCAAGAATTCTTTCTCCCCAGTCTTGCTCAGTCCTGAGTGGATTACCTTATTGAACAGGACCCACAGAATGATTATTTTGAGGAGCAACCAAAAATTGTGGGCCCACAGGAATTTCCTCCTTTTCTCCTTGAGACTGACATCCAGTGTAACATGGTTTCATACTGCACATTCATCAGGGTCTACAGCTTGAATAGAAATGCTTGTTTTCATATATCAACCTGAAGGGAATGGCAGCATAGCGTTTCACAGAGGTGATTTGGAGGTCAGGTGACTTTCCATGGCAAACCAGAAAAGGACACGCATTTTAATGCACTCCACAGTAAACAAGCTGCCAAGCCATGCTCCAGAGATACACCATCCAAAGGGCAGCCACAAGCCTCATTTGGCTGTTATTTCATCTGTAAGTGAAAAATCCAACAAGAGGACATGACTTAGACTAATTACAGTACAGGAAAAATGTTATAGATTCTAAATTATCATATATGGGCTTTCTATGTTTGAAATTTTTCATAATAAAATGTTGGAAAATATTACTTTTAATTAAAATGACTCTAAATTCAGTTATGTTAGCCACATCTCAACTACTCAGTAGCCACGTGCAGTATCCAGTGGCTACCCTACTGGACTGTTCACAGACAGCACCTCTGTTATCGCACAGAGGTTTACCAGAGTTGCTCCAGTCTAGCTGCGCCAGAGCCCTGGCTAGCCGTCAGACCCCAGTTCTTCCAGCCTAAGGAGAGAGGACCTGACTGATCTTTGGGCAAAGTGGATGATGACTGCCAGGACTTCATACTTTCAGAGTGAAGGTGCAGATGGAAAAGTAACAGAATACCAGGGAATGAGCTACTAACAGGCAAAGGAAGCAAGTCTATCAGAAAGGCTGAGGGGAACTGGGAAATATGACTGGGACTTGTGCTCACTAGGAGTTAGGATATAAATACAGACACACACAAGCACACACAAATGGAAGTCTAAATTTTAAATAATTTTTAGAGCTGAGAACTCATTTATTTTCCACAGATATACAAAATATGTGTATTGTGAAATATGGGAATAGGCGCATAATAAAAGATGGGTCTAACTTTGGATACTGACTTTACCTTTGTAACCTTGAGGAAATCATTGCTCACACAAAAACATTTAAAGTGAATAACCCCTAAGGAGTTTGTGACAAACATAAAAAATCCAAAAGCTTCTATAAACAACTTCTATGAGCACCAAAAAATTAAATTCCGTCAGGTGTGGCAGAAACAAGGGGAGATCTACAATTGCTTTTAAACAGATGGGAATCTGGCCACATGTTTCTACATAAAAGACCCTCTGTCACAGGATACACCTTCTAGAACAATTTTCATCTTTAAAATGAATCAGAGATGTGGCCTCTTGAAAGACCAAAAGCACTCTCCATCCAGGCTTTGATGTTTTATTGGAGCAAAATTTCAACAAAAGGTGGTTTTTATTTACAGAGTTTAATGTGTGTGGTGACTGCCCAATCCACTTGGACTCAAGTGAAGATAACCATTAAGCCTGCTTAGATATTGTCTTCTTTTCAATTTGCATACAAAAGTTTGCTTCACATTCACAAAAACCCCAATATTATAAATGAACAAATCCTCCCTCACCCCCCCTTAATTAAATATAAACCCAGTTTCAAAAAACATATAGTTTAGATTGGTTTAATCTTGAAATGTAATCCAATAAGACTAAACACTAAACACTTCAGGTCCTGTACCAAATAGTAAAATACTCGAAGGCCTTCAGGATCCCTAAAATTTAAAAGATAAAAGTTAGTTTTTTATTCTAAGAATGAAACAACATAATAATATAAATTAATTCTTAAAACAAAACAGAGACCAAAAACAATTAAAGGAACTGAGGAGAAAGGATTTTCTGATAACTATTAATATAACTAATGTACAGGACAATTTCTATCTTTCCTCTGAACTTTTCTCTGAAATTCCTAGCTCTCTTTTACACTGAAACCAGTTAAGCAAACAAACAAGTTATTACAAGTTACGCTGGTAGGAAAATAACACTAGAACATTTTGAGGGGAAAGAGTAGAAAGAAATAGGAGGCAGAGAGATTTTTCAGATGATGCTAAGAAGTATCCATCATACACAGAGCTTGGGAAGCCACATATAGCTACAGCCATACTTCAGGTATACCGGGGTTTTCTCCATTTCTTTCATGTATTAAGCCCAAGGAGGCAAATGATGTCATATGGAACTAATAAGGCTGAGAAACCCAAGAAGGATTTCTTTTAAATTCTGTGGGGCTGCATCCAGACTAAGATTTTTTGGCAATCAGTAAAATACACTGTTAACTTATTTGATAACAAGTCTTTGCTAATATAAAAACGAGGATTACATACACATAATAAATTGCTACAGGATACAATTAAAGTAATCTCATCAAACTGGCTATGGTTCTAAAATAAGCCTCTCTAATAAATCATGTCAATTTAGTCAAAATGCTTTAATTTTATTAATGCTTTTAATACTCACTTTGACTGATTGACATCAATAAGAGAACCTATTTTTGATGTGGTAAAAGAAATGTGTTCATCTGCAATTACAATTTCAAGCTCCTGAAAAAAATAAAACAGAAATGTTCATTAATGTAAAAATTCACCTCTTAAAACCAAGAGGTCCCAATTTTAGCTGCAAGTTTTCTAGCCATAACAGAGGAGGGGGTAAAAATAAAAAAGAAACAATTTGTTAACTACAAACTATGTCTGTAAAGTAAAAACCTCATCAAGTTCTCAGAAGTCCCCAGTATTAGGATGAATCAAGAACTGCTTTCCAGAGATCTCATAAAGATGCTATCAAATGAATGACAGACTTCAGAGTCACACAGAAATGTTTCTTACGATGTCAATAAAAACTAATAATATGGGTTTAAGCCTATTTTTAATATAATAAATACAAATACATTTATTCTTTTTACCATGCTCTACAAATAAACTGCATAATGTTAATAATAGCACTATTTAGCACCGACTGTGTATCAGGCCTGCTGATAGGGACTTTGAAAACATATTCTCTGTAATTCTCAAAACCGGGCTAATAAAGCCTGTCTTTCTCAGGTCAGCTTTATTGCCTGATTTTACAAATGTGAAGCCCAAGACTCAAAAGCAGACGAAAAAAAAAAAAAAAAACCTGTTCGTATTTACAACCACTAATATGTGATGGTACTAATATTTAAATCTTGGATAAGACTGAAAGATTCATACTTTTCTGACTTCACAAAACAATTACAATTAAGAACTAGTAAAACAAAACAGCATAAAACAGATTTATGCTTCCAGTGTACAAAATTAAGCATAAATTTTTCTCCATATTTTGTCTGCAAATCTAAAATGAAAAATTAAGAGGCTCTGTCTGTATTGAGTTTTCAGTTTAAATTAATGGATGCCATTAAAGACACTCCCAGTTCTGTATTTGATCAGAAAAGATCTAATTATGCTCCTTTATGGCACACACACAGAATGGATAATTAACTAAGACTCTCAAGCAATGAAAATCTTTGACTTAAAGATATAACAGACAACTTCAAGGGCATAAGTAATCCTCCCCATTATCCAAAACACATGAACACATGATCAAGTGGGTAGACGAAAACACTGCTCTCTCCTTGAGTCTAAGAGATAATAAAAGGTTTGCTGCTGTTATTTCTGATTTTTAATGCCTATATATATATATGTCTAAAACGAATGGGGATTTAAATTTACTTCTTAAAAGGTTCACAGCGAATACAATAAATACTGTTAACTATTACCTTTGCTTTCCTAAATAACGTTTCTTTAAACAGAAGTGTTAAGTTACTGCTACAGAGCACCAGCATCTATTCTCCACATTTTCTTCTAGTCAAAGAAGTGGTTACACAGTATAATCCTCAGGAACACACAAAAGCGAAATTAAGTGTTTCTTCCTCCTGCAGTCATATCTCATTCTTCCAGCAGTTGAAAAGACCCAATTCAGAAATCAAACTGTCTTTCTACAGAGTGAAATCAGGCCTTCAGAGCTCTTCAGCAGCCCTTTGAGAAATATCAATTTTTCTGAAGGGAATATGACAGGCAAAGGCAATGGTCAGTTTGAACAAAGAAACCAATCAAATCTCTCTCTGGGGTATAAAGAGGCAAATAAGAATTTTCAAAGTTATATATCTGGAGAAAGTGAATTTTACATAGTGAGAATACTAATTCTCAAATTTAACAAACATTTGTGCTTTTTTCTACCTATTTTTATTATTTATTAAGAATTCATTGGGCTTCCCAGGTGGTGCCAGTGGTAAAGAATCCGCCTGCCAGTGCAGGAGATGCAGGGACACAGCTTTGGCTCTGATAGCTGGGTCGGGAAGATTCCCTGGAGGAGGAAATGGCAACCCACTCCAGTATTCTTGCCTGGAAAATCCCATGGACAGAGGAGCCTGGTGGGTTACAGTCCATGGGATCAAAAAGAGTCAGACAGGGCTGAGCACACATGCAGGCAAAAACTCATTATTCCTAATAAAAGTACTTAACCTATAATGGAAATTAATCTAACACTGTGAAAACACCCTAAGGTTAGCTGTGGCGGCTGCGGAGAAGACTGTTCAGAAAGATGTCTAAACCGACTCCTTTATTACTAGGAGGTAGCTCACAAATTGATGCAAAGTGAAATACAATTATAAGCCATTTACCAGGTGCCTACTAGATGAAAAAAATCCAAGATTCAATGAGGATCTATTCTAGATAAATGAGGAGAAACACAATTCTATTAATAATTTTTATAATTTATGCACTTAAAGAATTATTAAATACAAACCTGTCGGCCAACCCTGTCAGGAGGAGGCCACAAAGCATCGTCTTCTTTTGTAATTTCACTGTCATCAATAATTCTCTTCAGTTCTTCCATTACACTCTTGTGTACATAAGCCTGAAAACAAGTAATAAAAATGTCAGGGTCTACGTCTTGACACAACTTAGACAGAAATAATAAAACGAAGTTACAAACCCTGAGTATTCAAATAGAATATTAAAGAAAAATTTCATTCTGATTCTAAAAGGAGAGAATCATTCATCCTTCTTACTGATTTTTCTTCACTCTTACCCTTTCCTTTAAAACATACTTTTCCCTCTTCATATCATTATTCCCTCCTTAAACCCTTGTATCAAATATCTCTGAGCGGTTAACACAAAATTTATGAGGTGAACAGTGACAAGTGCAAATACATATCACAGTGCGGTGAACTCTTTCTTATACCTAACATTTGAGACTTTCATTTAAAATGCATACTGTGTTTAAAACATGATTGTCAATTAATTTTAAATAATGAGCAGAGTAAAAAGAGCAAGTTAATTATAAAATGAATTAACTGATATGCTCAAATGTGGGACTACAACTTAATACATTCAGATTGATTCTTTTGCTGTTATAGATGCTAAAGATGTTATAGATGTTAAAGAATCCTTTTTCAATCTATAAATCAGCCTCTTCTCTATAGCCTTACATGTACTTTAAATATGTAAGTAAAAACACAAACAAGAGGAAAACAGGATTAACACAAAAAATTAGACACTGAAAAGAACGTACCTCCTTTCTGATCATGACATCATTTTTATAATTGCTGTTGTTGGCATATCTAAGTTTTCCTGTAGGAAGTAGAAAAAAATTCAAAAATTCAATTTATAACAGCAAAAACTGCTAAAAAATAATAATAAAGAAAGAAATGATATCATAAGCAATTTTGAAGGTAAAAGCTACATTATACTACTACATTTACTAATATTTCCTCCCTCCTGGCATAAAATTGATGCTGGATATGCACTTGCTTTTGAGCTGGCTGAAGCTGAAGCAAATCAACGGTTTATACTCCATGCCTTCAATACAATCTCATACAATAGGAGGGTCATTTTCAAAAGCCATTTTCTTAAGCAACATCATGATTTAAACAGGGAATCTGAAAAAAGAACTAACGTTTCTTCTAAAGTTTATCTTACTTTATTGTCTCATTGTCTTATTTATGTCTTATTGGTGCTGAGTTACCCAGAACATTTAATCTAATTTGTAAAACCTAAAAATTTTCTCTCACCTATTCACAGTTAAGAAAAACAGAGAGTTAAGAAACTTGCTCAGAGTCACACAAGATTCAACTTAAATCTACTTCGTTCCAATATCCATGCGTTCCTCATGACTCCAAAATGTTCTCATTTATTTTCCTTCAATTTAATGTACTATGATGATGCTATTTTAGAACTGTAATTAAGAAGCAATACAAACTACATGCTGCTTCTGAATAAAAACTGGCTAGTTTGTTATCTGATTTACATTGAATGTTTATATATTCCTTGATGTATGCTTCTCCTCAGGGCTGGTCAGTTGCCTAGGTACAGCTGTAACATGATCCAGATCCTCTAAAATGATATATTATCTTAATAAGGTGAATCTCTTAGGAACTGCTGTCTTTGAGTCTCATTATTACTGATAGAAAGGTTGTGGAACAGAAGTGGCAGATGAGAACTACTGTTCTGAAATGAAACTTCCCTGAAAATACTCAATCGAAGATTAAGAAGCCTCTTATCCTTATCTATCAGAGGGCAGACAGAATGAAAACCACAACCACAGAAAACTAATCAAACTGATCACATGGACCACAGCCTTATCTAACTCAATGAAACTATGAACCATGCTGTGTAGGGCCACCCAAGACAGAGAGGTCATGGTGGAGAGTTCTGACAAAATGTGGTCCACTGGGGAAGGTAATGGCAAACCACTTCAGTATTCTTGTCTCGAGAACCCCATGAACAGTATGAAAAAGAAAAAAGATATGACACTGAAAGATGAACTCCCCAGGTTGGTAGGTGCCCAATATGCTACTGGAGAAGAGTGGAGAAATAACTCCAGAAAGAATGAAGAGACAGAGCCAAAGTGAAAACAATGCCCAGTTATGGATGTGACTGGTGATGGAAGTAAAGTCCAATGCTGTAAAGAACAGTAGTGCATAGGAACCTGGATTGTTAGGTCCACAAATCATGGTAAATTGAAAGTGGTCAAACAGGAGATGGCAAGAGTGAACATCGACATTTTAGAAATCAGTGAACTAAAATGGACTGGAATGGACGGATTTAATTCAGATGACCAGTGTATGTACTACTGTAGGCAAGAATCGCTCAGAAGAAATGGAGTAGCCCTCATAGTCAACAAAAGAGTCCAAAATGAAGTACTTGGGTACAATTTCAAAAATGACAGATGATTTCTGTTCGTTTCCAGGCAAACCATATGACAGCAATCCAATTCTATGCCCCAATCACTAATGCTGAAGAACCTGACGTTGAATGGTTCTATGAAGACCTACAAGACCTTCTAGAACTAACACCCAAACAAGATGTCCTTTTCATCATAGGGGACTGGAATGCAAAAGTAGGAAGTCAAGAGACACCTGGAGTAACAGGCGAATTTGGCCTTGGAGTACAGAATGAAGCAGGGCAAAGGCTAACAGAGCTCTGCCAAGAGAACACACTGGTCATAGCAAACACCCTCTTCCAACAACACAAGAGAAGACTCTACACATGGACATCACCAGTTGGTCAACACCAAAATCAGATTGATTATATTCTTTGCAGCCAAACAAGAGAAGCTCTATACAGTCAGCAAAAACAAGACTGGGAGCTGACTTCAAGTGAAGAAAGTACGGAAAACTACTAGACCATTCAGGTATTACCTAAATCAAATCCCTTACGATTATACAGTGGAAGTGAGAAATAGATTCAAGGGATTAGATCTGATAGACAGAGTGCCTGAAGAACTATGGACAGAGGTTTGTGACATTGTAAAGGAGGCAGTGATAAGATTATTTTCAACAAAAAGAAATGCAAAAAGGCAAAATGGTTGTCTGAGGAGGCCTTACAAATAGCTGAGAAAAGAAGAGAAACTAAAGGGAGAGGAGAAGAGGAAAGATATGTCCATTTGAATGCAGAGTTCCAAAGAATAGCAAGGAGAGATAAGAAAGTCTGACTCAGTGATCACTGCAAAGAAATACAGGAAAATAGAATAGGAAAGACTAGAGATCTCTTCCAAGAAAATTAGAGATACCAAGGAAACATTTCATGCAAAGATGGGCACAACAGAGGACAGATATGGTATGGACCTAACAGAAGCAGAAGATATTAAGAAGAGATGGCAAGAATACACAGAAGAACTATATAAAAAAGTTCTTCATGACCCAGATAACCACAATGGTGTGATCTGATCACTCACCTAGAGCCAGACATCCTGGAATGCAAAGTCAAGTGGCCCTTATGAAGCATCACAATGAACAAAGCTAGTGGAGGTGATGGAATTCCAGCTGAGCTACTTCAAATCCTAAAAGATGATGCTGTGAAAGTGCTGCACTCAATATGTCAGCAAATTTGGAAAACTCTGCAGTGGCCACAGGACTGGAAAAGGTCAGCTTTCATTCCAATCCCAAAGAAAAGCAATGCCAAAGAATGTTCAAACTACTGCACAATTGCACTCATCTCACACGCTAGCAAAGTGATGCTCAAAATTCTCTAAGCCAGGCTTCAGCAGTACGTGAACATCTACTTCTGCTTTATTGACCACACCAAAGCCTTTGACAGTGTGGATCACAATTGTGGAAAATTCCTCAAAACATGGGAATACCAGACCACCTTACCTGCCTTCTGAGAAATCTGTATGCAGGTCAAGGAGCAATAGTTAGAACCAGATAAGGAACAACAGACTGGTTCCAAATTGGGAAAGGAGTACGTCAAGGTTGTACATCATCACCCTGTTTATTTAACTTCTATGTAGAGTATATCATGCAAAATGCCAGGCTGGAAAGCACAAACTGCAATCAAGATTGCCGGAAGAAATATCAATAACCTTAGATACACAGATGATACCACCCTTAGGGCAGAAAAGCAAAGAACTAAAGAGTCTTTTGATGAAAGTGAAAGAGGAGAGTGAAAAAGCTGACTTAAAAATCAACATTCAAAAACTAAGATCATGGCACCTGGTCCCATCACTTTGAGAGGGTAACAGGCAGGAAGGCCAGGGGTCTCCAAATGGAGGAAATAGGCTGCAAGTGCCAGACATTTTTATCTCTCTTAAGCAGCAGAAGGAAACAAACTGGCGATATTTTTTTTCCTTCTCTATACAAATTTAAAAGGAGGTTTCTCTTAAAATGCTGTGTTGCCATGACACCTAGTTTCACCTGAAGCTAACTATTCTCAAACCTTGAGTTAACCAATACATTTTTTCTTATGGAAATACTTGTCTTAAGCTATGTTAATGTACCTCAGACTCTGCCTTCAAGTTCTGCCAAATGGCTCAGAACCTACTTGACAAACCTGTATGTTATACTCAGATATTGTTACCCTAATCTATGGAAACGAACCTATCTGTGTGGTAATCTGCCCTTCTACAAGATTCAAGTCAATCGTTTTATGGCCTGGGATGAATTATCTGGCGCCATTCTGAGTTTTAAGACATTCCTTTCTTTTCATTAACAGACTGTGAGTGACTATATAACATCCAGCTGAAGACTAGCAGGGGAGCACTCTTTCTGCCCCCTTCTGATGCCTATGTCAGAAGCTTTCTCTATCTCCTTTATACTTTAATAAAACTTTATTACACAAAAGCTCTGAGCGATCCAGCTTCATCTCTGGTCCTGGATTGAATATGTCTCCTCCGGAGGCCAAGAATCCCGGCGTCTTATCATTCAGCAACAACCTTTCAACTTCATGGCAAATAGATGGGGAAACAATGGAAACAGTGAGAGACTTTCTTTTCTTGGGCTCCAAAATCACTGCAGATGGTGACTGCAGCGATGAAATTAAAAGACGCTTGCTCCTTGGAAGAAAATTTATGACCAACCTAGACAGCACATTATAAAGCAGAGACATTACTTTGCTGACAAAGGTTCCTCTAGTCAAAGCTATGGTTTTTCCAGTGGTCATGTATGGATGTGAGAGTTGGACTATAAAGTAAGTTGAGTGTGGAAGAATTGATGCTTTTGAATTGTGGTGTTGGGAGAAGACTCTTGAGAGTCCCTTGGATTTCAAGGAGATCCAACCAGTCCATACTAAAGGAAATCACTCCTGAATATTCATTGGAAGAGACCCTGATGCTGGGAAAGATTGAAGGCAGGAGAAGGGGCCAACAGAGGATGAGATGGTTGGATGGCATCACTGTCTCGATGGACATGAGTTTGAACTTAGCTTCCAGGAGTTGGTGATGGACAGGGAAGCCTGGTCTGGTGCAGTCCATGGGGTCGCCAAGAGTTTAAGAGACTGAACTGAAGATTAAGAAAAGACTGCCTAATCCATGTGACTGGCTAAAATTGACACGGACCAGCTAAAAGCTGTTCACAAGCCAAGACCCTGAAGACAGTATCACATAAAGAAAGAAAAGATGAAGAGAATTCAAGTAAATTTGGATCCTGAGGTAAATTTAGAAAAGACCTGAGGGGAACCAGGAATATTAGGGGTGATTAAGGTTTCTAAATAATTGCAGAATGTAGTCACCCTGACTTCTACCTGACATGTTTGATATTCTTCCCTTTTCCTAGTATGTGATCCTCCCCTAATTTTTCTTTCATGCCCTCCCAGAACTTCGTCCAAAGCATGAACACAGCACATAATATGCATACCGCTTTACGCTTAGTTTTATGTTTTATGTCATCCACCAAGATATAACTCCTTGAGGTGAATGAAAAAGTCTTATGCACTACTGTACCCTCAATTTTTGTTTTTACGTGTTTCCCAGCAAATAATATGCATTCAAAAAAACAGTCTATGCAGTTGGACTACTGTTGTTACAATAACAGTTCAATATACAGTACAACTATCTAAACAGAATCAGAGCAGACAAAAGGTAGAATTTGCTGCACATTCCTTGGGCAACTGGCAGTTTCACCTCACTCCCCCGCCCCGGTAATAGGGAGCTAAGGAGTCTGACTCCTTTTTTCCCAGAGACCAAGAAAATAAGTCCTCTCATTCCAATACTCATCTCAATTGTCCCCATCTCGAAAAAGATTTCCGTCTCTTTCAAGCAGAACTAACCACGCCCCCTTTTATAGTCTTAATGCATCCTGCATTCAATAGTGAACAACTGTATTTAAGCACCCGAAAGACATCATTACACTCGTTTTTCTACATGTTGGGCTTCCCGCCTTCAGAGCAGGACTCATTTGCTTTTCTCGACTTGTTGCCTTCCATACAGGGCCTAAATGAGTAAAGCGGATGAATGGACCGTCTGAAATTTACTATTTACAGGAAGATTTTAAGCGTCCATGGGTCCACCGCGTGATGGGGATGTTCTCAAAAATGTCCCAAGTTTAGGTTGATTAACTAGAAGGCCTTTAAGGTCCCTTCCGGTGAACTGATTCTGGGATTCTGATTACTACAGCTTGAACTTTAGGATCTGGCAGCATAAGCTTTTCTGAAATAACTGACACCGATTCTCTTTTATCCCCCCAAACCAATGCACGCTTCCTACATTTATAAGCTCCTGGACCCAACCGTACACTCGCGAGCTCGGGAAGGCTCACCCACCCACCCTGCCTCCTCCGCCTCCTCTCGCCTCGCTTCCCCCTGCTCAGCATCTCTCCCAGTTGCCGCAGCCGCCGCTCCTCCGCTCACCGTCCGGCCGAAACTCAAACTCCAGAAACTCGTGTCCAAACTTGCCCTTGTGCCCTACGTAGTAACGCAGATAGAAATCGCTGGCCATAGACATCTTTGTTCCCGAAAAGCCCGCCGAAGGACCGACCGACGTGCCTCCCGGCGCCTGGCAGTGACGTCAGTCGCCCAGGATTACACGTCACAGCGGGCGCGCCGCTTCAGCCTGCGTCCGCCGGAGAGAAAAGCGGGTGGGGAGCCGGGGTGTGGTGGGGCAGGGTTGCAACGATCTGAACTTTGCTTTACTAGGGTCATGTTATTTTCAAAATTAGTTAGATCATATTATATTGGGAAAGCACAAGTGATAAAATATGAAAGCGTTTGTTATGGGCTCCGAACTGATTTCGGAGTTGCTCCACTGCTACTGCTGCTAAGTCACTTCAGTCGTGTCCGACTCTGTGCGACCCCATCCCTGGGATTCTCCAGGCAAGAACACCGGAGTGGGTTGCCATTTCCTTCTCCAATGCATAAAAGTGAAAAGTGAAAGTGAAGTCGCTCAGTCATGGCCGACTCTTCGCGACCCGATGGACTGCAGCCTACCAGGCTCCTCTGTCCATGAGATTTTCCAGGCAAGAGTACTGGAGTGGAGTTGCTCTAAGTTCTAAATTAAAAGTCGCTCTGACTTTTGGGGTCTCACGGCATCCCGTGAGGTGGGTGTGGCCTTATTCCCCAGATTAGTGGGAGGAGTCAAGATAAAAGCTCAGAATCAGAATGCAGATCTGCAGTACAGTCATTTCTCTTGCTAGATTTGCAACACGGGCCTCTCCTCTTTAGACAATGATGGCTCGTTTTCTGGCATCTAGAAGCCACACGAGACAAAGTAGAAAGAATCCACCAGTCAGGCGGTCTGAAAGTTTGAAGAGCACATTGAAGCAAAATCTCTTGACAGTCCTGATACGAAAGAAATTTCTTTCAATAATAAAACTTTTTCGGTTACTGGAGTTTCAGCAGTTTGATCACGGATGAAGTGGTTTAGCCCACATTTCTTAAGCTATAGAATTACACTGGGGAAATGAAGTAGAGCTCATCTGGGGTGGGTTTTGAAGGATGGGGAAAGACAAGCTGAGCTTTACACAAAGCCTGTTTTTTTGTTTTTTTCTTTTCGGATATATTGATTACCTTTCTTTTATCGACACACAGAATAATCCTGCTTGTTGAATACCCTTTAACCTTCAGTGGGATTTGATAAAGAGAGTGGCAGTAAGACGACTGGGATTTATGCCCATTACTTATCTCTACCTAACTTCGTTTAAGACCCTATCTTTAAGCCTTTCTATTGGTCAACCAAATGAATAGACTACTATCAACTTTGGTTCAAAGAATTGTTGAAAGGACCAGATGAGATAATGTATGTGAAATAAGATTTAAAATTTATGAAACAACATATGATGAGTTAAAATGGGCATTTCCTATGTGCCAGAAATGGCTGGGCACTGGTAGTAAAAATAGTCCTTTGTGCTTGTGGTCTAGAAAATGAACATGTAGACACATATTAGTCCATGGAAGCAAATGCTATAAAAAAGGTTTATTTGTTTGTTTGTTTGATGCTGGTAATATTGCAGAGGACTCAAGTCACTTTGTTAGGGAAGAGGGGAAGTGGAAGAAAGGGGAAATATCAGGGAAGATTTGTGACAAGATGCTATTTGACTTGGACCTTGTTGGATAAATTCAGTATATGTTCAGAGGGATGGAAAAGCAAACAGCCTGAGCAAAGGCACAGTGGTGTTAAAATGCATGACTTGGGAAAGCCAAGAAATTCAGTGTCATTAGAACACAAAGTTCATGGAAGTGGAATAACCAGAAAAACACACTGAGCAGGTTATGTGAAGTATTAGCAATTGTATAACTGTCAATAATGGAAACCCATATTAACCACTGTATAAATGTTAATATAGAAAAATTATTTGATTCCAATATAGGCTGCTGTTATAGAAAATATACAAGGAACATAGCACCATCCCTCACCTCTTGGGTGACTGACCTCTCCAGTTTTGTACAGACCAAGGAGTTTCTTGGGATGTGGGACTTTCAGTCTTAAAACATGGAACTTCCCATGCAAACTTGGATGCGTCAGTCACTGTGCTGATCACAAAAATGATCTACAGAAACTTGACCACAATATTCTATAGTGTCTCTGGAAATATAGACAGTAATCCATTTGGTTTGTTTTTTGTAGGAAGCCCCAGGCAATCTTTGGATTCCCTAATGTTTTTCCTCCCAGTTGTTGGCACACGTGGCAGAGTTCATGCTTACCTAGAGACAGCTACAGACACCAGGTCTGTGACTGTGTCAGTAGAGCTTATGGAATGCACAGTGTTAAGATTTTTATCTGTAACCCTTGACTGACTGTATCCCCTAAACAGAAATCTGAGCTCAAGACTAATCCTCTCTAACTCTGTTATTAAGATGAAATGTGAAAATATAGTTAATTAAATCATTCTTATAATTAGCTACAACCACCACTAAAAAAGTCAAATTGTGTATCTCTTGTATCATGATAAAAATTGGAATGTGATAAAGCATTTGTGTATTGTGGTCTTATACTTCAGAGCTATGAAAATGTTCTGAATGGCTACTGAGCACTTGAAATGTGGCTAATGAGACTGAGGAACTGAATTTTTTATTTTTAAATCTTATTTAAGTTGTGTGAACTTAATATTAAATAGCCAGACATGTCTAGTGGCTACCTTGGACAATATATAAGAGCCAGTTCATAGGCTTCTACACAGCCTGGAAATAGTGAAAATATTTTTGGAACACAGAAATTTCCATTTCAGTGGCTGTAGCCTTCAAACTAGAGCATACTTAGTAATAGCAAGTTTATTTATGAAAATAAATGTTTGGGCTCCTGAAATTAAGTCAAATAAGGAACTATTTCTGCCTCTGCTAATGTAATCTATCTGTAATCAGCTTCAAAAACCTATGTGAAGTAATTAAGAAATAAACATTTTATTTTCCAACTCCAGTTGAAATTAAGGCTTAATGATTTAATCAAATACACAATATATATTTCTAAAATAATGATTCCCCACTAGAGTTTTTATGTTTTTTGTTTTCAGCTTCATGGTGACAAATCAAGTCAGAGGGCTATGGTCAGAAATGATCATTTCTTATAAGTGTGAATTTAGTCTTTTAAAATGTTCCACTTTTTCCAGTGTCTAAAATTCTCTCTTCCTTTGATCTCTTAGGTCTGCTCTGTCCTCATACCTTTTTTGCCTTTTGCCCCACTATTTAAAATTATTAAATCATTCCTACTTACAATCTCCAGAGATATGTTCTGACTTTCCTTTGATAAATACTGGAAAGGGTAGTTTTTTGTCCTCATTCCTTTATCAGTAGCTTTTGAATAGTTTTGGGTTTGTATTTATAAAAATAAATAAATAAATAAAGCTTTTAAGGCTAACTCATCCCATTAAAAGAATCAAAGTAGTAAATCCAGAATATTATATGGTCTAAAACAGTATTCTAAGGTGATTGAAATGTTTTTAAATGTAAGAATGACTGGTCTATTTCAGTCTTTGTTCCATCCACCACCTTTCTCTCTTCTCTTCTGTAGTAACTTCTGTCAACCATGTATGTCTTTTAGAGCACTCAGTGGTGTTACATTTTTAAAATAAGAGAACCATCATTGTGCAGAAACACAACTTCCACATCATTGTTTTTCAAACATGTTCACATATAGTGAGCACTTGAAGTTGTTGCTTGATTATTAAGATGTGGTGATATATTCAATTCCATTATTCAAACTAATGATTTTTCTTTTTTTAAAAAACTAATGATTTTTCATGCATATAACAGTATTATATGCTTCTAACACATAGCATAACCGCTGACTCTTATTTCAAAAACAAGTAAAGCCAGTCTGCTAAATTAAGCATAATGGCTTATTTTCTCAGTCTTCTATTGTATTTGACACATATTTATTTTTTAAATGAGTCATGGTGGAGCAAAAATTTAGTAACAGCTGTTTTTCAGTTGCCCCATCATGTCTGACTCTTCGAGTCCCCATGGACTCATGCCAGGTTTCCCTGTCCCTCACCATCTTCTGGAGTTTGCCCAAGTTCATGTCCATTGCATCAGTGATGCCATTTAGCCATCTCATCCTCTGTTGCCCTCTTCTCCTTCTGCCTTGAATCTTTTCCAGCATCAGGGTCTTTTCCAATGAGTTGGCTGGTTAACGTTAAGATTTAGAAGATTCTATTTACTTTTTCCATTTACCAACCAGTCAATCCTAAAGGAAATCAGTCCTGAATATTCATTGGGAGGACTGATGTTGAAGCTGAAACTCCAATACTTTGGCCACCTGATGCGAAGAACTGACTCATTTGAAAAGATCCTGATTCTAGGAAAGATTGAAGGCAGGAGGAGAAGGGGATGACAGAGGATGAGATGGTTGGATGGAATCACTGACTCAATGGACATGAGTTGGAGTAGACTGGGAGTTGGTGATGGACAGGGAGGCCTGGCATGCTGCAGTCTACGGGGTCGAAAAGAGTCGGACACAACTGAGCAACTGAACTGAACTGAACTGATTTACTTTTTATTTAAAATGGTGAAAAATATTATTATTCATCTTTAATCTAAGTGCTCAGTCATGTCCAACTCTTTGCAACCTCTGTGGACTCCAGACTCCTCTGTCCATGGGATTCTTCAGGCACAAAATACCTAAATAAAGTGTTGTGAACGAACATGATTTGAGAACTCTGGTTCAAATTATTCTAAGTTAAGTTACATTGTCAGGTTTCAATGGGACGTGATTTCCAGGTTGGCATTTGCTCAGTTCCTAGATATGTTAGAATTGTTTTTTAACCATAAAGGATAAATTGGAAAAGAAAGACTGGGAGAGGAGGAAATCAAAACAATAAAACAAATCCTAACCCAGATTCAACTTGATTAAATGGTAAACATTATAATTCTCTTTTCAATTCATTACCTTGGAAATAAGTCAGAGATGCCAGAAATATAATTCTCCTTTTGGATAAAGCGTGGCCAATTGAGGGAAAAATCCAGTTTCCTTTGAATAAACAATTACTATATCCAGTTTTCCAGATCTATATCCAGAAAAACAAATCAAGTTGAAAATAGCAATTGTCTGTTTCTTTGCCTTCTACCAAAACAAACATTAACATACAATGTGAAATAATTAGCAAAATATTTTTAAAATAAATTTATTTTACCTTTATTTTACCCTTTTAAATTTATATTGCATTTATTTTATACTGTGTATATTTTATATCTCTATATAAATTAATATACTTTGATTAGAACAAGTGTTCAAAATATTTTTCCTAATAAAGATATGTAATAAAAAAAAATTGGAGGCACCAGTTTACTACTAAATAAGTGACTTGAGAACCTGAGTCATTCAGGTTTGTCTTTATTTTCTCCATGGAGACTAACTTTGAGCTTTATAGGTGGTATACAATGAAAAACTATTTGCAGAATTAATATTTTGTTCCTTACATATTTTAAAACTATACTTTTCCATTGAGTCTATTTTTGTACATGGTGAGTATTTTGTGAAGTATTCTCTCCTGGATCATCTAACTTATTCCCAGAATTTTGGTAGAGTTGATTTTTATTATTTCTAAATTACCCGTGATGGATGAGTATCAAGTACTATTTTGAATATTGTTGCTAAAGGCAAATTCATTATTTCCCTTGGGGAAAAAAAATACAATCTGAAAGAGCAATGCTTCCTTTCATCAGCACCACTCCCCTCCTGCCTCACTGTGCCTCCTTGCAGTTCCTCAAACTGCTTTTTTTCTTTTTTTTCTTGCCTCAGTATTTTCACATAAATAATCCTTCTCCTGGAAAGCTCTTCTCTTCACTGTCAGGTTTACTCACCCATTTCTTTCTTTCTTTTTCTTTTTTTACTCACCCATTTCTAAGGTCTCAATTTAAATGCCACTTTTTTCAACAAGGTCCCCACTTTTTACTCCCTTCTGCTCACACTGTACGTTTTCTTCACATCACTTACCACGGTCTGTAATTCACACATACACATTCTTGTTGTTCAGTCACCAAGTTGGGTCCGACTGTGACCCCATGGAATGCAGCACACTGGGCCTCCCTGTCCTTCACCATCTCCACATCACACATTAATGCATACAGACATGTATATAACATCCCTTGCTTTCTAGACTCTAATCTAACACTGTTTCTTTTATCCAGCATCTAGCACAGTGTCTGCCACAGGTGCCCTTAACACTCAATTCTTTGAAAATAATTCAATAAATATTTTGTAAATTAGACATAAGGGAACAGCTGAGAACAATGACATTCCATAGGATTTCAATGTTTTATGCTGAGCCATTCTACCTCCCTTCTCCCTATTGCTACTTACCACGTATTAAAATTCTGACTAGTCATTGTAGTATTCCTACAGGTGCAAGAATTGTTATGCAGTTGGGTGACTCCATCAGGATTATGCAAACTTTTTAAACTGCCAGTCAGCTTTCCTGTAGCAGTCTTGAATGTTTCTTCAAGAGTACCCAATGTATTCTTTAAAATCATAGACCATGTGTTCAACTGGATTGTCATCGTCATGATAGTTCCAGTATGTTGAAATAGTGGGAGGTGACTGTAGTCATCCAGACACTCACACAAAAATAATGACTTCCTCATTTCAGTCGTGGTATTTGTACTATAGGCTTCTCCGGTGGTTCAGTGATAAAGAATTTGCCTGCTAATGCAGGAGATGTGGGTTTGCCCCTGAGTTGGGAAGATCACCCGGGGAAGGAACCCATTCCAGTATTCTTACCTGGGAAATCCCATGGACAGAGGATCCTGGGCGGGGCTACAGTCCATGGAGTCACAAGAGTCAGATGCAACTGAACAACAACAACAATTTGTACCATATCATCATCTTTAAGTATGTCCTGCCTTGCAGTGTGACTGACAGACCAAGGTTCTCTTATTGGTCACCACAGATGTTAAATGAAAAATATATGAAGGAGAACCTAGGATAGTAAAGGGGTGGGTAAGGAAATTAATATTTATTGTCATATAGTATGCGCCACGTGTGGTACAAATAACACCCTTTCATTCCATTCTCACAACAACCCTGTGAAGTAGGTATTATCCCCTTTCTACACATGAGGAATCTTTTTCTGACAATGTAGATTGTCTCTTGAATTTTCCTGTTGACATTAATTCACATTTATTTACTTTCATCCTCCTTATTGTCAAGATTTTGACAACTGTATAACCCAAAATGTATACTTTGACTCAATAAATATTAATTTAATGAAATAAGTTTCACAGTACATCATTGAATGATTGAAAATCAGAACCCACCATCCTTCTATCTCAGGTTACAGCTTTTTCTAGCTCTCCTTAAAGACATCCTGAGCTAGTAAGCACCCTCGCTGGTTTCCACATTTCCCATTTATTAAACACATATGCAGTCTATTCATCATCAACCCTACTGGACTCTCTGAGCTCAGTCCCCGTAGTCTTATCTGTCATTGTGCAGTCACTTAGTCATGCCCAACTCTTTGTGATCCCGTGAACCGCAGCACGCCAGGCTTCCCTGTTCTTTACTATCTCTCAGAGTTTGGTCAAACTCATGGCCATTGAGTCAGCGATACCATCCAACCATCTCATCCTCTGTCGCCCCTTTCTCCTGACCTCAGCCTTTCCCAGCATCAGGGTCTTTTCCAATGAGTGAGCTCTTCACAACAAGTGGCCAAAGTACTGGGGCTTCAACTTCAGCATCAGTCCTTCCAATAAATATTCAGGGTTGATTTCTCTAATCTAACAGGGACCAGAAAGTGAGCCTGATGGATGATACATAACCAATGTTCTTAATCATGAAATCACCCCTCCAGCTTCTACTTAGAATAGTACCAACAGGATTTATCTATCTCAGAATTAGATAAAAGGGGACTGTATTTCTCCATATAGGGTGAGCTTATATCTTAGGGTGAGCTCAGAAATCTTCCTTAATGGTTCTCTTTCATCCCTGCACGAATGGACCAGAAATGGAAAACTATATGACCTTCCTCTCCCTTTTCTGTGAAGGATGGACCTTGGTCCTCATCTATATTCCTGAGAAAATAGAACCTTTCATTTTCTTCTCATCAATTTCTTTATCAACTTTCTCTTCCCTCATTTGATTCCAATTTTCTGGACCTTAACTATAGTCTAGATAAAAGCACGTTTCAAAGGAAACCAGCCTGTGGTAGGAGGGACCAACTTAACTTTGCCATGTGGCAACAAAGATTGCAAATTTGTAAAAACCTCCCTTCCATCGACACTGTCCAACCCATCTACCCTGTGTCTTCAGAATTGGGACAGCAGAAATGAAACTGCATTTCTCTGTCTCAAGGGTACATGGTGAGGGCAGCCTCATCCAGCATCATTTCAGGTTTCTAGGGAAATGTGTAGGAGAAGATTCAAGATCCATGTCCCATTTCTCCCTTTAACTCCCACTAAAAAGTCTTTGTTCTTGGAGGAACTGGTTTCAAGAGTATACGATCTCCCCAAAGTGGGTGTTGTCCCAGGACCTTCAGAAGATGCTGGTGCAGTAGGAGACACTCTCCACACTGACACCCGCCACAGCTGCGTACAGTTCAGGTACCACCAACTCCGGGACTTGCAACACAGCCTTGTCATTTGCACTTTGAGCAGCAGTTTCGAGACATGAGTGTAGCTTTCGAAGTGAGGGGCGGCTGTCCTCACTCCAATGCCAGCAGGACTTCATGAGACCATACCTGAAAGGGGAACAAGAGAAACTGACTTCCTTGACAAGGCAAATGTTTGAAAATCATGCTTCTTCGCTTACAAGCAACCTAGAATGGATAAGGAAGCTGTGGTACATATACACCGTGGAATATTACTCCGCCATTAAAAAGAATTCATTTGAATCAGTTCTAATGAGATGGATGAAACTGGAGCCCATTATACAGAGTGAAGTAAGCCAGAAAGCTAAAGATCGATACAGTATACTAACACATATATATGGAATTTAGAAAGATGGTAATGATAACCCTATATGCAAAATAGAAAAAGAGACACAGATGTACAGAACAGGCTTTTGGACTCTGTGGGAGAAGGCGAGGGTGGGATGTGTCGAGAGAACAGCATCGAAACATGTATATTATCAAGGGTGAAACAGATCACCAGCCCAGGTTGGATGCATGAGACAAGTGCTCGGGCCTGGTGCACTGGGAAGACTCGGAGGGATCGGGAGGAGAGGGAGGTGGGAGGGGGGTTCGGGATGGGGAAGACATGCAAATCCATGGCTGATTCATGTCAATGTATGGCATATTGTAAAGTAATTAGCCTCCAACTAATAAAAATAAATGGAAAAAAAAATCTTAACAAAAGAACCCTACAATTCTGTAATCTATTCCTCACCCTGTCCCATACTCTTCCCAGAGAATACTATTCCTTCTCACCTTCCTAAATACTAAATCTCTTAATATCTTAACCTTTTTTACAATAGGAATGAGTGATGGTTTTTTTTCTACTGTAACTTTTATTATGGAAAACATTGAACACACATAAGTGTAGAGAATAGTTATACTAGTCATATGAATAATATACTAGTTAATACTAGTCAATGGTTATACTATGGGTTTCCCTAGTGGCTCAGTCAACAAAGAATCTTTTTTTTTTTTACGTGAATGTAAATTATTTTTTTACATGAATGTGAATTCACATGAGTTCCCTTATTCAGCATAATACTAGAATCTTCTATTTCATCTATTTATCACCTTATTCTTTTTCTTTTCCTTTTTTTTTTTTTAAATTGGGATATAGTTGCTTTATGGGCTTCCCTCATGGCACAGACAGAGAAGGCAATGGCACCCCACTCCAGTATTCTTGCCTGGAAAATCCCATGGACGGAGGAGCCTGGTAGGCTGCAATCCATGGGGTCGCGAAGAGTCAGACATGACTGAAGTGACCTAGCAGCAGTAGCATGGCACAGATGGTAAAGAATCCAATACAGGAGACCTGGATTTGATCTCTGGGTCGGGAAGATCTCCTGAAGGAGGGCATGGCTACCCAGTCAGTATTCTTGCCTGAAGAATGCCATGGTGAGAGGAATCTGTCGAGCTACAATCCATGGGGTCAATGTCATGTTGGTTTCTGCTGTACCACAACCAGTACGACAAAGCAGTTTTGTTGTTTTTTTCTACTACCAAAAACTCCTTCAGAAGTTAAGTGTTTTCATCCTGCATATTATGAACTTGCATCATTCCAGACCACTGCTATAACTTGTCTACCAGTATGAGCTACATTACAACAGGGGAAAATAAGAAGATATGGAATAACATGAGTCATACTAATTTCAGATACTGTAATCAGACAGTTCTTTCCATTAATCCAGGTCATTTTCTCCCTTTATTATTTAGCTTCTCCAGGTAATGCCTTAATCTAGATAGATGTATTTACCACCTTTAATCTGTCTTTGTTGCAATCCAATTTATCAAACACTCTTTATCAAGTTTCATTCCTACCCAAGAACCTACAGCAGTTTCCTACTGTTTATCTTATAAAGTTGGCATCCTACCCCCCAGCTTCTTACCACATAGGCCTTGCTTAACAGGAGCCCTCTCCTCCTCCTAAGACAACATCTAGCTATGCTCCAGACATGGTTAGTAACACCCAGTTTTTTCTTTGCTTATGCTCTGCCCAAGGCATTAATATCCTCTCCCTGGTTATTCTTTCCTTATAGTATAAGTAGGAATTTTAAATTCCTTCCCTTATAACCTCAGCACACACTGTGTTTCCCACATTCTTTAATGTTGTACCATTAGATTTTGTATAAGATGTTATGTTACTCTACTAATACTGATAACATTTACCAAGAACATTCTTATTGTAAAAGGCATGGTGGCTTAGTCGACTATTCAGTCATGTCTGACTTTGCAATCCCACAGATTGTAGCCCATCAAACTCCTCTGTCCATGGGATTTTCTAGGCAAGAATACTAGAGTGGGTTGCCATTTCCTCCTCCAGGGGATCTTTTCGACCCAAGGACCCAACCTGAGTCTCCTGTGTCTCCTGCATTGCAGGAAGGTTCTTTACCCACTGAGCCATCAGGGAAGCCCAAAAGGCATGGAAGGGAAACTCAACATGCATTATTTCATTGCAGCCTCACAATCACTTTGAGGCAGGACTATCATCTTACCTATTTTAAGTTACGTAAACAATGTAACACATACGACTAAGACTGAACATGTGTTTTTTTTACTATGACATGAATCTGAGCTTTTAATCAGTATACTCATTGCTTCACACTTTCTGTTGATTTTCATGTTCTTTCAGGTATTCCTTATCCAAATATTACATGCTTCAAGATAAGATACTTTTTCAGTTAAATGTCTCTGCCTATCTCCAGTATCAAGTACAGCCACACACACACACACACATATAAAGCCTACAAGAAATATTTGTCGATAATTTCATTCTAGTATACCCAGCCAGTATCACTATACTATGTGTGTGTAAGTGTATAAAGTTATGATTTTTAGCATTTTTAATATGCTTGATATAATTACTGTTTGTATTTGTGGGAAACTCAGGTGCTGGAAAGTTACCTTTTCAGTACTGAAGAATTTACAAAATAACAGCAATTTAAATAGAAATGTATATCAATATATTATCTCCTGCCTTCTTAAAAATAATTGAAGCCTTTCTTATAGTCTATAATAACCTGCTTTGTACTTTGTTGTTTATGAAATTCTGTGTGCAATTTTTAATTTTCTGCTTCTATGTTAGTTCACCAACTGTCCCTTTTTGCTGGCAGTTTGATATCTTCCTTCTGCTGTCTAATTTCTTCTCACTGTCTTTCTTCTGATGGGCTTCCAACATGCTTAGAACCAGGAAAATATTTTTTACAGTTAAATATCAAATAAGAACCAGTGAGCAACTGTGGATTTTATGACAACTATATTAGAACTGAAGCTGGTAGTCTCTGAGACTTACATTTATATAGCTAAAACAGTGTTGCATCTGCATTTGATTTCGTCTGTTTTGAAAGATTCCAGAGGAACTAAGCTTTAACAATGTTAGCAAATCTAAATTTCTAATATAGCATTCAGTGGCTGCCTCCGTATGGTGTATGTGTGTGTTTGTGTGTGTGCATGTATACACACACACACACACACATACACACACAATGTAAAGACTCATATACACATATATATGAGCAGATGTATTTTCTGCATAGGTTTGGTTTAAGGTTGTACCTTAGCACAGAGAGGACAGCTGAGGATCATCTAAGCCACTTTACAAAGGGCATGACTGATAAAGAGCAAAAAAGACTTTAAAAGCCACTTACATGGTGTGTGTGCAACTACTGGGCCGCTCCATGATTTGCCCTCTTTGGAGATGCTGTAGGATATTGGTAGGAGGGACCTCAGGATATGGAGGTGCCCCTGTTGGTATGGAAAGAGTGAGACGAGTAAGACAACTTTAGGGTCTTCTAGAATATAAACTATAACTAACACTATTCTCCATCCACCTGGGCTAATCACCGACAAAAGTAGGAAACCTAATAGGTAAATATAGTTGATCCCTGGTGATCAGATAAGGGTATAACTTGGAGAATTTTGGAGTAAGGAGATGTTGGGGGAGGGAGACCTGATAATTTAGGAAAATGTCAAGTCTTTAGGAATGTAACAAAATAAAGCAGAGCTGCAAACGAGAAATACGATCTGCCCTCTACTTCTCAAACAAGAGAAAGTGCTGCAGTTTCTCAGTCAAATGGATTAATAAATCTAAAGACAGCATTTTTATATTTATGCACGATCAGCCTAGGGGCTTCCCAGGTGGTGCTAGAGGTAAAGAATCCACCTTCCATTTCAGGAAACTCAAGAGATGTGGTTTCGATCTCTGGATTGGGAAGATCCCCTGGAGAAGGAAATAGCAACCCTCTCCAGCAAGAATTTGCCTGAAAAATTCCATGGACAGAGGAATCTGGCAGGCAACAGCCCATGGGGTTGCAAAGAGTCGGACACGACTGAGCAACTGAGCACACACGAGATCATCCTTGGAATACTCGTTGGATTTTAAAATCCATGGAATTGGTAAAGTCTTGGGGGAAAGAAAGAGGAAGGAGGGAGACAGATAGGAAGGGAATCATGACTTTATAAGACTATCTCAAAAATCAAGCTTGGATTCTGAAAATGTGTCAGCTCAGTTCGATCTTCAGCAATTGTACTGAAACCCCTTCTCACAACAAATGTCATCTACCACACAAATAAACATCCTTGCATATTTCTATAGGGGTGCACACTACTTTGGGGATTCTCCTTACCTAGAGTCACCATCTCGTATAGCAGTATCCCAAAAGACCAGCTGTAAAAGAAACAAAGCTGTTTACTTCATTTTTATTTCTGCCTTTCATAAAAGATGGCTCACTTAAATACCAGAGACCTTCAATAAGAAACCCATGACAATGCAGTGAATGGGAATCAAGGGTGATTGGTACAATAAGCCATTGGTACAATAAGCCATTATTATATAATGGCATAATAGCTATGCCATTAGAAAATATTTCTGTCCAGTCCCCTTAGAATCTAATTTGCTTGAGAGCTCGATTTATGTCTCCTTTCTATACATTAATAGATATTTACTATTATTTGTTAAATATTACATATGAATAGATATTACACATTCATAGGTATTTACACATTAATAGATATTGACTCTTATTTTTTAAATGCTATGAGTGCTTATGCAAATGCAAACATATTCACTCAAATATATAAAAAACCCCCTGTGTATCTTTTTCATCTTTTCCATTCCTTCCTGCTGAAATTCCAGCTTTTATTCTTAGTTCAAGGCCAAGCAGGGTTTATCACTTATCTACTATTTCCTCAGTAGATCTAATTGCTCAAACCTAGGTAAAACATTAACAGAGCAAGTGTTATACATAAATGGGGTAGGTAGTTGCCTAAACAATGTGATTTGAGAGACATATGTTTCATTATTCTACAGCATCATTATGAAATGAGCAGTATCTGCCAAGGAAGTTTATTACTTCCAGACCTCTATTGAAAAGCAGATATCAGTGAAACAGCAATGAAATGAAAAATCAGTGTCTTAATTGATTCGCCACATTAACTGATGTTCTAAATTTCCCCTGAAACTCCTAACATTCATGGCTGGTAAGATGTTTTGTATTACACCTACCTGCTCCTCCAAGCAGATGAGTCATATGGTTACCAAAAGTCAATTGTAATTCTTTACAATCCTGTTTATGCCAATCATACATGTAACTATAACTACATAATCAATTAAATACTATGCAGGTTGATTAAATATACATGCCAAAAGCCTTAGCTCCCTGAAAACTAGGTTGAATGCTTTGAAAACATTCTCTAAAATCAAGCCACTAAAAAGAGAGTGTTGTCAAACTATGTGAGTGAGACAAATGTAGAAAACTGGGGGGAAATTAACAATAAGTGTCTGCAGTCAAACTGCATCACAATTGTTTTATAGAAGAAATACAACATGTAACTTCATTTAGCATAGCACGTGTATCCTCTTGGCCTTCCTCTGAAAGACTGATAAAATCCATTTATATGTTTTAAGTTAAAATAAATTGAGTATATAAATACATGTATACATGGGCTTCTCTGGTTGTGCAGTGATAAAGAACCTGCCTGACAATGCAGGAGATGTAAGAGATAGCATTTGATCCCTGGGTCAGGAGGACCCCTTGGAGGAGGAATAAGCTACCCAACTCCAGTATTCTTACCTGGAAAATTTCATGGACAGAGGAGCCTGTCAGGCTACAGTCCATGGGGTCACAGTCAGGTATGACTGAAGTGATTTAGCACAGCACATACATATATGTATGTGTATACATATATTTCTTTTTATTTTAATAGCTCCTAGTTTAAACTTTTGATTCAGTGGACCTGCCTTAAAACTCTACCAAATCAAATCCTCAGATACTTGTGTGAATAATCTATTCATTTTTCATTTTTTCTCTCTTAAATAAGGCTTCTAATCTAACACAGAGGGAATACTTCAGGAGGCACTAAAAAGGATTGCAGACAGCTGCCAAATATGAACTCTGCCACATAACACACATTTTTGCTTGAGAGTCTGCCTGACTTCAAAGCAGAGACTTCATGTGTAGACTTAATTGACAATAGACCCAGTCATGTTCACAGGCAGGAGGACACTGAAGTCAAGAAAGGAGGAACTCCACGGGGCAGGAACAAACCGTACATGTCTCCTTTGATGCCAGCTGGTTTTAGCAGAAGCCGTTCCGGGGCAAGCCACTTGAGAGGTACGACACGAGTGGAGGAGATGGCCCCTCGGGAGAGAACTTCATAAGCCAAGCCCAGCCCGCAGAGCTTAGCAGTGAGGTCACACTGGATTAGAATATTCCTGGCTGCCACATCGCCATGGAACAGACGCTTCTCCTGGAGAAATTCCTGTCAACGTGAAGTCAAAACGGATCAGCTCTCTGAGGTCATGGCTTGGGTCCCAGGTAGAGTGAAGCAGATCCTCAAAAAGACATTTTCTACCCTGAACAAGCTGCATCAATAATGACATATCCATTCTCCCCCAAACTCCCTCCCATCCAGGCTGCCACATAACAATGAGCAGAGTTCCCTGGGCTCTACAGTAGGTCCTTGTTGGTTATCCGTTTTAAATACAGCAATATGTATTTATACGGCTGAGTCCCTTTGTTGCTCACCTGAACCTATCACAACATCATTCATCAGTTATGCTGCAATACAAAATAAAAAGTTTAATTAAAAAAAAAAAAAAAAAAAGAATGTCACGTCGATACAGGTACTAAGTGGCAGTGACAAGAACCAACTATTCTAATTCTAAGGAGCACAATACTTATAATGAATCAGACATGTTTGCATTGTGTTTAAGATCAACAAACTGATACCAGAAATTCATTCTTTTTAAAAAAATTAAAACTTTATTATTTTTTTAATGAGCTGTTTTAGGGTGAAAACAAAGTTGAGTGGAAAACCCAGAGCACTCATGACTCTTTGTCCCTCAGTTTCCTCTATTATTAACAACTTGTACCACTGTGATACATTTGTTACAACTGATGAACCTATGTGCTCAGTTGTGATGGTGCAACCCATGGACTGTAGCCCACCAGGCTCCTCTGTCCATGGGATTTCCCAGGCAAGAATACTGGAGTGGGTTGCCATTTCATCCTCCAGGAGATCTTCCTGATACAGGGATCAAACCCAAGTCTCCTCTTGCATCTTCTGCATTGGCAGGCAGATTCTTTATGACTGTACCATTTGGGAAGCCCTATGTGCTTAGTCGCTCAGTTGGGTCCGACTCTTTTTGATCCCATGGACTGTAGCCCTCCAGGCTCCTCTGTCCATAGGATTCTCCAGGCAAGGATACTGGAGTGGGTTGCCAGGCCCTCCTCCAGGGGATCTTCCCGACTCAGGAATTGAACCAGAGTCTCCTGCATTGCAGGCAGATTGCTTACCAGCTGAGCTACCAGGGAAGCCCTATACAGGTACACTGTTTTTGACTGGAGTCCAGAGCTTACAAAAGGGTGCACTTTTTGTGTTGTACATTCTCTGGGTCTGACATTGATCCATACATTTCTGATACATTGATCTACCCTTTTCATTTTTGAAGACAAATTTATTAGTAAATATACTAACTTTGCTTTAAACAAACAAACCAAGAGTAGCAAACTGAGCAAATAAGTCAAATAATATTCATACTGGGTTTGGAAAATAAAATCTCATATTCTGACTCTGGCCCTGGCCTGATTTCACATTTTTCTGAAATGCTGGGCTGGAGGAAGCACAAGCTGGAATCAAGATTGTCAGGAGAAATATCAATTACCTCAGATATGCAGATGACACCACCCTTATGGCAGAAAGTGAAGAGGAACTAAAAAGCCTCTTGATGAAAGTGAAAGAGGAGAGTGAAAAAGTTGGCTTAAAGCTCAACATTCAGAAAACTAAGATCATGGCATCTGGTCCCATCATTTCATGGCAAATAGATGGGGAAACAGTAGAACAATGGCTGACTTTATTTTTCTGGGCTCCAAAATAACTGCAGATGGTGATTGCAGCCATGAAATTAAAAGACACTTACTCCTTGGAAGGAAAGTTATGACCAACGTAGACAGCATAATTAAAAAGCAGAGACATTACTCTGCCAACAAAGGTCCATCTAGTCAAGGCTATGGTTTTTCCAGTGTTCGTGTATGGATGTGAGAGTTGGACTATAAAGAAAGCTGAGCACCGAAGAATTGATGCTTTTGAACTGTGGTGTTGGAGAAGACTCTTTGAGAGTCCCTTGGGCTGCAGGGAGATCCAACCAGTCCATCCTAAAGGACATCAGTCCTGGGCGTTCATTGGAAGGACTGATGTTGAAGCTGAAACTGCAATACTTTGGCTACCTGATGCGAAGAGCTGACTCATTTGAAAAGACCCTGATGCTGGGAAAGATTGAAGGCAAAAGGAGAAGAGAGCAGCAGAGGATGAGATGGTTAGATAGCATCACCAACTCAATGGACATGAATCTGAGCAAACTCTGGGAGATAGTGAAGGAGGGGGAAGCCTGGCATGTTGCAGGCCATGGGGTCACAAAGAGTCAGATACAACTTAGTGACTGTACAACAATAACAATACGTGGCAAAACTGTCACAATAGTAAATTTATATACAATTTTACATCAGTTCATTTTGTCCCTATAGTAACTAGATGAGATAAGTTAGGGAAGTAGCTTTCCGATAAATCTAAATGATTACACAAGGCCACATTTGGTCATGACCAAAGCCAGGTATTCTAACTCATAGGAAGTACTTCAAATTCTACTAATACTTTTTAGTCCAGAAGTAAAAACCCACTCCAGTATTCTTGACTGAAAAATCCCATGAATAGGGGATCCTGAAGGGCGACAGTCCATGGGGCGACAGTCCATGGGGTCACAAAGTTGGACACAACTGAGCTACTGAGTATGCACGCAAATCAGAACTACCTGAAAGCTTTATAAACTCACAAGGTTTTAACTCTGGATTTACTTAACCAAAATCTAGGGAGAGGAGCCTGGTAATCCATATTTTTAAGAAGTATCAAAATTATTCCAGCACAGCCAAGAAGGTGTTTGAGAACCACCACAACTGGATGACATTGACAAGACACGTGGGATCCTAGTTCCCTGGTCAGGGATCAAACTCGTGTCCCTTGTATGTGCAGAGTCAACCACCGGACCACTAGGGAAGTCCCTACTTAGGTTAGTTTAAAATAAAGAAATGATCTCATTTTCACCCCTTTCTTATTCCTCCTCTTCTACTTGTTCTTTGTTCTTTTTCAAGTATATGCAATTCTTGTCACATTCAGCTTTACAGCCAGTCTCCTACCTAACACATTCTGAGCTAGTATTTCTTGTTCTTCAGGTATAAATTATAAACATCCTCCTGGCTCTGTAGACTTTCACCCATTTGTTTTCTCTTCCCAAATCTTCTACTAGCTTATCTTATCTTTTCCTCTTTTACATCTGGTAACAGAGAAGTATGAGAAGGGGGCAGCAAAGAATGAGGTGACTAGATAGCATCACTGACTCAATAGACATGAATTTGAGCAAACTCTGGGAGATAGTGGAAGACAGAGGAGCCTGGCCGGCTACAGTCCATACAGCTGCAAACAATCAGACACAACTGAGTGAACAACATGTGGACACATAGCTCTTGGCCCTGGTGCTTTTACCTTTAACACTGAGAAAACTTGTAAAACCTTTCTTGGGACTTCCCTGGTGGTCCAGTAGTTAAGATTCTGTGCTTCACAGGGCACGGGTTTGATCCCTGGTCAGGGAACTAAGATCCCACATGCCTCATGGTGTGGTCAAAAAAAAATTATTTTTTAATGAACAATAAAAGAAATAAAACCCTTCCTGTTTCTTCTAGAAACCCTAAATTGACCACTTTCTACCTAGAATTACCAATCCTGAATTATATTATCTAAATAATTTCATAAAGAGAGAATTGAAAACTATTTACCAATGCTTGAATTTCTGCCCCCTAACTTCCATCCAATTTCATTTATAATATATACCCCATTTGAGAACATAATATGAGAAATATGACATTAAATACCAGGCTAACAAAAAAGATCACTGCCATCTGTTGTCACTTCTCCAAGCCTTACCAAAGCCAAAAGGACCTGCTTTCCAATGTGATATATTTGTTTCTCTGTGAGGTCATAGGGAAGACCATCCATGGTCATCACATCCTAAAGAGATAAAGAAAAAGGCATTACATCAAAATGACATGAACAGATCTAAAGGAAAAAATAGGGAAAGGAATATTCTTAAATGCAGTTACTGAAGCTAGGGCAAGGACACAAAAATATAAGGACTTGGGAATTCCCTTGGCAGTCCAGTGGTTAGGAACCCACACTTTTACTGCAAAGGGCCTGGGTTCGATCCCTTGTCGGGGAAGTTAGATCCCACTAACCACGTGGCACAGCCAAAAATAAATAAATAAAAATTTAAAAACTAAAAAATGTACAAAAGCTAAAAGATTCAAGGAGAGATGGTATGAGAGATTCCCAGGTATGCAAAGTGCCATGATTTACTGGACCAGGAAAATAATAAAGAATGTAGGTGAATGGCAGAATGAAGGAAGAACAGAATTTGTCAGGCTAATTGGTATGTGCACAGCTAATCAACCAGGTCAAGCCTTCCTTCCTAACACCTCTGCCCCACCGCTCACCCGGCGACAGGTCCAGAGAAAGCTGAGCAGGTCTCCCTGGGCCACATCCTCCAATACCATGTAGAGCGGCAGCCTGTCTGTGCAGCAGCCTTCCAGATGTACCAGGTTCTTGTGCTTCCCCAAGTACTGATAGAATTGGATTCGCCCTAAGAAATCCTGCACCTCTTGGAGTCCAGTTGGTTCTGTGGGGGACAGAAGAACCATGCGGAATGAGCAGTGTCACCAATAAAGTGGGGAGTATGAGGCAGGAAGCAACCTCAGATGGTAGATTTCAAGATCCCAAAGGGGAATGAGCATAGACCAAAAGTAAACAGAAAGGGGATCAATTAGATGATCTTAGAGGTCACTGTTCTTTTATCAAAGGTAACACAGAACCACAGTTCTTCAGAACTAGTTAGACTTTCCTCTGCCTAATAGAAAACTGTTCTGTTTACATTAAAATATTATCACACATACTGTTTTCTTGTTGTTTAGTCACTAAGTTATATCTGACTCTTTTGGGACCTCATGGACTGTAGCCCACCAGGCTCCTCTGTCTATGGGATTCTGCAGGCAAGAATACTGGAGTGGGTTGCCATTTCCTTCTCCAGGGGATTTTTCTGACCTAGGGATTGAACCTGTTTCTCCTGCATTGCAGACAGATTCTTTATTGCTGAGCTACGTGGAAGCCCCTGGCTATAACATCGATATTAATATTTTGTTGAAGGAATAGAAAACTAACGGTTGATATGTATATAGGTTCAAATTTCATGATTCTCATTTGATGCCTAAAGAATGACTTTCTGCCAGAGCTCTATAGATTTGAAGAATAAGGAATCCAGGATGGTGTTCAGGTTACAAATAAGTGTGACTATTACACAGATTAAGCTGAGGTGACAATCTCCCAAACCTCAATGTTCTAAACCAAGAAAAGATCTATATTCCATTGCTTTCTTAAAGCACTTTGCTTCTGTTTTGTTTGCTTGTTTTCTTTTGTTTGCTGGAGAAACTGTTTATTGTCCCTTCTGCTTTTAATTACATTCAATAAAAATAGCAATGATAAAAAGATAGTATCACACATTAAAATATTATCACTTCTAGACCTTTTGATTATGATTCTTGCTAATCCTATCTTTGTTCTGTTTTATGTATCCATCATTACTGGTCCACATCATGAGTATCAGTCCAAAAGAAAATGAAGTATCTGGAAAAGAAATCAAATAGTCAAGAAAAATGAAGAAAAAACCTCAAAATCCTCATCCAAGAAATATCCAATAGGCAAACAGTTTTAACATCCTTGATAGGCAAAGTTGAGCTAGGGAAAGACCCAAAGAAGAACTTTTCTGTTCTTGAATTTTTACTTTCTATTCCCTTCTTATTGTGGGCCAATTGTGGTCACAACTATCTGCTGATTAACATCCCAATGTCTGAAAATCCTGTTAGCATTCCCTGTTGAGGGTTCACAGTAAAAATGTTAAAAGAGTAAAAGAAGTCCAATACCCCTCCTTTTACCTTTTAAAACCTTGAGGACCACACTCTTGGGCTTTGCAGGGTTCCCAGTGTGCATCGTGGTGCGATAGATGGCCCCATAGCTACCACTGTGGATTTGCTCCAGAACTTCAGAGAGTTGCTCCCGGGGCACCTGCAGCTTAGCCAGGGCGTGTGCAGAAGTTCGCAGAAGGCTTTCCACCGAGGTCTCCTCAAGTGGTACAAACACAGTTTCCCCAGGTCCTGCTGCTTCCTGGCTTAGATTCCCAGATAGAGGTACATGGGCAACACCTAAAGCAAAGAGGTGACACCAACCAGCTTTTTCCTGGTCCCAGGGACTCCAGGAAATCAGAACCACAAACAAACCACCAAGAAGTCCCTTCAGCAATTTTCTCTCTTGGGTCAAGTTGAGGTACCTTCAGGTGCTTCTCTATGAACCAGCATCAAGACAAACCTTGTAGAATATATGTCATAATCCCATTACTTCTAAGGCAACTCAAGATGGACCTCTGAAAATTGATAAAGACATTTCTGAGAAAGACTGTTCAGTCTTTCTCAGAATTCCAGTTCAGTATGAGTAGAGTCTAGAGACAATTCAAAAAGCTACTGAATAGGTCTTCAAGCCACGGACACCTAAAGGTGGTGGTAACTGCCAGGGGAACTATCATTTGAGTCAATAAAGTGACTTTCAAGGGTGAAACAGAGGTATGGATAAGTACTCAACTCTAAGCTAAAGTTATTCTTCTTCCCTCAAGTTGTTCCCAAAATCAAATTATTCCACATTTCCCAGAGTCTCAATCAATAAAGTCTTAGATTTCCCTGGCAATCCAGTGGTTATGGGCTTCCCTCATAGCTCAGTCAGTAAAGAATCTGCCTGCAATGCAGGAGACATGGGTTAGATTCCTGGGTGGGGAAGATCCCCTGGAGAAGGAAATGGCAACCCACCCCAGTATTCTTGCCTGGAAAAACCCATAGACAGAGGAGCCTGACAGGCTACAGTCCATGGAGTCGCAAAGAGTTGGACATGAGTTAGTGACTAAACAACAACATTGAAATCAGTGAGCCTGGAACCAAGTGAGACAATGAGGGGGATACAGGAGATAAGGCCAGAGAGGACTCTGATCATGTAAGGCCACTGAAAGAATTTAATCTAGTTTTCATTCTAAGATAAGTGGCTACTGGAAGTTTCATGCAGAGAATTAACAGGGCTCACTTAGGCCTTAAAAGAATCATTCCACTGCTCTGAGGAGAACAGACCATAAAAGGGTACAGGCAGAAGCAGGGAGACTATTACAATTTTCTCTGAGAAGTGAGGGTGACTTGAGTCTATTTTGAAGGTACAGTTAAACAGGATTTGCTAATAGATTGGGTACAGAATGTGAGAGAAAGAGGAGGCAAGGACACCTTCAGATTTCATTTAGACTTCATTTTATTGATTTTTTTTTTTTTACACTTCATTTTAGATTGAACACATAGCGAGCTTGGCTTGCCATTTATTATGACAGAGAAGACTATGAAGAGGAAATTGTGAGGGAATTTCAGGACTTTTGTTTTACATATGCTATATATTTTAACTGTGGTGCTGGAGAAGACTCTTGAGAGTCCCTTGGACTGCAAGGAGATCAAACTAATTAATCCTAAAGAAATCAATCCTGAATATTCATTGGAAGGACTGTTGCTGAAGCTGAAGCTCCAGTTCTTTGGCCACCTGATGTGAACAGCCGACTCATTGGAAAAGACTCTGATGCTGGGAAAGATTGAATGCAAAAGGAGAAGGGGTTGACAGAGGATGAAATGGTTAGATAGCATCACCAACTTAATGGACATAAATTTGAGCAGACTTGGGGAGATAGTAGAGGACAAGGAAGCCTGGCGTGCTGCAGTCCATGGGGTCACAAAAAGTTGGACATGACTTAGTGACTCAACAACAACAACAACAACAAATAAGAAAATTGGGATACAATTTAGAGAAGGAGAAGGGATCCACCACTCTAGAGATTCACATCCCTGTCAGGAAATTTTTCCCTTCTTTTTTCTCTAAGTTTTCCATTCAAGCTGACTCTCTTTCATCATATGCTCAGTGATACTCCGGAATAGCATGTTATCATCTCCTACCTAGTGCTTCAGAGACTATTATGGGACTTCCCTGGTGGTCCAGTGTTTAAGAATTTGCCTACCAATGGAGGAGATATGGGTTCAATCCCTGATCCAGGAAGATTTCATATATCACAGGGCAACTAAGCCCATATGCCACAACTTCTGAGCCTGAGTGCCCTACAGCCCATGTTCCACAACAAGAGAAGCCACAGAGTAAGTCCGTGCACCACAATGAAGAGTAATCCTTGCTGGCCAAAACTAGAGAAAGCCCAGGAGCAGCAATGAAGAACAGCACAACCATAAATAAACAAATTTTTAAAAATCATTTAAAAAGAAGAGACTATTATTAAGGCTACTCCTTTACATCAGAAATTCCATAAGCACAAAGTAGGGGTGGAATGTATTATAGATAAAATGTCATCCTTCAAAGCTCATTACAAAGCCTTTGGCTTTATCCCCAGGCTTCCTCCCCAGTCCTTAGACACTCACATGGCCAAAGATTTGATGGTACAATAGGACAACGAAGACAGAAAGAGGTTACATGAGGTCTCTCTCACCTTCTCTTCTTTCAGCTAACAAGAAATTATGAAATTTCTTATTATATGAGTATATGAAATTCATATATTGAATTTCAACTCATGACATCCCTAAGAAAGGCTCACCTGCTCCTCTCAACTCCACAGGAGGGGACCCATACCCTCTATCTCATCAGAGTCCTTGAGATTTGAGCTCAATGAAGCTTGGGTCTTCTTTCCTACCATCTCCATCTTTCCCAAATCACTGCCCAGCCTGTTTGAATCTTACCTCGAGGTCCTGGAGACTGCTGTTGGGCTCTCTGTCCTCTGATAAAAAGCCACAGGATGACGCCGAGGAGGATGAGGAAGGTACCAACCAGGAAGGTAGGGATGATGATGATTTCATACTGCTGTTCCTGGATAACTAGGTAGGAGATCAAGAAAGAAGAGATTGAAGAAGCAGTCTAACCAGACTCTCCCTCCTCATGAATCTTCAGCTCACTGTATGTGACATGATTATCTCTTTCTTCTGATCCCTCTATCACAACTGAGATCAGCTCCCTGATCTGAATCCCTATGCCCCTGTTTCTCAGCCCAGCAAGTATATCCTGAGCCTCCTCTCTCATTTTTCCTGCTGAGATGAAAAGGCAGCACATCGTTATCTCTGATTGCCACTCTCCCCCACCCTGCCCACCTCCTTCAGAGACAATGATCCTTAGCGCCAATTCCTTTCTCACCACTCTCTTCATTTTGTTAGAAATTAAATGATCTTTCTTCCAGAACCTCTTCAGATCTTGTGCATGCATGCTAAGTCACTTTAGTTGTGTCCGACTCTGTGTGACCCTATGGACTGTAGCCCGGACTCTGTGTGACCCTATGGACTGTAGCCCACCAGGCTCCTCTGTCCAAGGGATTCTCCAGGCAAGAATACTGGAGTGGGTTGTCATGCCCTTCTTGAGGGAATCTTCCCAACCCAGGGATCAAACCCATGTCTCTTATGTCTCCTGCTTTGTCAGGTGGATTGTTTACCTCAGCTGCCACCTAGGAAGCCCTGTTCTGAAGCCCTTTTTAGATCTTAATCTCCATCAAAAATCAGAGGATGGATTTCTGTATCATCTGTACTTACTACACAACTTGTCACTGAGACTGCATTCCAACAGCATCCGCATCACGCCCTTCTCACTTCCCATCA
Source organism: Muntiacus reevesi (assembly GCF_963930625.1). Lineage (NCBI taxonomy): Eukaryota > Metazoa > Chordata > Mammalia > Artiodactyla > Cervidae > Muntiacus > Muntiacus reevesi. The sequence continues at coordinate 43,405,185 of NC_089249.1, read as the reverse complement.
CAACGCAGTGGTCCACTCCAGCACTTGATCCCTTGAGGATGCACAGAGCACCACTGAGAATGATTCCCAAGGCCTGAGTTGTTCTGAAAAAAATAAACTGGAGCACACAGAACTTTAAAACACCTCTCCAGATCACTGGTTATTAAGTATCTGGCTACCTGGAACTCTGAGCCACCAATTCATCTATCTATCTATCTGATGTTCAAACAGGAAGAAACTGTTTCTTCCTGCATTTTCCTTTTATACAGCTAATCTAGCCCTGATCTGGTCTGATCCTTTCATGCTGTTGTTTCTCAAATTATTTTAAAGGCTCCCCTCCTGCCCTAGACTCCTGCTCTGATGGTCAAGTTCACAAATAATGTAAAACTGTGGTCCATGGGAACAAATGTGGGAAAGATTTATCTCCCTAGCAGTCCTTAAGCAGGTCTAATTTTCTTTTTCTGTGTATCTCCTAATTTTTTAAACAAAACACTTAATTTCATTTTTATACAAACCTAATTCAGACCATGAACAAATAGTTGGTGGATTTCAAGAGAGATGAGTTATACATTTGCTTTCCTTCTCTAACATACCCCTACACTCCTTTCTCACTACTAATGAGCAGATAGCAGCTATCAATAAAACTAGTTTTGCAGCTTCCGAAGTTTCCTCTGTTCTTCATATAAAGAGAGACACAAACCCTCTTTCTTACCAGTGTATGGGTTGAAGAAAGTGCCAGTGCTAAGCTGTCTTCTCTTTTTTTAAACAAAAAGGAAATATATTCATATGATTCAAAAATAAAACTACAAAATGGTATACTATGAAAATCTTTTCTCCACTCCATCCTTCTCTGTCTATCCAGTTCCCAATTCTCCTTCAAGGAGACTATAGTTACAAGTTTCTTGTTAACCTGACCAGAGATTCTTTATATGTTCGTACTCTACACAATCAGCATATGTTGTGTATAGTCACACAATCATGTCCAATTCTTTGCAACTCCATGGATTGTAGCCTGCCAGGCTCCTCTGTTCATGGAGATTCTCCAGGCAAGAATACTGGAGTGGGTTGCCATGCCCTCCTCCAGATATAATTCCATATTATCAGCACACAGTTCCAAAAATCCAGTCTTTTCTTTCTGAAGAGAACTTGTTGTTACCACTCTTGCATATATGTAAAAACTTAATTTTGCCCTTGGTTAACCTGATTCTGTGGCCAGCAAAGCCAACTTATTTAGTTCTGATTGGTCTGAAACAAATATGGTGATTTCCCACTGCCTAGGTTAACTCTAAACAGATGATCTAGTTCTGTAAAGATTTAATTACAAGGTAAAATTTAGAAAATCAGAATTGTAGCTTATATGATAAATACTATATTGTACAGTATGACATTAGTCATTTTATGCTCCCTTCTGTTACATCATATGTTTTGCTTTATTATTGATACTGCTTGCATGTGTGCTAATTCACTTCAATCGTGTCTGACTCTGTGTGACCCTATGAATTGAAGCCCTCCTGGCTCTCCTCTGTCCATGGCATTCTCCAGGCAAGAATACCAGAGTGTGTTGCCCCACCCTCCTCCAGGGGATCTTCCTGACCCAGGGATCTAACTCACGTCTCTTACATCTCCTGCATTGGCAGGCGGGTTCTTTACCTCTAGCGCCACCTAGAAATCCTTATTATTGATACTAATAACCACTAATACCCTGTATCATGCATCCAACCTGGACTGGTGATTCGTTTCACATATGATAATTTACATGTTACAGTGCCATTCTCCCATATTATCCCGCCCTCACCCTCTCCCACAGAGTCCAAAAGACTGTTCTATACATCTGTGTCTCTTGCTTTCTCACATACAGGGTTATCATTACCATCTTTCTAAATTCCGTATATATATGCGTTAGTACACTATATTGGTGTTTTTCTCTCTGGCTTACTTCACTCTGTATAAAAGGCTCCAGTTTCATTCACCTGATTAGAACTGATTCAAATGTATTCTTTTTAATGGCTGAGTAATATTCCATTGTGTATATGTACCACAGCTTTCTTATCCATTCATCTGCTGATGGACATCTTGGTTGCTTCCCTTTTCTCCACATCCTCTCCAGCATTTATTGCTTGTAGGCTTTTGGATAGCAGCCATTCTGACTGGCGTGAAATGGTACCTCATTGTGGTTTTGATTTGCATTTCTCTGATAATGAGTGATGTTGAGCATCTTTTCATGTGTTTGTTAGCCATCTGTATGTCTTCTTTGGAGAAATGTCTGTTTAGCTCTTTGGCCCACTTTTTGATTGGGTTGTTTATTTTTCTGGAATTGAGTTGTAGGAGTTGCTTGTATATTTTTGAGATTAATCCTTTGTCTATTGCTTCATTTGCTATTATTTTCTCCCATTCCGAAGGCTGTCTTTTCACCGTGCTTATAGTTTCCTTCGTTGTGTCAAAGCTTTTAATTTTAATTAGGTCCCATTCATTTATTTTTGCTTTTACTTCCAATATTTTGGGAGGTGGGTCATAGAGGATCCTGCTGTGGTTTATGTCAGTGAGTGTTTTGCCTATGTTTTCTTCTAGGGGTTTTATAGTTTCTGGTCTTACATTTATATCTTTAATCCATTTGAGTTTACTTTTGTGTATGGTGTTAGAAACTGATGTAGTTTCATTCTTTTACAAATGGATAACCAGTTTCCCCAGTACCACTTGTTAAAGAGATTGTCTTTTCACCATTGTATATTCTTGCCTCCTTTGTCAAAGACAAGGTGTCCATAGGTGTGTGGATTTATCTCTGGGCTTTCTATTTTGTTCCATTGATCCATATGTCTGTCTTTGTGCCAGTACCATACTGTCTTGATGACTGTGGCTTTGTAGTAGAGACTGAAGTCAAGTAGGTTGATTCCTCTAGTTCCATTCTTCTTTCTCAAGATTGCTTTGGCTATTCAAGGTTTTTTGTATTTCCATACAAATTGTGAAATTATTTGTTCTAGTTCTCTGAAAAATACTGTTGGTAGTTTAAGGGATTGCATTGAATCTATAGATTGCTTTGGGTGGTATACTCATTTTCACTATATTGATTCTTCCAATCCATGAACATGGTATATTTCTCCATCTATTTGTGTCCTCTTTGATTTCTTTCACCGGTGTTTTATAGTTTTCTATATATAGGTCTTTTGTTTCTTTAGGTAGATTTATTCCAAAGTATTTTATTCTTTTCGTTGCAATGGTGAATGGAATTGTTTCCTTAATTTCTCTTTGTTTTCTCATTGTTAGTGTATAGGAATGCAAGGGATTGAGGCTGGTGTACTGGGATGACCCAGAGGGATGGGATGGGGAGGGAGGTGGGAGTGGGGCTCAGGATGGGGAACACATGTACATCCATGGCAGATTCATGTCAATGTATGGCAAAACCAATACAATATTGTAAAGTAAATAAATAAATAAACAAATAAAACTGGAGGGGGGGGGGACCACTAATACCTTATTGAGGCAAAGTGTCTCAGTTCTGGAAACACATATGCAAAGAAACCTCCCAGTCAGTTGAATCTTCTTTTCACTCTTTCTGGAGCTCCATGAGTTTGTCTGAGGGAATGAAAATTAAACAATTTCCTTACAACTCAGAAGACAGGCAGGTGAGTGACTGGTTGACAGAAGCCTAAGTCAACAGAGGAGTAGGCAGGAGGAACATCTTAGAGAGAAAAGGAAAGTCTTATCTGTGGGTTTGCAAATAGTGAGGGATCTATGAAGATAACGAATTGTAAGATAGCAAAGTCCCTCTGATCTAATTTGTGAGGCAAAAAGGTAAGGTGAGAGTTCCCACAATTCCACAAGATCACACAAAAGGGAAAACACTCTGCAAGAAACAGCAAGCCTTGAGAGGGTGGAGAGAACAAGTTCCTAAAAATAAAACGTTAGCTCAGCCAAGACAACCAAACACAATTTGAAAACGTCATTCTGATTCTTATTTCCCTTTCTACTTACTTCCTTTTTGGTGCATTATCAGAGGTAATTATTTTTACTCAGGGAGCAGCCAGTTAAACAAGTTTGACTCTGGGAAGTCAGTTCTGTGAGCACCTCACTTACCAGACACAGGAAGAAGAAAGGGGCAGGTGACAGCCAGCTCCAGCTAGTGAGCTCTGCCCAGAAACCAAACTACACACCCACTGACACATACTTGAGCACAAAACATAAAGTTCTGTGTGTGTGTCCCCACATGGAATTGCTCAGGGTGGAAACCCCCAATGACAACACATAGCCACGCACACCTGTGTCCAAAGACCCAAGTCCATGCTCATACCCTTTCACTTAGACGTCACACTTATACAGAGCATTCACCTTTGGATGCAACGTGACTTTCTATTTTATTTCCAGAGCAAGGTTCTCACCACCAGTTTTATTTGATCAGCCTTTACACAGTTTAAGGGCTTCCCAGGTGACATTAGTGGTAAAGAATCCATCTGCCAGTGAGGGAGACAGACGCAAGAGATGTGGGATCAGTCTCTGGGTCAGGAAGATCCCCTGCAGGAGGGCATGGCAACCCACTCCAGTATTCTTGTCTGGAGAATCCCTTGGGCAGAGGAGCCTGGCAGGCTATAGTCGATGGAGTCACAAGGAGTTATACACAACTGAGTGACTTAGTCCAGCACACACAGCACAGAGTTTAAAGACACAGCTTAATAACAGGTAGCAATCAGATGAAATTGGACACTGGAGCAAGGAGATAAACCTATATTCTGTTGTTGTTTAGTTGCTAAGTCATGTCTGACTCTTTGAGACCCCATGGACTGTAGCCCGCCAGGCTCCTCTGTCCATGGGAATTTCCCAGGCAAGAATACTGGAGTGGGTTGCCATTTCCTTCTCTAGAGGATCATCCTGACCCAGGGATTGAACCTATATCTCCTTCATTGGAAGGCAGATATTTTACCACTGAGCCATCAGGGAAGTCCAATAGGATATACAGAGAAAGATATATATATATATATATATATATATATATATATATATATATATATATATATACACATATGTATATGTATATATATTAAAGGAAATTAAAATAGGAATTGGCTCACAAGGCTATGGACGCTGAGAAGTCCTACAGTCTGCCTCCTGTAAGTTGAAAACCAGGAAATCTGAGGCTGTAATTCAACCTGAGGCTGGAGGCCAGGAAACAGGGGTTACAGGGTCTGAACTCCAGATTCTCCTTATACCAGCATCACATGGTCTTCACTGAAGCTTTGCAGTATGTTTTAAAATAATTAAGTTTCGGGGATTCCCTGGTGGTCCAGTAGTTAGGACTCAGCACTTTCATTGCCAAGGGTCTGGATTCAATCCCTAGTCGAGGAACTAAGATCCTATAAGCTGCTCAGTGTGGCCCCCTCAAAAAAATTCAAGTTATTAACTCTAGTGTTCTCTTTTTGAAGATTGTTTTGGATACTTTCAATCCCTTGTGTTCCTTTTTAAATGAAATTTAGAATCAACCTGACCATCCCTAAAAAAAAAAAAATCTGGAATTGTGGCAGAGACTACATTGACTGTATCTATCAACTTGGGAAGATTGTTGTCTTAACAATATTAAATCTTCCTACTTCCTATTGGATGTCTTTCCATTTATTCTGTTCTTGCTTCATTTCCTTCAATGATATTTTGGAATTTTCAGTGTACCAATCTCATTTGCTATTGATAGCATTTACAGTTCCATGGCCTTGAGAGGATAATTAGAATCTGTGTATGATCGGGAGATACCACTGAAAGTTCTGTCTCTGAGAAAACCAGTTTTAGAACAGGTTGGACAGTACATGCCTCCTAAGGCTGGCCAGACATGCTATATATAAGATAATGGCAGTCCACTACTGATCTTTCTCATATCTGGATAACTATGGAGACTATAGAGCACCACTTTCTGTGGCTCTCAAGGTCAGAACCCAGTTTCTTTCTTTTTTTTTTTTTACTGTCCTGAGTTGGTTTAAATTTCTTAGGTTGCAATGAATCAGTGGGACTAGAGAGGGTATCCAAAGAATCACAGCTCTAAATTCCCACCAACAGGGACTAAAGACTTCACCTTCCAATGCAGGGGGTGCAGGTTTGATCCCTGGTCAGAGAACTAGATCCCATATGCCACAACTAAGTTTCTTGCCACAACTAAAAGGTCCATGTGCCACAACTAAGACATGGTGAAGTCAAATAAGCAACAAATATTTTTTAAATGAGTAAATAAATTGCTTTCCAGATGTTTGTACAATAAGCTCTTTCCAATGATTACACTTTGGCCAGAGAAATCTATAATATACCAAATAAATGTATATGATTTTTAAGGAATGCACACCTATAATACTCATATATCCATGAAAGCCTACAGGAAACTTTACCACACAAAGCCTACCAAAGCACTCAGATCACAAAATTCTTATATTCACTTGTAACAATAGTATTTCTCTCTACATCATTTTTGTCCCTGCAATTCTCTCTGAATACAAATATATAAATTCCTTGGTGGTTCAGTGGTAAAGAATCTGCTTGTCAGTGCAAGAGATGCAGGTTCAATCCCAGGATCTGGAAGCTCCCCTGGAGAAAGAAATGGCAACACATTCCAGTATTTGCACCTGGAGAATCCAATGGACAGAGGAGCCTAATGGGCTACAGTCCATGGGGCCACAAAGAGTGGGACACAACTCAGGAACTAAACAATATTCAGTTATCACCTGACTTTGCTTGCCCATTCTATGTCAAGCTAGGAACAGTTACAGCTGGATGCCAAACCTCCTGGGATGACCCTTCCTGTGGGTCCAATTCTAATCCATCTGACTATTAGAAGAATGTTCTAAATTTGTGACCAAACTCTGTCTCCTTCAACTATATCTCACTAAGTGAAGCGAAGTCACTCAGTCATGTCGAACTCTTTGCGACCCTGTGGACTGTAGCCCACCACACTCCTCCATCCATGGGATTTTCCAGGCAAGAGTACTGGAGTGGGTTGCCATTTCCTTCTCCAGAGGATCTTCCCAACCCAGGGATCGAACCTGGGTCTCCTGCATGGTAGGCAGATGCTTTACCATCTGAGCCATCAGGGAAGTCATAAAAAGAAAAAAGTATGTTGGTTACTGCTTCATCTCTTAATTGAACTGTAAAATCCTTAGGGATATAAAACACTCCTATATGCCTTATGCTTTCATGCCATTGCCTCTCAAATTATTTTTAAAGGCTCCCTTCCCATCCACGACTCCAGCTCCAGGGCTCTAGTAAACAGCCCTGTCTGAACAACAGTGGTCAGTGGTTTATGGGGGAAAAGTCTACCTCCGCTATAGTCCTTGAAAGTGAAAGTGTTAGTCGCTGGGTCATGTCTGACTCTTGGTGACCCCATGGACTGTAGCCTGCCACCCTCCACTGTCCATGGAATTCTCCAGGCACGAACCTGGATCCCTTGCATTGGGAATGCTGAGTCTTAGCCACTAGACCACCAAGGAAATCCTAACTTCATTTTTAAACAAAGTATTTCAGAAAATGAATAAAGAGCTGGAAGATTTCAAGTTCTCTCTTCAGTGCCATGTATTGCTAAATGCAGGGCATTGGAATCAAGGGTCCAGGCAGGCTGTGAAACTGTTAATTCTGATAACTGTATTTGGTGATTGGAAAATATGTACATAGCCTGCCTACAGTTTACACATACCTATGGTGCCAAATCTCCCAGGCAGGGCTCTAATTAAAACAACATTACTGCCTCATTTGTGGTTATCCTTCCTTGTTTTTTCTCTTGTCATTTGCTTCTGACTTTCTATTCGCATATTAAAAAGTGTAGTTTGGGACTTCCCTGGGGGTCCAGTGGCTAAAAACCCATCTTCCATCATGGAGGGTGGGGGAGTGAGGGAGCTTCCCTTGTGGCTCAGTGATAAAGAACCTGCCTGCCACTGCAAGAGACACTGATTTGATCCTACAGGCCTCGGAGTAACTAAACCTGTGCACACAACCATGGAGCCAGTCCTCTACAGCCAGGGAGCTGCAACTACTGAGCCCGAACACCTAGAACCTGTGCTCTGCAACAAGAGAAGCCACCACAAAGAGAAAGAAGCCCACACACCACAACTAAGGAGTAGCCCCTACTTGCTGCCACTAGAGAAAAGCCTGCATAGCACAAAGACACAACACAGTCAAAAATAAATAAATTACTTACACTATTTTTTTTTTTTTAATCTACCTTCTAATGCAGAGGACACCTGTTCGATCCCTGGTCTGGGAACTAAGATCCCATATGCTGTGTGAAATGGCCAAAAAAAAATTTTTTTCCTCCTTGAACTGAGAATCTAAAGGGAGGAATAGAGCTATGAAGAAGGAGATACAAATAGGAGGAGAATGAGAATAAAATTGGAAGTAAAATCTACCCCAAATGTTTGCAAGACTGCAGTCTAGAGACAATAAAAGTTAATAATCACAACTGGTATTGAACTAAACTTTCATATTAGTTCTCCCAACTCATACATAGTTACAATCCAAGTACAATGCATATCTGTTTTATTACACACAAAGACAGTTTATTTGCAACAATAACACAACTCTCACTGGTGACATTTCTGTTCAGTTAGCACAGGGATGACACTGATACAATCAGCAATTCACCCATGAATGTTCAGAAGAAACTCTTCTTACCAAAATATATCTACAAATAGAACTTTAAAAATTCGACACATGCTCCTGTACTCTGTCTGCCTACATGTTGTGAGAAATTCCTTAACAGACTGTATGACACCTGGTCCCATCTCATAAGGTGTTAAATCTGTTATGCCAGCCTCGCCTTCAAGCTTACCACCCACATTTCAACGCAAGTGGATCTGCCAATCACATTCTTTCCATATAGACAAGTGACCTGTGGCCTATAGACAAGTGACCTGTGGCCTATAGACAAGTGACCGCACTGGGTTAAGGGGTTTATTAACAGCTGTGGGCTATGGGGTAGAAGATGTGTGTGCAGGCTAAGTCACTTCAGTTGTATCAGACTCTTCATGAGCCTGTAGACTATAGCCTACCCGCCTCCTATATCCATGGGATTTCCCAGGCAAGAATACTGGAGTGGGTTGCCATGCCCTCCTCCAGGCGATCTTCCCCAACCCAGGGATAGAACTAAATCTCTTTTGTCTCCTGCACTGGCAGGTGCGTTCTTTACCAATAGAGCCACCTGTGAAGGCAAGGGGAAGAAGACAAAAAGATCCAAAGTGAGGAAGATAAAATATACAGAGATGACACCCTGAGATGGGGACCTCTGCCTTCTGGTTCAGTCGCTCAACCCTTCCATCCCTTTTGCATCACCCTCACCCCGAGCTGTCTAGCCAAAAATAATTCACTTAATAAATAGAGTGACCATGTTAAGTTGAAATCACTACAGAGGAGAACTGCTCAATTCTAGAGGACTCCAGAGCTACTTTATCTGACTGCTTGCTTTAACTGAGCAGTCCTTCCTGTTTTCAGGACCAATAAGCATACTGATGAAGTACAAAGTGCATGTATCATGCTAGGAGCTTTCACACTAGGAGGAAGCTGAGGTTCAGAGAGATTAAGTTCTGATTTAGCCTGGGTTTAAAAAAAAAAGAGAGAGAGAAAGTAAGTAAACTTCCAAGAAAGGTTTCATATGTAGTTTTCTTGTTGCTGTTTCTTGTTTGTTTGTTTTTTTTCCTTTTGGCCATGCTGCTTGTGGGATCTTAGTTCCCAGACCAAGGACGGAACCTGCACCCCTTCAGCAGTCAAAGTGCAGAGTCCTAGCCACTGGAACACCAGGGAATTCCCCAGGCCCCAGCCCTTTAACTACAAACCCAGTGTTCTTTAAGCTGCTTCATTACAAGTATGTCCTTGTCACTCAAATGGACAAGACACATAGTGTCACAAAGGGGTTATGTCAGAATCCAAAGCAATCATGAAAACCACAATGCTGAAACTAAATTTCACCAACAAATACACCATAAATTGGAAAGAATGTGTGAGCAGAATCTGCCTCTGTGTTCTTCCCTGTTACCTAGGAGCATATCTGAATGTCTGTCTTCAGAATGCATTCGGAAAATAAGCATAAATCAGGATTTGCTTCCTCAGTCCAAGCAATTTCCCAGGCAAGAGTACTGGAGTGGGTTGCCATTTCCTTCTCTAGGGGATCTTCCCAACCCAGGGATCAAATCTGGATCTCTTGCATTGCAGGCAGATTCTTTGCCATCTGAGTCACCGGGGAAGCCCAAATTTGCTTACAGTACTCACCAAATGATGGAATTCGGGATCACTTGCTTTGTTTGTTCATTTTCCTGGATCTGAGCCCAAGCCTATTTCTATCTTCCATTTTAGGGGGAAGGACCTGAATTCAGACTTCCACTGTGAGCTCCGGAGGGGTTGAGGTAGGGAGTCAGGAAAGGGCCAGAACCCCCAGGGGACAGAGCACACAAATCATTCAAGATGCCCTGCCAGGTATCAGAGAGCCTCATGCTCCATCACCCTTCTGACGCACGCTCCAGAGTGGACGAATGGACAGAAGTGGCGGCTCTCTTTAAGCCCAGAGACTTGCACGGATAACCCGCCTCTCTACCCAGCGATATCTCCTGGTGGAGATGAGGCGGAGAGCAGAGGAGTTACCGGCACATGATTCACCCTCTGGTTCTTCTCAGGTAGGAAGGATTGTGGCTCTTCTGATCTCCACCCTCCTCCTAGAGACCTGGGGCTTGAAATGCCCTTTGGATCATAAAAAAAAGGGGGGGGCTCCGTCATGCTGCCTGAAAGTCCTGACCACATTCAAACAAATTATTTTGACAGTAAGACAGAACGTTATCAGCTTTTCTTGCTTCGTTTACATGTCAGGAATTTTCACCTCTTTCAGAATTCCTGAAATACATGTGATATACAGTAGAGATGAGAAAGTTCTAAACTTTATCTTGGCTCCTCCTGAAGACCTTGCTCCAATAGGGGAAGAAATGGAATCCAAGATAGGGAGCCCCGGGACACCTAGGGAAATCGAACAGCATCAGATTTTAAATATCATTACCGACATGAACACATTTTATGTCCTTTCAAGTGTTATATAAATTCAAAAGGGTTTTAATATAATTATCATTTTACTTATAACATTGCTGATTTCATAACCCTCAAACTACCACAGGCAAACCTCAAAAGTTCAAAAATAATATATCTTAAAATATATGCTGGCTATTTTCTCTTCGTGGGATTACTGTTGTTCAGATGCTAAATCATGCCCTACTCTTTGAGATCCCATGGACTGTAGCCGGCCAGGCCCCTCTGTCCATGGGATTCCCCAGGCAAGAATACTGGAGTGGGTTGCCTTCTCCAGGGGATCTTCCCGAGCCAGGGGTTGAACCAGCATTTTCTGCACTGCAGGCAGATTCTTTAATGCTGCACCCCAAGCACAGAATAAGGGTTAGTGATAAGAAAGAAAAGCCAAGAACACACAACCACCACCTGCTCTCAGCACAGAGCTGCCTCTGACCCATCCGTATTCACTTTCTCCTACCTGAGACCGAAGATGCCTGTACCTGCTGCTGGCGACTTGTTTCACATGCCTGGCTTCTGCCACTGCCATTCACACTGCATTTCCAAGGACCAGTCCCCACTTAGCCATTCACCCTGCTTGGTTTGTCCTTCTAAAAACGGGGCTTCTGAATGCCAACTACAAATTGGCACTTACCAAGAACATTGCCAACAACTGAACAGCAAAGGCATTTGCCATCTGCCTCCATGGAGATTAAACCCCATGCTGCTATAGCTGTTGACCTTCAACAACCCCTGAGGGAGTTAATGATGGAGTGAGGCACTCTGTGCTCCAGGGAATCTGGTGGGACAGGTCTTTAAATAGTTGGATGCTTTTAGGAACAGATTTTATGATCTCAATCTGCATCTCCTCATATCTAGAGAAGCGTCAAATCCCTTCATGGTGACATCAGATCCTCATGACTAACAAAAAACCTTTTGTAAAATGAGTGCTTCATGATACTGAACTCCCCCTGCACCAAAACCTTATATATTGACTTTCCCCCACTGCCGCTTTGGAACAGTCTCTCAGAGCTATCTGAGATGCTGCCTCCTGGGCTGCAATCCTCATTTTGCCCCGAATAAAACTTAACTCACAACTCTCAAGTTGTATATCTTTTTTTTAGTTGACACAGAACTTCAAATATCTTTGGCAGTTTCCCCCCATAAGCAAGGAGATCTATTTTGTTGTCCTGCCTTTCTAGACCACAGCCCTCTGCAGAGAAAAGGGCAGAAAAAAGGCAATCTGCAAAAGATCTCAGGAACATGCACACACACACACATGTACAGTTTCTTAGACCCAGGCAGGCATAATCAGGGAGTCAGCTCAGCTGTCTTGTAACCTAAGTGCTGTGTCACACAGGGTGTGTCCTCCTAAGCGCTCTAGACGTAGAAGGGAATTTCAGGGAAAAATAACAAAGGCCTGGCAAGAGAAAAAAGGCACCTGTGGGAAAACATCACCGTCTCATTCTGCAAGGAAATCCAACTAGTCCATCCTAAAGGAAATCAGTCCTGAATATTCATTGGAAGGACTGATGCTGAAGCTGAAACTCCAACACTTTGGCCACCTGATGCGAAGAACTGGCTCATTGGAAAAGACCCTGATGCTGGGAAAGATTGAAGGCAGGAGAAGGGGATGACAGAGGATGAGACGGTTGGATGGGGAGTATCAGCACTGACCTGGTGCTATGATTACAGAGACAGAGGTTTCAATTTCTAGTTCTGTGTTGGTAGGTAATTCACCTACCATATCGCCTGACCTTGTCATTCCTTCTCATCCTAATTTTGGGATCAGGACACCTGCTTCTCTCCTGGGGGCAGTAAAGAACTACAGACAGCAGGAGGAAATGAATGACACTAGAAAAGGGGCAGGCCAGCTAAGAAGTCCACACACCTAGTCTTTTCCCCTCAACTCTCTAATTCTGAAGGCTCGCTTGCTGCTGCATCTTGTGACCCACATCATGGTAGCCCCACCAGTTTTCATTCCTGTCCTTACCTCTGCCTGTAATTTCCTATGGAGTAATCAGAAGAGCTTCCCCAGTGGCTCCATGGTAAAGAATCCATCTGCCAATGCAGGAGACTTGAGTTCAATCCTTGGGTAGGGAAGATTCCCCTGGAGACAGGAATGGCAACACACTCCAGTATTCTTGCCTAAGAAATCCAATAGATTGAGGAACCTAGTGGGCCACAGTCTGAATTGCTTGCTGATGGCATTATGTTTTCTACCTGGGAGAGAGCTAAGTTGGAACTTCTGGAAACAAAGTTAATATATCATCTCCATCCAACTGTGGCAAGTAGAAGGAACACAGGGACCAAGGTCAGGAATGCAGGATAGATTTATCTCGATCTTCCAACGTCTTGGTTTTCTAATCTTTAATCTGAGATTATCATGAGCACTTACCTCAGAGGATTCTAGTGAGAATTAATGAGAATGTGAAAATGTTCTTCAAAGGAACAAACTGTGCCATTTGCAGAGACTAATATGGACCTAGAGACTGTCACACAAAGCGAAGTCAGAAACAGAAAAGTGGCATTGTTTATTAAAGCATATAGGTGGAATCTAGAAAAACAGTACAGATGAACATATCTGCAAAGCAGAAATAGAGACACGGACATAGAGACAAATGAACACCAGGTGGGGAAAGGGCTGGGATGAATCAGGAAATTGAGACTGACTTATATATACTACTATGTATAAAATACACAACTAACATTAACTCAGGGCTCTGTGGTGACCTAAATGGGAAGGAAATCCAAAAAAGAGGGGATTTGGTATACCTCTAGCTGATTCACTTCGCTGTGCAGCAGAAAATAACACATTGTAAAGCAACTATACTTCAGTGATTTTTATGGCAAAACCCACCACAATATTGTAAAGTAATTAGCCTCCGATTTAAAAAAAAAAAAACAACCTGACACTAAAAAGGTAAGAGTAATAAAGCTTCTAAAGTGAAAAAAAAGAGTAATAGTTACACCTTCTTCCAGCAAGAATTCATGTGTGTTTACTTTATATACATAATTACTTTTTGATACGTAATTACTCTTATATAATTATGTAGACATAATTACTTTTCAGACCAAAGGTTCCAACTCAGTGTTCCTAAATAGCACATTCTACCTGACAGTCTCGAACTAATTTCTACTGTCCCACCGTGATGATCTCAGGACAGTGTGGCTTTCATTCAAAGCACTGGCATAAATGTGGATATAGTCCCTTTCCTCTAACACAGGCACCATATAATGAAAGTGCTGAATGACTTCCTTAGTATTGCCCTTTCCTTCTCCAGGGGATCTTCCCAACCCAGGGATCTAACCTAGGTCTCCTGCATTGCAGGCGGATTCTTTACAGCCTGAGCCACCAAGGAACCTAATGGAGGATCAGTTCAGTTCAGTCACTCAATCGTGTCCGACTCTTTGCAACCCCATGGTCCGCAGCACACGAGGCCTCCCTGTCCATCACCAACTCCCGGAGTTTACTCAAATTCATCTCCATTGAGTCGGTGATGCCATTCAACCATCTCTTCCTCCTGCCTTCAATCTGTCCCATCATCAGTGTCTTCCAATGAGTCAGTCCTTTGCATCAGGCAGCCAAAGTATTGGAGTTTCAGCTTCAGCATCAGTCCTTCCAATGAACATTCAGGACTGATTTCCTTTAGGATTGTCTGGTTGGGTCTCTTTTCAGTCCAAGGGACTCTCAAGAGTCTTCTCCAACACCACAGTTCAAAAGCATCAATTCTTTGGCACTCAGCTTTCTTTATAGTCCAACTCTCACAACCATACATAACTACTGGAAAAACCATAGCTGTGACTAGACAGACCTTTGTTGGCAGGATAATGGAAGATAGTTGGAAAAATAAATTCAGTGAGCAAAAAATGCAGAACCACTGTGTGTGTTCACGAATGTGGGTGTGGATGAGGAAAGTATGTAGGCGTGTATTTTATTAAATAGCAGTGAACAATTCTACTGGCTTGTTATCTTAATATAGCCTCAGTGCAGCCCCACAGTGGCCCCACCTCAGCTGTGCTTCCTGCTCTGAACTTACATGCATGAGAAAGGTGCTTTGTTTTCAGATGCATCTTTGCTTGAAGTCGTTTATATCTTCCACAATAAAGACCCAAAAGGCATAACCCTAGGCTTTGGCTACCTTTCAGTATTTTCATTACAAATCTCAGAAGTATAGCCCAGTGAATTTTGAAACACAATATACCTGTATTGTTGTTGGTTATTTTCTCAGTCATGTCTGACTCTGCAACTCCATGAACTGCAGCCCACCAGGCTCCTCTGTCCGTGGGATTTCTCAGGCAAGGATACTGGAATGGGTTGCCAGTCCATACTCCAGGGGATCTTCCCAACCCAACTCCTGTCTCCTGCATTGGCAGGCGTATTCTTTACCATTAAATCAGCAGGGAAACTCCAACATACCCGTTTCTGCCATTAATTAGCTCTGTTCTCTTGAGCAAATTACTTAATCTCTCTTATCTCTCTTAATCTCATTTTTTTTCATCTGTTAAACTGAGTCTATAGTATTATCTATCTCCAAGAGTCACTGTAAGAAATAAATGATACTTAGAACAATACCTAGCACATAACAAATAATATTTATTGCTAATTATTCCTGTAATAATTATATAAATAAAATATTCCCATAATAATTGCTACTATTATTCTTCAAATTATGATATCTACAAGTGATTTCTCCTTTTGGATAAGATTTTCATCTTAGGCAGTATTAATATAATGACATAATACCACAATTAGAATACTTATATGGCTATGGATCACAGGAATAATAAAATTACTTCCTGAAATTTAAATTTAATATGGGCTTCCCTGGTTTACAGAAGGGACTTCCCTGGTGGTCCAGTGGCTAAGACTCTGCGCTTCCAATGCAGGGTTTCTGGGTTCAATCTCTAGTCAGGGAACTAGATCTGCATGCCACAACTAAGAGTTTACATGCTGTACCAGAGGCCCAACACAGCTAAATAAATAAACCAGTATTTTTAAAAATATCCTTACAGTAAATATTACCTAGGTTTCTACTACAATTTTCTCACCTTCCTTCTGAGAAGTACCTGCTTTTTATAAATGTTAAATTTTCAACTCTCCTACTCTCTTTTAAAAATTGCTACATGGTTTGAAATTTAAATATCATATACTTAGAATAAAAGTAAATAAAACAGATTTCAGATTTCCTTTTCCAGACTCTAACCACCCCCAATTTAAAACCAGTGTGGTCAAAGGAACTTTGTAAAAGTTTCAAAGCCCAAGATGATGCATCAATTAAGTCAGAATCAAGAAACAGTCTTAGGAATGGGAGCTGAGTCCTGGGATCTGTTAAAGCTCCAAAAGTTAATTCCAACATGGATCCAATTTTGGGAACTTTGCCTTAAACCCTCACCACCTTCCTTTCTTATTTAATACAGATGTAATCCATCAGGCTCTAATTTAATAATAATGTTCTAGATTGGCTGCTGGGTTTATTATCTTCTCTCTCGCTCTTGCTCTCTCTCTCTCTCTGGCCAAATTTTATCACTTCCCTGTGTTTTAATTCCTAATCTATAACACCATGGATTATGATTATCCTTGCACTATATAATTAGAGACATTCTGATAAATGAGATAAAACATGTGAAAGGACTTTTAAAGTTTTAGAATAAAAGGATTTCAGAAACCCAAGGTAGAATTATTCCCCTCCCAACACACACACACACACATATACATACACACACATACACACATATACATACTCATATATACACACATGTGCACATGAATACATAAACATATGTACATACATACACATATATACACACACAAACACAGGCCCACTGCCATCTCTTCTGAAGAATCCTGGCTTCCCACAGGTAAAGCTTTTCTATAGTAAGACCTGGGGAACTGTTAAGCCTTATCTATATATTCCAGAGAACTTCAAGACAACTCTGCTCACTGCCCCATCATTTACGAGTCATACTTTTTCTCCTTTCATACATCACTGGGGCTTCTCAGAAGGCGTGGTGGTGAAAAATTTGCCTGGGGCAATGCAGGGGCTGTAGGAGACCGTGGTTTGATCCCTGGGTCAGGAAGATCCTCTGACATAGGAGATGGCAACTCAGCCCAGTATTTTTGCCTGGAGGAGTCCATGGACAGAAGGGCCTGGCTGGCTGCAGTCCTTGTAGTTGTAGAGTGGGACACAACCAAGCAGGCACTTGTGCATCTTTCCCTCAAAATGGCTCTGTAAACCAGTCCTTCTACTAGAATCTCGGTTTGCTGTCAGTAGATTGAGATCTATAGGAAAATCAACAAATGTAAGTGTACCTGCACAAAGATGCAAAAAGCAGTTTAAAGCAAAGTGATGCAAATGTTGCCTGAAGCACCTGCTCCTGGGTTGTTGATTCATCCTGGGAATAAAAATGTGGCAGTGACATGAACCTTACTTGATCTTATTTTGCTTGATCTTACTTTTTGAAATGAAAGAACAAAAGATGGGACTTGCCTGGTGGTCCAATGGCTAAGACTCTGAGCTCTCAATGCAGGGGGCCCAAATTTGATCCCACATGCCACAACTAAAAATCCTACATGCCTCTACTATAACCTGATGCAGCCAAACACATAAACAAAAAATAAATATTTTTAAAAAGAGCACAAAAGAATTAAAACAAAGAGAAGACAAGAGAACAAAAATCATGAGGTTTGTGTCTACACTCAGGAGGAAAAGCCTCAGAATTTTTGCCTAACATTTATTTAATTGAACAACAAAAATATATTAAGTACTGTTCACCATCCCTTGCTCCGGTTTCCTCCATTTGAGCTTCCCAGGTAGCATTGTGGTAAAGAATCCGCCTGCAATGTGGGAGACCTGGGTTCGATCCCTGGGTCAGGAAGATCCCCTGGAGGAGGAAATGGCAACCCACTCCAGTATTCTTGCTCGGAAAACTCCACAGACAGAGGAACCTACCGGGCTACCATCCATAGGGTAGCAAAGAGTCAGACATGACTGAGCACACAATGTATTTTTGGAACTTTTTCCAGAACCCAGGTAAGAAGATTCAGTTTAGGCATTCCATGTTATCTCCCTCCTTTCCCGATAAACCCAGGCTCTTTCCCTGAATGAGCATGGAGCGGAGTTCAGACAATAAACCAAGTGAAGCAATCTGCTTTGGACTCCACCCTTAACTGATACAAATTAGCACAGCTTTCTTGACACTGGTTTGTGCTTCCTACTACTGCCTGGTACATTTTATGGCATATAGTTAAAACGACAAACATTTATACAATGCTCACCACCTGTCAGGCACTGTTCTAAACACTTCACATAAAGATGAAGGAACTGTGTCACAGAGAGGTTAAGTAACTTGCTGTGGATCACACAGTTAGTAAGCAGGGATTTGGAACTTCAGCCCAGGTTGTATGGTTTTAGAATCAGTGCTTTTACTTTATACTATACACTGCTCCCCTAACAGATTCTCAAAAATAATTATTTAAAAAATTAAAATTGCCTTTAATATTGCTTTTGTGGGTTTTGGGGGAAATAAAGTTTACAAAGCGTAAAATGCACCCTTTTAACGTGTACAATTTAGGGGGTTTTAGTATATTCACAAAGTTGTACAACCATCACTGCTATCTAGTTTTAGACTATTTTCATCACATCCCTTAAAAAAAACCCTGTTCTAGGGACTTCCCTGGCGGCACAGTGGTAAAGAATCTGCCTGCAATGCAGGAGACACCAGTTTGAACCCTGGTCCAGAAACATCCCAAGTTCCGAGGAAAACTAAGCCCATGTGCCACAACTATTGAGCCTGTGCTGTCGAGCCTGGGAGCCGCAAATCCCGAGCCCACGAACTGTAACTACTGAAGCTGGGCACCCGAGAGCCGGTGCTCCCCAGAGAAGTCACCGCAGTTAGAAGCCCGTGCACTGCAGTGAAGAGTAGTCCCCCGATTGCCACAACTAGAGAAAAGCCTGGGCAGCAGTGAAGACCCAGGGCAGCCAAAAGTAAACAAACAAATAAATAAAAACCTGTACCAAGAGCAGCCACTCCCCAGGGCCCACCTCCCCACCCCAAGCTCCTGAGCAGTCACTGATCCATTTCTCATCTTTACAGATTTGCCTATTTTGGATATCTCTTATAAATCGAATCATATAATCTGTGACCTTCTGTGTTTGGCTTTAGCAACTTTCCAAGTTTCATCCACTGTATTAGTGAGGGTTCTCTGGAGAAACAACCAATAGGATATATACATATGAGGAAATTTATCCTATATATAATAGGATATATATATATATATATATATATATATATATATATATATAAAAGAAACTACCAGTAGGATATATATATATATATATATATATATATATATATATATATATAATAAGAGGAAATTTGTTACAGGAATTGGCTCAAAAGGCTATGGAGGCTGAGAAGCCCCACAATTTGCCATCTGCAAGTTGGAAAGTCAGGAAATCTGGGACTATAGGGATCCCAGGATCTGAAGTCCAGATTCTCCTTATGCCTATAGTGCATGGTCTTAATCACTGCAGCTTTGTAGTACATTTTAAAACAATTAATTCTGGGGACTTCCCTGGAGGTTCAGCGGTTAGGACGCAGCGCTTTCACGGCCAAGGGCTGAGGTTCAATCCCTGGTCAGGGAACTAAGATCTTGCAAGTTTTTATATACCTTACCTACGGAAATCACTGCTCCCCAGACACCCAAAATTTCTTTAATGTTGAAATAAAAATCACAAAGGTGCAGCACCTAATATCACTATGAAACCACATAACTCAGGTATGAAGATACAGGGACTTTCAACCAGCACAGAGTCCTGTCCCAGGGTTCAGTGAACTTTGTCGCAAGGATTTATCTCACACACTATCTGAATATATATAAACCCACAACCTGTGGCCTGCTGATACTATCAAAGCTTTATTGCTCATCTGTTTGTAGATAATCTAAGCTCATACCTTTAAATTGGCTTGCCTCTATTCCCCAGTCCTTGTTACCTCAGCCAATTAAAAATAATTTTAATAGCAACCCGAAGGGGTGGGAGGGGTTCAAGAATGAGGGGATATATGTATACTTATGGCTAATTCATGTTGTTGTACGGCAGAAACCAATAAAACATTGTAAAGCAATGATCTTCCAATTTAAAAGAATTTTAAAAAAAAAAGAAAAAAAAAATAGCAGCCCAAGATGAGAAGATCTAGAAAGATTAAGGTAGTGGTGGTGAAGAGGAGGTGCTTTACAGATAATTATAAAATCACATTTCATTTATCTGCATTTTTTTCCAATCTTGAAAACTTGGCGTGCTCTTCAAAGTTATCTTCAGTTTTATGAAAGAAAGCCACTTCAGAACAACCCATGACCATTTTAACAACTTCATAGCGCATGTGGAAAATAAGGTCTAAGTGCAAAGGTGACTCATCTAGGGTCAGAAAATAAATCAGAGATCTAATCGGATGTGGGACTTTCTGATCATGAATCCATTATTACTCTTAATGAACATGGGTGAGGACAAGAAAAACAGGGTGAGATTTTGAGGTCATTTAGTGTTAAGGGAGTTATTTGGGTCTCAAGAAGGAATATATGTTTACATATGGCTGATTCATCTTGCTATGCAGTAGAAGCTAACAAAAAACTGTAAAGCAACTCTACTGCAATAAAAATTTATTAATAAAAATAAAAGAAGGGATGCAAACATGCCAAGTTCAACTCTCAGTGTCAAAAAATCATTCTCCTCCCACACTGTAATTGAAGAAACCAGCACTATCTCCTGGGTCACTTCAGTCAAACACACCTCCCTGCTAAAGAAACTCTAAAAAGAGCAACCCTGCCTTCCATTTCTTAGTCTGCTCTACAAGAACACTATGAGATGCAACATGAATCCCACAAATGAATTCTAAAAATGTACAATCGGAAGAGCCTTTTGAAATCAATCACAAAAACCTAGCCTCCGTAACTAGCTGATGAGGAAACAGGCCCAGGGTTCAGGTTTTTTCCAACAGCTAATTAGCACTTGAGCTAAGACTAGCCTTGTGTACCTTGAATGTTCATCTGGTCCTCTTTCATTATAATTTTCCACCCTTTAAAAGATTGACTGGGGAAAAAAAAAAAGGCTGACTGGGTATTGGATCTCTATTTATCCAGTTTTGTATGGATGAGGATAAGGAAGATGATCGTAGTTCTTAGAATTCATCATGTGCCTACAGTTTCATAGTTTCTTCTGCCTGTCAAGCCTTTGGGTTTTATATGTGTCTGAATTAACATTAGGAAGTCTACCGCATACATTTCTCAGGTTGAAGAGACTTTACAGTCCAATTGTATTTTCATTGCTGGCACTGCACGGCTTTAAGAATGTTCCAGTGAATATTCTGCTTATTTATTCCTCCACCAAAACTCATTTTGATTCATACTAAGAGGTCAGCCCTAAAGAACACTAAAGGGGTCAGGGATTGGGACCCATGGGAAAGACCACGGAGGTAGCAGGGCAGCTTCAAATCAGACTGGTTTGATCTGTGGTGTTTGCTTATAAATCTGATGGAAAGCAAGGCAGTCAAGACAGATTTTCAGCATTCCCTTAGCTCCCCGCCCCCTTCCTTGAACCACAAGCCAAGCCTGTCACTTCTACTCAGATAAACAAGCCCTTCCCCGCTGCTGTAGCCTTTAACTAGTCTGAGGCAGCACTGACTTTGGCCTCTGGCTGGTGGGACATCACACAACACTTAAGCAAGGGGCAGTGGACACTTGCTCTGTCTGGGCTATGCTGACCCCATCAGACTTAAAAGTGACTTTAGAGAAGCTGATCTTAAGGACACAGACTTGGGGTGGTTTGGTCTATGATGGGTCTTGAAAACTGATTACTATCACAAAAAAAAAAAAACCTGCTTAGGGTCATTTCTCTAAACTCCAAATTATCATCTTTGGCAAATATTTTTCATCATTCAGGTGACAGCATAATATGAATATAACATCTATGGTGTCTCCCAGAGTTGTTCACCACAACAGCCCATGTGTACCTAACAAGACAGTACATTTGGTTAAATCATTCAAAACTGATGTTCTGGTGAAACCTAATAATTTTGAAGTTTTCCCCAGGAAGCTAACTGACTTCAAATATGAGTATTATATATGTATTACTGACATTTTCCTATGGCCACAGTGTACGTGGTTCAGTGTAAAGAATCCACCTACCAAACAGGAGACACAGATGCGATCCCTGGGTCAGGAAGATTTTCTGGAGAAGGAAATGGCAATTCACTCCAGTATTCATACCAGATCCCATGGACAGAGGAGCCTGGTGGGCTATAGTCCATGGGGTCTCAGAGTTGGATACAAATGAGCAACTAAACAACAATGGCCCTTTGAAGCACTTTTTTTCCTTAAACTTTAGCACCCCCTACAATTTCTTAGAATTCTAACATAACCCAGAATTACATACATACAATAATTTTAATTTAGATCAATGTTCTGAAAACAGCACCATATTTCTACACATTTTGTTAACTGACAAAATACAAGTTATTTATATACACAATGGTATGCGTGTAAAAATAGGGTAGTTTACTATGACTGGAGGTGAAAGATGTTAACAGCTGTATAAGAAAAACATTAAAGCAGGATTTCTTCTCATTTATCATTCTTACCAGTAATTTAGTCCATAAAAGTATAAACCTGTAGGTATAAAAAATTCAATCACTGTCTTCAAGATGGTGTGATCACTCAGTTGTTAAGAATTGGTTTTACTGAGGGATTTCCGTAGCAACTTAGTGGCTAAGATCCCACACTTACAGTGCACACGGGGACGAGTTTGATCCCTGGTTGGAGACTAAAGATCCCACATGTTGCATGGTATAGCAAAAAAAAAAAAAAACCACACACACACACACAAACAAACCAGAAACTGGTTTTATTCAGGTGGTGAGGCCCTGAGGGTGGAGTAAAAGAACCTGAACTCACCTCCCATCACTGAACTCACCTCCGATCACTGAACTCACTGGGACACCAAAATTACAACTATTTACAGAGCAACTATAGCTAAAAATGACCTGAGGAAGAGCAGGAAAGGTTTTTGACAATTAAAGCTACAAGAAGGATGATGAATAGGAGAAGCAGAGTAGGAGAAGTCAAGACCCACGCCTGCAGCTGGGTACCCCACAAACTGGAGGATAGTAACTATTACAGAAATTCTTGCCAAGTAGTGGGGTTCCGAGTCCCAAACGAGGCTCCCAAGCTTAGGGTTCCTGAACCACTAGAAAGACAAGTACCCAGAATATATGGCTTTGAAGGTCGGTAGGACTTCCCTGGTAGCTCAGCTGGTAAAGAATCGGCCTGCAAGGCAGGAGACTGCAGTTTCATTTCTGGGTTGGGAAGATCTGCTGGAGAAGAGAAAGGCCATGCACTCCAGTATTCTTGGGCTTCCCTGGTGTCTCAGCTGGTAAAGAATCTGCCTGTAATGTGGGAGACCTGGGTTCAGTCCCTGGGTTGGGAAGATTCCCTGGAGAAGGGAAAGGCTACCTATTCCCTATTCTGGCCTGGAGAATTCTATGGACTGTATAGTCCATGGGGTCGCAAAGAGTAGGACATGACTGAGTGACTTTTACTTCACTTTCACAGCTTCACTGGTGGCTCAGATGTAAAGAATCAGCCTGCAATGCAGAAGACCCAGGTTCAGTTTGTAGGTTGCGAAGATCCCCTAGGGAAGAGAATGGCTACCCACTGCAATATTCTTGCCTGGAGAATTCCATGGACAGAGGAGCCTGGCAAGCTACAGTCCATGGGGTCACAAAGAGTTGGGCATGACTAAGCGACTAACACACAAATGCTGTGTTAGTTTATATAAATAAACACAGAGAATTAGACAAAATGAGGTTACAGAGGAATACACTCCAAATAAAGAAACAAAATAAAACACCAGAAGAACAAAACTAAATGGAGATAAGCAATATATACCCAACAGTTTAGGGTATTGATCATCAACAATAATAGGAGAACTTTAACACCCTGCTTACATCAATGGACAGATCATCTAGAGAATCAATAAGGAGGGAGTGTGAAAAAAAGGAAACCCTTCTACATGGTTGATGGGAATGCAAACTGGTACAAATACTATGGAGAATAGTATGGAGTTTCCTCAAAAAAAAAAAAAAATAGAATTACCATATGATCCAGCAATTCCCCTCCAGGGTATTTTTCTGAGGAAAAAAATACGAATTCAAAAAGATATACACACCACATATTAATTACAACATTGTTCATAATAACCAAGGTATGGAAATAGCCTAAGTGTCCATAAATAGTGTATTGAAGTGAAAGTGAAAGTCATTCAGTCATGTCTGACCCTTTGTGACCCCATAGACTATACAGTTCATGGATTTTTCCACGCCAAAATACTGGAGTGGGTAGCCTTTCGCTTCTCCAGGGGATCTTCCCAACCCAGGGATTGAACCCAGGTCTCCTGCATTACAGGTGGATTCTTTACCAGCTGAGCTATAAGGAAAGCCCAAGAATACTGGAGTGGGTAGCCTATCCCTTCTCCAGTGGATCTTCCTGATCCAGGAATTGAACTGGGGTCTCCTGCACTGCAGGTGGATTCTTTACCAACTGAGCTATCAGGGAAGGCCTAAATAGGTGGATGGATAAAGAATATATGAGATAGATACACAGATAGATACAGAGAATGGGATATTACTCTGTCAAGAAAAGAATGAAATCTTACCATTTATGATAACATTAATGGATATAGAAGGTATCATGGTAAGTGAAATAAATCATACAGAGAAAGACAAATACCATATGATTTCACTTATATGTGAAATCTAAAAAAGAAAGCAAATGACTAAACCTAGCAAAACAGAAATAGACTCACAGATACAGACAAAAACAGATAGTAGCCAGAGGGGAAGAAGATGAGGTGATGGGTGAAATAGGTGAGACTTCCTGTTATAAAATAAATGAGTCATGTGGATGAAATATATAACATGGGGAATATAGTCAATAATATTGTAATAACTTTGTATGATAACTAGACTTATTGTATTGATCATTTTGAAATGCATAGAATTATCAAATTACTATTTTGTCCACCTGGAACTAACATAGTGTTGTAGGTCAATTATACTTTAATTAAAAAGAAAACGAATTAGTTATGTTGGCAACTGGCTACCTCAATGCCAGAAAGGGTTATTATTATAAATTAGAAAACAAATTAAGTGGTATAACTGGAGTATACGTTGCCCAGTTCACCTGGAGTTGTAGGCAGGGGAAAGTTGTGGAGAAGACCCCCTGAGCTTAGAAGCGTAACAGTAACTTTAGGAAATTGAGCTGAAGTCAAGGCATGGATAGGAACCCCTTCACTTCATCCCCACTTCCTTTTCCTTATCCAGAGCTGACAGTCTCTGCAGCTAAATTCTAACCTATTCGCCCCATGATCATTCTGGTTAGGAAACTCAGAGAACTTACAAGAAATTCAAAAATAAAAGACTCAATTTTTTAATCGAAGAAGCTCCCAAGATTTGCCAGTCTATCTTAACCCTTCATTTTCTAAGACAGAAAGATAATAATCACAATAAAACAATAAAGCACACTGACATAATACCTTGTTCTTGGCTAACAAAAAGAGTGCCAGTGCTTAAAACAGATTTCAGGTCCTTGGACTCCTTCCATTCTACACAAGACTCTTTCCACGCTACACAGGTATCTGTGTAATATCTCCTTTCCCTTTGTGTACACTTATTCCCTTCTACTTTTATTTTCCATAGATGATAGGCTAATACAAAGACTGAATACCTCACCTACTTATTCAGTACTTAATCAGTTTGCCTACAGTCACCAGTTTCTTTCCAACCAGATAGTAATTCCCTTGATGGCCCACTCAGCTTCTCTATGCCCTTTTATTGCCTGCATGCATACATGCCAAGTTGCTTCAGTCCTGTATGACTCTTTTCGACCCTATGGACTGTAGCCTGCCAGGCTCTTCTGTCCATGGGGATTGTCCAGGCAAGAATACAGGAGTGGGTTGCCATGCCCTTCTCCAGGGATATTGCTGACCCAGGGATCAGACCCACATCTCCAGTGGCTCCTGCGCTGCAGGCAGATTCTTTACCACTGAGCCACCAGAGAAGCCCTTGCGCTCTTATTAGCACAGACCGGAAGCAGACACAGAGAGGTAGCCTGGTGGGGAGCTAGAAGAGAAGCATGGAAGTCTCCATAAAAATAAGAATTTGGGGACTTTGGCTATTTTCCTCCTAGCTGTACCCCTAACAATTGGAAACAGGGCTTTTTGCAGGTGAATTTCAGTGTGGGTGTGTTACACATTACAGTAGCTTAATGCCTTTATCACCACAACTACCGATAGCTGTCAGTAACTAGTGGGAAGAAAGCTTGGTTTCAAATGTGTGAATAGCTCAGAGGAGGAGAGGATTCAAACCAGGAGTCCACAATGACAGAAAGAAAAGGGTAAGAAAGGAGACAAAATGGGAATAAGGTTGAGGGACTGATGAAAAGGAATAACAAATTAAGAAAAAGAGGAACTTCCCTGGTGGTCCAGTGGTTAAGAATCCACCTTCCAATGTACTGGGTGTGTGTTCAATTCCTGGTCAGGAAACTAAGCTCCCACATGCCTTGAGGCCAAAAAGTCAAAACATAAAGCAGAAGCAATATTATAACAAACTCAATAAAGACTTAAACATATGGTCCATATCTTTAAAAATCTTAAAAAAAAACCAAAACAGCAAAAGGGAAGACAAAGATGGCATCAAGATGGTGGAGTAGGAGAAGGTGGAGAGCACTTCCCCATGAACACATCTAAGATTCATCTACATATGGAACAATTCTCACTGAAAACTAGAGACTGACAGAAACCAAGTTCCTGCACAACCAAGGCTGTAAGAAAGATGCACACGTAATCTAGTAAGAAGAGAGGAAATGTGATCAGATCAGGACTTGGGAGGAAAAGGAAGATCACACGGGTGGAGAGCCATGCTGGGGAGTGTGCAGTTCAAGCCACATATGGGCACCCCAGTCCTGGGGTCCTCTGTGGGGAAGATGAGTCCCCTTGGCATGTGGGAAGACCACCAGGACTAACAGGAGAGCAGTGGGGAACCTGGACTCACTCATGAGGCATGCACATGTGCTGGCCTGCTCCCACAGGAGGAGTGGAGGTGCAGTGGCCCCAATTTTCCTGAGAAAATGCATGCTCCAGCTGAAGCAGAGAGAATGAGCCAGCCACCATTTACCCTGGGTCATAGCGTGACACTAGATCTGGGTGGCCATGACCAGGAAGAAAGTTCAGCTGTGGGAAACTCAGAGGTGACCTGGGTGCGGCAGAGCCTGGGTGAGGCAGCAGGAGCCATTGTCAGAGCTTATTCAACAGTACCTCAGAAGCAGCCCAGATCTTTCAGTCATGTCCGACTCTTCGCGACCCCAGGGACTGAGCCCGCCAGGCTCCTCTCTCCATGGGATTCTCCAGGCAAGAATACTGGAGTGGGCTGCTATGCCCTCCTCCAGCGGATCTTCCCAACTCAGGGATGGAACCTGAGGCTCCTGCATTGCAGGCAGATTCTTTACCACTGAGCCACCAGGGAAGCCCCCGCCCCAGCTCACTCCCCAGTAAATACCTCAGGTTCCTGCGAGCCCTGCCTGCCCTGAGGTGAGGCTCCACAGGGAGGGGCAGTGTCAGCCGTGAGGGACAAAGGGACTTGAACCCAAAGCTACATCTGAGCAGAATGAGGGAAACGACTGCAGGCATCGGCACAGGCAGCACATCAGAGAGAGTTCGGATATCTGTCTGTGACTGGAATGAGCAGACAGACCCCACGGATCCCCTTGCTTCAGCACTACTCCCTGTAGGACAAGGGTCCCAGAAAAAAGAGGGGGGAAAACACACACTCACAGGAAACAGGGGCTTCCCTCGTGGCTCAGGGGTAAAGAACCCACCTGCCAATGCAGGAGACACGGGTTCAGTCCCTGGTCCAGGAAGATACCACATGTTGTGGAGCAACTAAGCCCAAGTGCCACCTCTGCGGAGCCTGTGACTAGAGCCCGGCAGCCCCAGTGACTGAGCTCACGCACCGCAACTACTGAAGCCCACGCGCCCTAGAGCCCCTGCTCTTCAATGAGAGAAGCACCGCAATGAGAAGCCCAAACACCACAGCGAAGCCTAGCCCTGCCCGCTGCAACCAGAGAAAAACCTGAGAGGCAACAGAGGGACAACACAGCCAAAATACATAAATAAATAACATTTAGAAAATAAATAAAAGGAAACAGAGCCAGCTTGGCCCAGCCCTCAGGGCTTCGGCTTCAGCAACTTGGAATCAGTCCTGATCCACAATAGAGCAGTGATGGCCACTGGGAAGAGGGGAAGTACCCCCTCATACCAGCTCGAGCTCTCACCCCTCCATGTCCAGCCTGACCTCTTATCAGGATGGCAGCTTCCAGCACACCCTGAGGAAAGATGTGATTACATCTACACTAAATTTAGCTCTCCCACCAAAGGCATAGGGCACACATAGTCTACACAGAAATGCTCCCACACAAGAACACCCCTTTAAGACTGCAGAGGTAACTGTTTCATCTGAATTTAGGTCAGAGAAAGTCAAACCAAAAAAAAAAAAAAAAAGGCAGAGGAACTGCTCTCAACTGAAACAGCAAGAAAAATACTCTGGAAAAAAAAAAAAGAACAGAAGTAAGCAATTATCAGAGAAAGAATTCAAAGCATTAGTAATAAGAATGCTAACTAAATTAGGAAAGGGAATAAATGAACACAGTGAGAATTTTAACTAGAAAATACTTTTAAAAACTCTAAAAAATGGAGAATTCAATAACAAATAAAAAGCACAGTAGAAAGAATAAACAGCAGATTAAGTGGTAAGGAAGAATGCATAAGTGATCTGTAAGATAGAATAATGGAAATCACTCCATCATAAAAGTAAAAAGAGAAGAAAATTTTAAAAAATAAAATCAACCTAAGAGGTCTCTTGGATAAGATTAAGTGCAACAATATTTGCATTAAAGGGCTTCCAGAGAGAGAGAAGAGAGAGAGAAGGGGATCAAAACTCATTTATAATCATTTCAAAAAGAATAAAACACCTAGGAATAAACCTGTCTAAGGAGACAAAAGAAATGTACTCCAAAAACTATAAGATGCTGATGAAGGAAATTGAAGATGATACAAACAGATGAAAAGCTATATCATGTTCCTGAATTGGAAGAATTTATATGGTTAAAATTACCATACTAACCAAGGCAATTTACAGATTCAATACAATCTCTGCCAAAATATCAATGGCATTTTTTACAGTTGTTGTTCACCAAGTCATGTCCCACTCTTCGTGACCCCATGGACTGCAGCACACCAGGCCTCCTTGTCCCTCACCATCTCCTGGAGCTTGCCCAGGTTCATGTCCATTGATCGGTGATGCCATCAAACCATTCTTCATGGAAGTAGAACAAATAGTTAAGAAATTGTTATAGAAACACAAAAGAGCCCAAATAACCAATCTTGAGAAAGAAGAACAGACCTGGAAGAATCACTCTTCCTGACTTTAGACTAGACAGCAAGTCTATAGTAATCAAAATAGTACGGTATCGTTGACTCAGTGGGCATGAACTTGGGCAAACTGTGGGAGACAGCGAGGGACGAGGAGGCCTGGCCTGCTGCAGCCCATGGGGGTCACAGAGAATCAGACACTGAATAGCAACAACATTAAGCAGTGACATCAGAACATTTCCTTATGCAAGAATAAATTCAGAATGGTTTAAAGACCAAAATGTAAGACCTGAAATCATAAAACTTCTAAAAGAGAACATAGGTAGAACACTCTTTGACACAAATTATAATGATATTATCTTGTATCATTCTCCTAAGACAAAAGAAATAAAAGCAAAAATAAAAATAAAAAAAGAAATCAAAGCAAAAAAACCAAATGGAACTTAATTGAACTTAGAGGCTTTTGCACAGCAAAGGAAGCACCAAAAAACAAAAAGACAACATACGGAATGGAAGAAAATGTCTAAAAATGATACAGCTAACAAAGGCTTAATATCCAAAATATACAAACAGTTCACACAACTCAATATTAAAAAGTAACCTATCAAAAAATGGTCAGAAGACCTAAGTAGACATTTTTCCAAAGACATACAGATTGCTAAGAGGCACATGAAAAGATGCCCAACAACACTAATCGGCAGGAAAATGCAAATCAAAATCACTGTAGCCACACACCTGTCAGAATGGCTGTAAATAACAAATGTTGGAAAGGATGTAGAAAAAAGGGAACTCTTGTACACCCTTGGCAGAAACAAAAATTGGTGTAGCTGCTATGGAAACAATATGGATGTTCCTCAAAAAACTAAACATAGACTGACACTCTTGCTGTTTAGTCACTGAGTCTTGTCTGACTATTTTGTGACCCCATGAACTGCAGCCCACCAGGCCCCTCTGTCCATGGGATTTCCCAAACAAGAATAGTGGAATGGATTTCCATTTCTTTCTCCAGGGGATCTTCCCAATCCAGGGATTAAACCTACCTCTCTATTTGCAGGTGGATTCTTTACCACTGAGAGACCTGGCAAGCCCTAGAACCACCATATTACCCAGCAGTTCCACTCCTGGGTGTCTATCTGGAAACACAAACACACTAATTTGAAAAGATTCATGTACCCCAATGTTCAAGGCAGCATTTGGTACAATATACAAAGTATATTGCAATAGAAGCAACCCAAGTGGCAATCAACAGATAAGTGGATAAAAAAGACATGGTATAAATAAATAAATAAATATATATATATATACACACACACACACACACACAGATATATATAGCTGAGTAATTTTACTCAGTATTGCTAAGCCATAAAAAAGAATGCAATTCTGCCATTTGCAGCCATATAGATGAACCTAGAGAATATTATGCATAGTGAAATAAGTCAGACAGAGACAAATACTGTATTCACACTTACTTGTGGAATATAAAAAATAAAACAAATGAATGTATATAGCAAAACAAAACAGACCCACAGATATGAAAACAAAACTAGTAGTTACCAGTGGGGAAAGAGAAGGGAGAAAAATCAAGACAGGAGTAGAGGATTAAGAGACACAAACTAGTCACTATAAAATAGACAAGCATACTGTACGGCACAGGGAATTATAGCCATTATTTTGTAATAACTTTTAATGAGGTAATTAAAACCTATAAATATACTATGAAAAAATCAATCACTATGCTGCACATCTGATACTAATATAGTACTTTAAATCAACTACACTTCAATACAAAGAAAAAGAGAAAACAAATTAAGAAGAAAACCGAAATCCCGGTAAACAAAGACTACCATATCACACTATACAATTTTTAAGCATAATTACAGATATTATCTCATTTAAATATCACAACAACTCCAAGAGATAATTACCATTCTTAATTATGCCTAGCAGATGAGGACCTGAGCTGAGCCCAAAGGCGGGCTGAACGACCTTACTGGCCTTTGACAAGTAGCTCCTGTACTTGACTGTTTCTATCTCCCCTCTCTGGATGGCTTCCTCTCCAGGAATACACAGAGACCCCTCATCCCTTCGCTTTCTGGCTGTCTCTCTCCTTGCCCAAATTGCTGAAAATTGCCAAAATTCTGTCTTAAAAAAAGACAGAAGCCAAAACCCTCGAGATCCCTGTTCCGAAGAAATACAGATTCATTCACCTGGTGATTGTTGCTTGTTCACATAAAATACAAACAGCCACTCACAGCCATCCCCCTTTCGGCCGCCTCCCTCTTTTTCTTCCCAAAACAGCGAAGTCCACCCCTGACTGCATCACCACCATCCTCCTCTCACCCTTCATACCCCCAAACCATTTCCACTACCTTGTCCTTCCTCCGGCTCCTCCTCCGGTCACTCTGTATTTCAGATGAAACTGGCTCAGCCAGGGAAGGGAAAAAAAAAAAAAAAACTCGTTTTGGGCAGGGCAAGTAATGCCGGCCTCAAGGAAATGCTTTTCAGTCCCTCCTTCCCACCGTGGGGCGTGGCCGCGGGCAAAGGATGGAGTTTGGGCGGGCTTCCCACAAAAGGAAAAGGCTGCGGGCACTGAGGTTTCCGGGCCTCACCACACCTGAACCAGCAGGAAACCTCTGGTGAAACTGTAAAAGCTGGATTGTTGCTGATCAACCTATTCATTTCCTTCTCGAGCGATTGCTGGACGGTCAGGTGTAGAAGACCTGCCTGTCCAGGTGAAAATGCAGTCACGATGAGGCGCAATAGCGCCACCTTCTGTGCGACTCAATAACAGCTGCCTTCTTCGGTACTCAAAGTAGCCAGGATTTGACCTTGGGCTCCGGGACAATCGCAACCCCAAACCTTTACTGAGTGCACCAGTTAATACTGACCATGAGGCAATAGACAGGGAACAACTGAACATAAAAAGCTCAGGAGTAAGTAATCAATCATTCACAAATACTTTTAAAATAATCTATGTGCTGGGTTCTCCTCTAGGGATACAGTGATGGGCAACCTACTTAGGTTACTGGCCCACAAGGAATTTACAATCATAGGAGACCCTGAAGAAATGATTCAGCTGGGAGAACTCCAAACTTGATACTATCACCGGATACACGTCCTACTCAAGAAATAGAGATCATATAGTGTATAAATGGCTTACTTGCTCAGCATTGTTAGCAAACCAAGCAGAAACTGGGAATCCTTAGAAAGAATTTGGGTACCATGTGATGTCGACCATTTGAAGACTGGGGCACTTCAGTTCTCTGGAGTCTTTGCTATTGATAGTTTTATTTCCTTCAGAGCTCTTTTAAAATAGGAAGAATTGTACTGCATGCCACTGAAGTGTACGTTTAAGAATGGTTGGTGGTTAATTTTATGTTATGTGAATTTTACCTCAATTGAAAAAAATGAAAGAATGAAGTCTCATCTGTCAAATTTTCTTCCCATCCTTTATGTCATAACTGATGAATAAAAGTCAAATGAACAAATCTGAGCTTTATGTTATGGCCTCTTCTACTCAGCTTCTTGATCTCCTCAAAGTAGAGACTGTGGCATACTCATTTTTGTAATTCCTGCAACACCTGCTTATCTTGCTGAATACCCATTCTGATACACAGAATTCTGTTTAAATATCTCCTTTTTGTAAAGGAGTCACCATAGTCACAAAAGTTATAACCTCTAAGATCTAGAAAAAATTTTAAATATATGTAGATAGAACAAAGGGGGATTCAAAAATGTATACCCTAATCTTAATGAACAATTCAATACATGGTGAATTTTTAAATTTTCTGAGATAGAGAGAATTCTGGAAATAATAATGCTCAGACATGGAAACACCAATATACATACTAAATAGAAAATCCTCATTAAACAAAAGATATAAGCAGGAGGTATACATGTGTGATTGGTTCCACACATTTACACGTGAATAAGGTGACTGGATCATTCTTATTTTGCTCTTCTCTCCAAGTGTTCATTCTCTTATAATTTCCATCATTACCTCTGTCTCACAGCTATGGCCCTCTTATTCATTTTCAGCAATCTTCAGTTCATCCATCCTTACCAGATGCTTATTTCTTCCTCACCATTAATTCAATCAGCTTAAAATACACTGATTTATTTATTTTTGGGCCTTCATTGCTGCGTGCAGACTTTCTCTAGTTGCGGTAAGTGGGGGCCACTCTTTTGTTGGGGTGGATGGGCTTCTCGTGGCAGTGGCTTCTCTTGTGGCAAAGCACAGACTCTAGGCATGCAGGCTTCAGTAGCTGTGGTCCACTGATTCTGTTGCTCCGAGGCATGTGGGATCGTCCCATACCAGAGATTGAACAGTCCCCTGCATTGGCAGGCGGATTCTTATCCACTATACCACCAGGGAAATCCCAATCTGCATTTATTGAATGACCATTTTCTGCTCTGCCAGCATTTATTGAGTGTTAAGTATTGAACAGGCTTCCCTGGTAGCTCAGCTGGTAAAGAATCTGCCTGCAATGAAGGAGACCTCAGTTCGATTCCTGGGTCAGCAAGATCTTCTGGAGAAGGGTAGGTCTACCCACTCCAGTATTCTTGGGCTTCTCTGGTGACCCAGCTGGCAAAGAACCCACCTGTAATGCGAGAGACCTGGGTTTGATTTTAAGTTAAATTCTACCTTAATTGATAAAAAGTTTTGTCATATTAAAGAAAAGAAGGACGTGCACTCATCTTCTCCTGCGAGAATTGCAAAGTTGCAACTCACTGCTGAACAAGCATCGACAGGAAAATGTTGGATCCCACCAAAAAAAGATACCCCACGTCCAAGGACAAAGGAGACGCCCACCAAGAGGGTAGAAGGGATGAAATCACATTTAGAATCAAACCCCATACCTGCCAGAGGTGCTCAGAGGGCTCAAACAAAACCTTGTGCACACCAGGACTCAGGGATCCCACAGAGACTGAGCCAGACCTTTGAGGGTTTGTCCCTGCTGAGACATGGGTCAGCGGTGGCCTGCTGGAGACAGGGGCTCTGGCTGCAGCAGACTTGGGTCACACAGTGTGTGGCATAAGCCTTCTTGGAGGAGGTCACCATTAGCCCCAACATAGAGCCACCGAGCAGACAACCTACAAACTGCAGAACAATTACACAAAATAAATTCTCACACTGTTGAAAAAGCTCCAGGACCAACAACAGATTTCCCAACCTGGGGATCTGCCAAAGGGGCTGAGAAGCCCCAGGGAATATGACTTTGGAGGCCAGTGGGATTTGATTACAGAACGTCCACAGGACTGGGGACACAGACTCTTGGAGGACACAGATGAAACCTTGTGCACACCAGGAGCCAGGAGAAAGGAACAGTGTCCACACAAGAGGCTGAGCCAGACTCGCCTGTGAGTGTCCCGGAGTCTCCAGCAGAGGTGTGAGTCGACAGTGGCCTGCTGCAGGGTCAGAGGCACTGAATACAGCAGTGCATGAAAAGTCCTTTTGAAGGTTGCCATTATCCTCATTACCCCTACCATAGTTTGGCCTCGGGCCAAACAACAGAGGGGGAACACAGTCCCTCCCATCAAGAGAAAATAACATTAAAGATTTACTGGTATGAGCCTGCCCTTCAGAACAAGACTCAGTTTCCCCCAAAGTCAGTCTTTCCCATCAGGAAACTTCTATAAGTCTCTTTTCCTTCTCCATCAGACGACAGACAGAATGAAAACCACAATCACAGAAAACTAACCAAACTGATCACATGGACCACAGCCTTGTCTAACTCAATGAGACTATGAGCTATGCCATGTAGGGCCACCCAAGATGGACGGGTCATGGTGGAGAGTTCTGACAAAACATGGTCCCCTGGAGAAAGGAGTGGAAAATCACTTTAGTGTTCTTGCCTTGAGAACTCCATGAACAGTATGAAAAGGCAAAAAGATCTGACACTGAAAGATGAACTCCCCAGGTTGGTAGGTGCCCCATATGCTACTGGAGAAGAGTGGAGAAATAACTCCAGAAAGAATGAAGAGATGAAGCTGAAGAGAAAACAACTCCCAGTTGTGGATGTGAGTGGTGATGGAAATACAGTCCGATGCTGTAAAGAACAATACTGCATAGGAACCTGGAATGTTAGGTCCACGAATCATGGTAAATTGAAAGTGGTCAAATAGGAGATGGCAAGAGTGAACATCGACATTTTAGAAACCAGTGAACTAAAATGGACTGGAATGGATTTAATTCAGATGACCATTTATGTACTACTGTAGGCAAGAATCACTTAGAAGAAATGGAGTAGCCGTCATAGTCAACAAAACAGTCTGAAATGCAGTATTTGGGTGCAATCTCAAAAATAACAGAATGATTTCTGTTCATTCCCAAGACAAACCATTCAATATCACAGTAATCCAAGTCTATGTCCCAACCACTAATGCTGAAGAAGCTGAAGTTGAACGATTCTATGAAGTACCTAGAAGACTTTCTAAAACTAACACCAAAAAATGATGTCCTTTTCAGCATAGGGGACTGGAATGCAAAAGTAGGAAATCAAGAGATACTTACAGTAACAGGTAAGTTTGGCCTTGGAGTACAAAATGAAGCGGGGCAAAGACTAACAGTTTTGCCAAGAGAATATACTGGTAATAGCAAACACCCTCTTCCAACAACACAAGAGACGACTCTACATGTGGACATCACCAGATGGTCAATACTGAAATCATATTGCTTATATTCTTTGCAGCTAAAGATGGAGAAGCTCTACACAGTCAGCAAAAACAAGACCGAGAGCTGACTGTGGCTCTGATCATGACCTCCTTATTGCTAAATTCAGACTTAAATTGAAGAAAGTAGGGAAAATCACTAGACTACTCAGTTATGACCTAAATCAAATCCCTTATGATTATACAGTGCAAGTGACAAATAGATTCAAGGGATGAGATTTGATAGACAGAGTGCCTGAAGAACTATGGACAGAGGTTTGTGAAATTTGTGACAGGAGGCAGATATCAAGACCATCCCCAAGAAAAAGAAATGCAAAAAGACAAAATGGTTGTCTGAGGAGGCCTTACAAACAACTGAGAAAAGAATACCCATCTGAATGCAGAATTCCAAAGAACAGCAAGGAGAGATAAGAAAACCTTCCTCAGTGGCCAATGCAAAGAAATAGAGAAAAATAATAGAATGGGAAAGACTAGAGAGCTCTTCAAGAAAATTATTGATACCAAGGGAACATTTCATGCAAAGATGAGCCCAATAAAGGACAGAAATGGTAGGGACCTAACAGAAGCAGAAGATATTAAGAAGAGGTGGTAAGACTATACAGAAGAACTATACAGAAAAGATCTTCATGACCCAGATAACCACGATGGTGTGATCACTCACCTAGAGCCAGACATCCTGGAATGTGAAGTCAAGTGGGCCTTAGGAAGTATCAAAGCTAGTAGAAGTAATGGAATTCCAGGTAAGCTATTTCAAATCCTAAAAGATGATGCTCTGAAAGTGCTGCATTCAATATGCCAGCAAATTTGGAAAGCTCAGCAGTGGCCACAGGGCTGGAAAAGGTCAGTTTTCATTCCAATCCCAAAGAAAGGCAATGCCAAAGAATGCGCAAACTACTGCACAATTGCACTCATCTCACACGCTAGTAAAGTAATGCTCAAAATTCTCCAAGCCAGGCTTCAACAGTATGTGAACCGAGAACTTCCAGATGTTCAAGCTGGATTTAGAAAAGGCAGAGGAACCAGAGATCACATTGCCAACATCCATTGGATCATTGAAAAAGCAAGAGTTCCAGAAAAAACATCTACTTCTGCTTTATTGACTACACCAAAGCCTTTGACTGTGTGGATCACAATAAACTGTGGAAACTTCTGAAGGAGATGGGAATACCAGACCTCCTGACCTGCCTCCTGAGCAATCTGTATGCAGGTCAGGAAGCAACAGTTACAACCAAACATGGAACAACAGACTGGTTCCAAATTGGGAAAGGAGTACGTCAAGGCTTTATATTGTCACCCTGCTTATTTAACTTATATGCAGAGTACATCATGTGAAATGCGGGGCTGGATGAAGCATAAGCTGGAATCAGGATATCCGGGAGAAACATCAATAACCTCAGATATACAGATAATACTACCCTTATGGCAGAAAGTGAAGAAGAACTAAAGAGCCTCTTGATGAAAGTGAAAGAGGAGAGTGAAAAAGCTGGCTTAAAACTTAGTATTCAAAAAAACCAAGATCATTGCATCTGATCCCATCACTTCATGGCAAATAGATGGGAAACAATGAAAACAGTGACAGACTTAATTTTGTTGGGCTCCAAAATCACTGCAGATGGTGGTTGCATTCATAAAATTAAGAGACACTTTCTCCTTCGAAGAAAAGCTGTGACCAATCTAGACAGCATATTAAAAAACAGAGACATTACTTTGCCGACAAAGGTCTGTCTAGTCAAAACCATGGTTTTTCCGATAGTCATATATGGATGTGAGAGTTGGACCATAAAGAAAGCTGAGTGCCAAAGAACTGGTACTTTTGAACTGTGGTGTTGGAGAAGACTCTTAAGAGTCCCTTCGTACATCTGTGTCTCTTTTTCTGTTTTGCATATAGGGTCATCATTACCATCTTTCTAAATTCCACATATATGCATTAGTATACTGTATTAGTCTTTATCTTTCTGGCTTACTTCACTCTGTATAATGGGCTCCAGTTTCATCCATCTCATTAGAACTGATTCAAATGAATTCTTTTTAATAGCTGAATAATATTCCGTGGTGTATATGTACCACAGCTTCCTTATCCATTCATCTGCTGATGGGCATCTAGGTTGCTTCCATATCCTGGCTATTATAAACAGTGCTGCGATGAACATTGGGGTGCACGTGTCTCTTTCAGATCTGGTTTCCTCAGTGTGTATGCCCAGAAGTGGGATTGCTGGGTCATATGGCAGTTCTATTTCCAGTTTTTTAAGAAATCTCCATACTGTTCTCCATAGCGGCTCTGTGGGTGAAGATGAGGGTGGGATATTTCAAGAGAACAGCATCGAAACATGTATATTATCTAGGGTGAAACAGATCACCAGCCCAGGCTGGATGCATGAGACAAGTGCTCAGGCCTGGTGCACTGGGAAAACCCAGAGGAATCGGGTGGAGAGGGAGGTGGGAGGTGGGATCAGGATGGGGAATACATGTAAATCCTTGGCTGATTCATGTCAAAGTATGACAAAAACCACTACAATATTGTAAAGTAATTAGCCTCCAACTAATAAAAATAAATGAAAAAAAAAAGAGTCCCTTCGACTTCAAGGAGATCCAACCAGTCAATCCTAAAGGAAATCAGCCCTGAATATTCATTGGAAGGACTGAAGCTGAAGCTGAAGCTCCAATACTTTGGCCATTTGATGCAAAGAACTGACTCACTGGAGAAGACCCTGATGCTGGGCAAGACTGAAGGCAGGAAGAGAAGGGGATGACTGAGGACGAGATGTTTGGATGGCATGATTGACTCAATCGACATGAGCTGGAGCAAGCTCCGGAAGTTGGTAATGGACAGGGAAGCCTGGCATGCTGCAGTCCATGGGGTTGCAAAGAGTCAGACACGACTGAGTGGCTGAACTGAACTGAACTGAACTGAACTAAAGTATTGAACAACGAGAAGTCACACTGCAATATACACCAGGGGCTTCTTCATTCTGCAGTTTAGTCCACACAAATCTTCACAAGATCCTCTAAATACCTATAACAGCACTCATGCACGTGTTATTTAGTGTATCCTGTCTGATTCTATGACTGAGGAATTCCAGTTTGAAGACTGGTGGGATGAACCTCCTGAAATCTATTTACATGAGACAGGGAGCAAGAGGCTTTGTCCAATGAAAATAGATCAATGTTCAGTCCTGTGTCTGTGTCCTTTGGCCAAGACCTCACAACTAATACCTTAGCCAAAGGAAAGGCAACTGTGAATATGACTGTATAGTTATTTTACAAAACAGGAAAAAAAAAAAAAAGGCAAAAATGCTACCATAGACCTTGTGTCTACCTAAGACACTGCTAGACATTGCTCCAAACATTGCTTTAGAGCTGTTTCAGGGGGAAGTTAACAGAAAAGTGAGGCAAATGGATTCTTCCAACTTTACCTGAAAACAGTCCATCTTCACCATAGGAGGGCAGCAGGGGATAGTACACAGCTTCACAGGCCCTGAGGCTTATGGAGAAGATTTGCATGGCACGTGAAAGCAGAGCAATGTTGATGGAAGCTATAAACAGAGTATGCAAGAGACTCGCTGTGGCGATGCCTCACACCTAAATGAAGTGTCTTGGGCATCGGAAGAAGGGCTTTCCTAGTAGTTTAGTCGGTAAAGCATCCACCTGCAATGCAGAAGACCTGGGTTCAATCCCTGGGTCAAGAAGATCCCCTGGAGGGGGAAATGGCGACCCACTCTGGTATCCTTGCCTGGATAATTCCATGGACAGAGAAGCCTGGCAGTCTATATAGTCCATGGGGTCGCAGAGAGTCGGACACGACTAACATACACAGGCATTGAAAGAACGATGGGTGCACGCTCAGTTGCTCAGTCATGTCCGACTCCTTGCGACCCCAGGGTCTAGCCCACCAGGCTTCTCTATCCATAGGACTTTCCAGGCAAAAACACTCGAGTGGGTTGCCATTTTATCCTCCAGGGGATCTTCCTGACCCAGGGATCAAATCTGCATCTCCTATATTGGCAGACAGATTCTTTACCACTGAGCCACCTGGGAAGCCCTGGAAGAACAGTAGATGTTGCCAACCAAAAACTGTCACTCACCATCTGGCTCTACAAGGATGAAGTCTGACCACAGCAGTCCCCTGACCTTCCACACACCTGCAAGGAGTCCAGGGTGGACACCAGGAATGAGGCTCTCCATGCTCTGGAAAAAACTAGCAAACAGGACTCACATAGTTAGATATTTTCAGATGATTTTATGAGCCCAGTTTCTTGCATCTTCTGTTATCTAGGAAAGCGCTAAAATCATTTGAGACATTTGCTGCTCATGATTAGCAGCAACCCTCTGCCAAAATTTGTGCTTGATTGCGTGGAGCCCCGGCCCTTTCATTAGTATCTTATTTTTACTGACCTTCCTTTTAATTCTTCAGAACAGTGAAGACTGTTCCATCTACTGGCTGGCTGATAGCAGGACAAGTTGAAACTAGGTATTAAGGACAGCAGACCCATAGCACAGGAAGAGATGTTATTCCTTTAAGAAGCCACTGGGAAGGGCTTCCCTTGTGGTTAAGGTGGTAAAAAAAAAAAGCCACTGGGAGGAAAATTGTCCAGGGGAGTCACCCACTGAAACTCGTCCTTAAGAAGAAAATGTGTTATAGTAAGCCACTGAAATGTAAGCTGGTGTGTTACAGCGGCCTGAATTAACTACCCTGAGGAATGCAGACATGTTAATGCCATTTTTCATCTCAGGCTTCCACATCATTACATGCTTCCACGTCATACCCTTCTTAAAGGAATACTGCCCACACTACAGGAGCCGGGCGAGAGCTCACGTCACCCACGTGGGTTTCAGCTCCCTTAGAGTTTCCTATCTCCCATCCCGAAAATCAGGATGATTCTGGATCTAGCTTATCAGCTAAAATGAAATGCTTTCACCCTGAGGAAATCACAAAGGTGAAAAAGTCTTCACCACTTCCTCTGGCAAGATTACCCCGTTTTCAGAGATTTCTATCAGCACCTGCTTCCTTTTTAGAAGTTTCCTATTAAGTAAGACATTGATTTCTATATATACATATATATTACCTATTACATAAATATATGATGCCTATATAAAATGATTTTATATATATAAAGTCATTCCTGTAGAGTTAAGAGATGTTTTCCTCTTTTCAACCACAACCTAGTACTACTCTGGGATTTAGTGTATCAGTTCTAAGATTCAGAGACTTTGCTGGTGGCTCAGATGGTAAAGAACCTGCCTGAAGTGCAGACCTGGGGTCGATCCTTGGGTCGGAAAGATCCCCTGGAGAAGGAAACGGCAACCCACTCCAGTATTCTTGCCTGGAGAATTCCGTAGACAGAAGAGCCTGGTGGGCTACAGTCCATGGGGTCACAGAGTCAGACAAGACTGAGCGACTAACACACAAAGTTAAGAGATGTTTTCCTCTTTTCAACCACAACCAAGTACTCCTCTGGGATTTAATGTGTGAAATTCTAAGATTTAGAGAATGTTATTACTTCAAAATCTCTAAATATTAGTCTTTACAAATACATCTCTTCACTCCCCTAAGGGCAAAAGTACTTTTAAAAACTGCATCTGTGCAATAAGCCCAGGAACCTCAATGATGTAGATGCAGTTCATTTGTGATGTGAAGAGACCTGGTATCACTCGGCACAGAGTGGGCACTCAATTATTCTGGGTTGGGTAGGCTACTTTCCCAGTCGGTGCTGTTTCAAACAGGCAAAACTCTGGAGCTTC
The DNA here is from genome assembly GCF_963930625.1 of Muntiacus reevesi. Taxonomy (NCBI): domain Eukaryota; kingdom Metazoa; phylum Chordata; class Mammalia; order Artiodactyla; family Cervidae; genus Muntiacus; species Muntiacus reevesi. The sequence goes on along the minus strand of NC_089249.1, from coordinate 43,363,318 downwards.
AAGTTAATACCAATCATAGCTAGTTTGTTAATTGCCGTATGACAGCCTCTGATTAAATTCTAGCTGTGCTTCCACCCAGGCACCACGTATCTCTTGGCAAAGAAATTCAACTCCCTGATTTTGTGCTGTAAAAGAATGTAGGCCCATCCTTATATCACATCCAGTTTGTATTGTCTTCTGTACCTCCAACCAGTGTGTTTTAGGGTTGTAGTTATACACACTACTGAAGTTTAGACTTTTTTCTCCAATTCTTTGCACTTCTTGTTTTTTTTTTTTTTTTTTTTTTCTAGAATAGCTATAACCCTGATGGACGGTGTTTAGAAGTAGGGTGTTAGAATGATAAAGTGTTTATCACTGCAGTTTTTAGGAACTTTCAGTACCCAATAACAGAAGACTTCACTCACACACACACTCAGGGGGTCTTTTGTGGGTTTGTGCCTCTAGAACAGTGCTTGACTCAAACCCAGACTCAGGAGGGACTTGATTTAAGGAATAAATCACTTGAAAGGTACAGGCACTCTATGGCTGATTCATGTCAATGTATGACAAAACCCACTGAAATGTTGTGAACTGATTGGCCTCCAACTAATAAAATAATATTTTTTTAAAAAAAAGTCAAAAAAAATAAAAATAAAAATAAAAAAATTTAAAAAATAAATAAATTAAAAATTAAAAAAAAGGAAAAAAAAAAGAAAGGTACAGCGGATCTGAGAAGTGACTACATAGAATTGACATGTGTGCCATGGTGTTTCTCCACTTGGGGGCGCCATCTACTCCCTGGGGGAAGAAATTTGTAGGGCGGTTGCAAAGAGGCCTCCTTCCTCTTTTCGGAAAGACACAGGTAGACAACTAGGACACAGCAGTTGGTGTGGAAAGCTGTTACAGTTAGGAGTTCAAAGATGTTAGCACTACTAACCCCTCCAATAATTTAAAGGAAACTGTTGACTGAAATGTCATCAACCACCTCAACAAGGATGACTCAGGAGCTGAGAGCACCAGACAAGCCTAGTGCTGAGCTCACACGTGAACCTGTTCATTTCAAAAAGAATCCCATTTCCTCTGCTCTCAGCTCAGGCCGCTACATTTACTAAATAGCACAAATTCACCTGTACACTTGGCTTTGAGCTTACTATTCAGTGAATGAAGAAAGGAAAAAAAACAAAAACATGTGCTCAGATAGAAAAACATACTCCAGTTATATATCCTTCAAGGGTAAAAATTTTATTTTTGCGGAACTTCGTACTGCACATTTTCAAAGAGTTACATAAGAAAGCAAAATGTTACCCTCCCCTTATCCTAGAAATAAATAAGAAGGGAATAAAATTTCTTTTTTAAATCATGACACTTGGAAGTTTAGCACCAGCATCCAAAATGAACAGAAAAGGAAAAAAAAAGCATTTACTATATATTTCAGATTTCTTTGGTTGGGGGGGGGGGTCCTCCCCATACGGTATTAACAATTCTTCTTTCAATTCATATTACCAAAACAGTAAAAACCAGGAAAAAAATATAAACCTAGTGGTTGCTGAAACTGGGGAGGTCGCTCTCTTGTTATGTGCAGGCATTCCCAGGATCTCAGCTGCTGGAAAAAATGGCTGACACTTTCCTTGTGGAGTTGTCTGTTTTGTAAAGAAGTGTAGTAAACATTTTAATGTCCACATCTTGGTTATTGATCTTCCACTTTATTGCTTGGACGTTTCTTTGGTGTTCATAAGGTCGTGGTCTGCTTTTTGCTTTATTTTTTGAACGGTCATTAATTAAGTCACCTGGAAAATATTCACATCAGACTTTTATTTAAGAGTGACAAGATGACCAAGGGTTAAAGAATAAAAAGGCACAAATTACCTGCTTTTATGCAGCTCAAAAAATAATTTTCAAAAGCTCAAAACAAAATCTTACATGTGTACCTTTTAGAGATTTGTAAACTGAAAGATGAATTTAATGGAAACTTTCTAATAAAACATTTTTATAAATAAGAACACTCAGCGCATAATGGTAAAAATTCTGCAAAATTATAAAAAAGAAAATTATCATCACGAAGCCTTTTCAAATAAATGATATTATAACACTGATAATTCTTCATAACCATTTTAGTCATTATACAGTATCTCCTAACACAGATATATCTCAATATTTAACCACTCCTCCAATACTAGATTATAATAGAAATTTTCCCCCTGTATTTTGGATTATTTCCTTAGGAACAATACCTAGAAATAATGTTACCAAGTAAAAGGTTATGACCAAATGATTAACATATAATCCTGTCAATTATAGCAAGAAACTTTGAATATGGAATTTATTTCCATGATAAATTGCCCATGCTACCTAGAGATAAAACAGAATATTTTCAGCATAGCACTTGTCTACCTTGTGAAAGGCTAATTTAAATCCAAACCTCTGCATATAAAAGCAGATGGCATTTAAAATGTAGAAACTTAAAATGATCTTAAAATTTTATGAAATATTAATTTTTAAAAAAAATAACACTACCACTATATGCTTAAACCCTTTTAACTAAAAGCTACTTTCTTATTTATTTCATGAAAAGGGCAACAACCAAGAAATACTAAAAAATCAAATTCTCAAGACTTATTAGATGAAAAACCCAGATTGAAACCAACTATGGCTTATATATTCTTTTAAGACTCGCTGAGTCAGTCTTTCCAGTATATTTCTACCTATACAAATACAATTTCCAAGATTTTTAGCAAGAAGACAGAAAAAAAGCAGGAAGCAATAATGAAGAAAAACAAGCTAACTTTATGGAGAGGTTATTCTTTGCCATACCCTGCTTCGGTACTTCGTATGTGTAATATCACTACGTCTGTCTTTGCAATACCCAGACCAGTCAATATCCCTATTTTACCCGCAGCAGACAGAACTGTGGCAGAGGATAATCTAACTGCTCAAGAGCATTCAAGCAAATGAGGAGTAGATCCTGCACCTGGCGTGTAAACCCAAGGGCTCTCAAGCACTGCACATAAATAATGCCGGCTGTCAAAGGGAAGTGGGAAGGAAAAAAAAATTCCTCTTTGTTCCACAGATCACAGTCCTCTGTTATTAAAATGAAGCCTTGTCAGGCACATTGGGCTTCCCTGGTGGCTCAGTGGTAAAGAATCCACCTGTCAAGCAGGAGATGCAGGTTCGATCCTGGGGCTGGGAAGATCTCCTGGAGAACAAAATGGCAACCCAGCCCAGTTTCTTGCCTGGGAAATAGCATGGACAGAGGAGCCGGATGGGCCACAGTCTACAGGGTCGTCCAAAGAGGCTGAAGCCACAGAACAAGCACGCAGGCACTTTAAAATTATCAAACTGATATACGGAATTTAGATAGATGGTGGCGATAACCCTATATGCAAAACAGAAAAAGAGACACAGAAGTACAGAACAGACTTCTGAACTCTGGGGGAGAACGTGAGGGTGGGATGTTTTGAAAGAACAGCATGTATATTATCTATGGTGAAACGGACCAACAGCCCAGGTGGGATGCATGAGTCAGGTGCTCGGGCCTGGTGCACTGGGAGGACCCTGAGGAGTCGGGTGGAGAGGGAGGTGGGAGGGGGGATCGGGATGGGGAATACGTGTAACTATATGGCTGATTCATGTCAATGTATGACAAAACCCACTGAAATGTTGTAAAGTGATTGGCCTCCAACTAATAAAATAATATTAAAAAAAAAAAAAAAATTATCAAACTGGCCACTAGGTGTCACAAAAGTAAAACTTTCAAAAAATAAGTGGTGTTAATAGCGGACAACTGTCTATCTAGAAAAATGACTTTGACACTCATAAACTCTGTCTGCATGTTTATGTCTCCAAAACCAAGCAAAATAAGATCAGCTTCAGAGATATTTCACCACCGAAACAGCTCTTTCTCAGAATCCTGATGGAGAGAAGAGGGTGGCCCAGAAATCGGCGCTATTTAAAGAGAACATCGGTTCCACGTGAGCCGCCTACCTGCGGATGGTGAAGGTGCCTGGGGAGCCGGCTGTCACTCTGCACTGCTCTGCTGGGGAGCCGGAGCAGGGTTCTCAGATGGTGCTTCACCTGCCTTGGTCTGAAACACACAGTAAAACCACAAACCAGAAATGAACCGACTTCCACGGCAGCGGAGAGTTCAAGACTGAAAGTAGAGATCTTCCTGCCCGCAGAGGTAAATCACTGTGCAAACTCTTAACTACTCTTAAAGTTGGAGTCAAAAATTAGAACCACTGAAGAATGGCTTCCAAACGGCAACTAAACACCATCACTCTCCACAGCTGAGAGTCATAAAAAATATACAGTCACTTTCAACACTTGCTGAGTGTTGTTCCTCTCTATAAACGCCGTCCTTTGTTTGGAGAGCTCTAACCATTCTGACTAGAGTGTTAATTGGTTGCATACAAATATTTGGTTTGCGAAATGGGCAAGGCATTCTTTCTCTCTCTCACCCTCTCTGTGTATATAATACCTTTATGAAAATGTTATTATACATAAAGATACACATATGACACATATTTTTGGCCTCAGTTTTCAGACTATGAAACCACCCTTAGAAGAGAATAGTAAAGGCTGACATGGTCCAGGGTGGTCTGGCAGCATCTCCTCTGACTAGCTGGCCTCACCTCTTTGCCATCCTGTGAAGGAGCGTTAGGGGGACGGGGGCGACGCCGATAGTTATAGGGGCGCTGGTATCCACGGCGAGCAGGTGGCTGGTTTGGACCATTGGCCGCTTGTTGATTCTCCTTATCTTCAGCCTCTCCAACAGCTGGGGCAGGTCGTGGGCGAGGAGGGCCCCTGGAGCAGAGAAAAGAGAACATGTGCAATCGGAAAGGGCCTTCAAGAACAGTAGGTTTTGTCTTTAAAGGTTTAAAAAGTCAAGGGATCGAGACTTACTCCTAGAATTATGCAAGGCTAATGTGGCAAATGGAACACAAGGATGAGATTAAAAAAAAAAACAAAACTATTTTTCAATCATTTTCCTCCTTCACAGTGAACAAACATCTCCAGAACATACGATTTGGTCCTACCAGGCACTGTGGGTATAAAAATTAAGAAAAGCGCCTGGTATCTGCCCTCTGTGGACAGCCTGCCGTGAAGACGGGGAGACCCAGGGGATTCAACACAGCAAGAAAACGAACACTGGTCCCTGTGTGCCGAGGCCTGCGCTCTGTGCTTTCATTTAATTATCTCATTTAATGTCAAGGTTCATTCTGTGAGTTTAAGATTTAGAGTGAGAAAACCAAGAGGCGTAAAAGTGAGTATTTGATTGAACCACATAGGATTGCTGCTTTTATAGGTCAAAAAGGTCGAATATAACCTTCCCAAGGTCACACACAGCTAGAGACTGACAAAATTGGGATCCGCAGGATCTTTTTCCTGTTTTCCTTAAGACATTTTTATGAAGTTTCTTTTATTTCCAAAGTCCTTAGTAGTGAATCATTCGAATGACAGCATCTAAAATTACAAGGAATCTTGTGAGAAAAAACAATGTAGAATGCTGCCAATCAGGAGAGCTCGAGTAATATCCTTACTCTCCTGTCAATAATCCCATTTTGCCAAACTTCAAGGGGGTGTGGATGTCATTTGCGAATGAAGCTCTTCAAGGAGAGGGCAAAGGGCTTACAATATAAAAAGCTTACAATGAACCTTGGAGAGTCTAGCCAATTCGATTTTCACAAGGGATAAAGCAGAAATAAAACAACATTCCTTTCACTACTCTTAACATCCTTGGTAGTAGTAATAATCAATTTATTGAGGGCTTACTATATATCAGGCAACATTCTGATTATCTTAAATGCCTGAGAGTACATCTAACCTTACTGACAACGGTGAAATATTCCTTATTGTCCATTTTATAAACCTGGTGACTCTGTCTAAGAGGAGTCCTGAAACTTATGAGAAGGAGATACAGCTACAGGTGAGCTGCTAGTCATAGGGTGGGAATTTAAACACAGACAACTGGATCTGAAGTTCGTTGATTCAACCCCTGCATTAGACCACTTCATTATCAGAACATTCAGTAGGGCAAGTCCCCAACGAGTTGCAGACTTTCAAAGATGCGAATGTGCTTGCCCTCCCTCTCCTGTTGCTGACAGTCCTTCAGGTCCACCATCTCCCACCTCCTCGCCCTTCTCCAGTCAGTAACTCTTCTTGCCTGGTCACTTCTTGCTAGCCCCTGTGCGCCATCTGTTGTACTGACTGGACTATTGTACTTTTAAGGTACTGTATTATAAGATTAAAAATGGGTTTTTTTTTGTTTTTTTATTGAAGGATAATTGCTTTGCAGAATTTTGTTGTTTTCTATCAAACCTCAACATGAATCAGCCATAGGTATACACATATCCCCTCCCTTTTGAACCTCCCTCCCATCTCCCTCCCCACCCCACCCCTCTAGGTTGCTGCAGAGCAACCTGTTTGAGTTTCCTGAGCCATAGAGCAGATTCCCCTTGGCTGTCTATCTTACATATGGTAATGTAAGTTTCCATGTTACTCTTTCCATACATCTCTCCCTCTCCTCCTCTCTTCCCATGTCCAAAAGACTATTCTCTATGTCTGCTTCTCCACTGCTGCCCTGTAAATAAATAGTGTTTTATGTACACGTTATTTGCATGAAAAGTATTATAAACCTATTATAGTACAGTACTGTCTAGCCGATTGTGTTACATGGGTACCGAGGCTAACTTTTTACGACTTATGAATGAAGCATGCTGGACTTATAGGCATGCTCTTGGGACAGAACTCATTGGCATGTAGGGGACTTATTGTATCACAAATACATGCTGGCAGCCAATTCTTCCTCCATGTGTAGCGCTACCACTGAATATCTTATCAGTTAATTTCTGTTGCTCTCATCTCATTAAATATAATAAAATAAAAATTAAGTGTGAATTTACATCATGTGAAAGTTATCAGAAACAAAGAATGCTTTGGTAAAGGGATAACTAGAAATTTTAGTTGTTACGGAACAGGGGAAATGTCACATAGCCATCTAAAAACACATATATTGCAGAGCCCCACCAAACCTTGGACATATGGTCAAAGCAGTCACATCTTCTCGTTACATAATAAATCCAAAACAAACAGACCTGCAACAACCCCAGCCACCTACTGTCACTGGCAAGTTCTTCAGTTGGTCAGTAGTCAGTAGGCAACGTCACCTACCTCCGGTATCTTGCGCGGTAAGTTGGATTCCGATGGACTGGTCCCTGAAGCTGCGCTCCTTCTGGGACCCCATCCTTCATCTCACCAATCTCACCGGCCTGGAGGGAGGCGAGGAGAGCTGAAGTGAGTGTCAGAATGCAGGATATGAGACACAGCACACAGTTGCATTAAGAAAAAAATTTTAAAGGAAAAAAAGAAAGGCTTCATTACAAAGCTGGGGACTCACTTTTATCAGTGAACCGTGTACTGATTAAATGTGTGTGAATGATAGGAAAGAAAGACAGACTCAGTCCCACGAGACAGTCTTTTCCTGATTCCCGTGCACCTAAATTTATTTTACAATATTGCTGCTGCTGCTGCTGCTAAGTCGTTTCAGTCGTGTCCGACTCTGTGCGACCCCATAGACGGCAGCCCACCAGGCTCCGCCGTCCCTGGGATTCTCCAGGCAAGAACGCTGGAGTGGGTTGCCATTTCCTTCTCCAATGCATGAAAGTGAAAATATTAAACATGTTAAAATGTTCCATTCATCTCCTGAAAGAAAACCTTTATTGCCAAAGGAAATGGAATGATATACTATATTAGAGCAATGAGAATCTTCAGTGGGCCTGAGAATTTCAAACTCAAACCCATTCATTCTACAAACAGGGTACCCCTTTGATACAGTAATGGTTTCTACATTCAAAGGTCACCCCATGTCTCTTAACCACACCTTCACCTCTGATTCCTTTTTTTTTACAATTTTTTCCTTTAACCTGTTTGCATATTTATTGAAGTATAACAATAAATAATAAAAAAATACTTCCTTGAGAAATTTATTTGAAGCTGGGGGAGTTAATTACAGAATTTCCAGGGGAAGACAGAACAAAAAACTAACAACCAACCCATCCAAAATCTCTGGTTTTCTTCATAATACAGACACATCTCAATCTGCTTTTTCCCACTCAAAGGTAATATCCCTTCCTTCTCCATACTTCACTAAGAAAAGAGAATCAGTCAGAGAAGAATCTCTCTATTCTTTCACCATCAAATCTACCACCCCATACCCACATTTGCTTTTTCTTCTCTCACTCAGCTGATTAAGTGGTCCATGCCCACAGACAAAGTCAACCCTTCTCTCTGGCCTACGAGGACACGAACTCTCAATCCTCCTCTCCTCCATCAGCTCCATCCAGGCATATAAACATGCTGAAATAACATCCATCTCTTCCAACTGTGTTCTTTAAATTACCACAAAGTAACAAGGTGGTTGAAAGTATAAACTCAAAACCTCAGACTCCATTTGATTTCGTCAGTTGTCTCAATAATGTCATTTACAATAAAAAGACTCACTTAGAACCATGACCTTAATCTAGTTGTCTCTTTAACTGGAACAGTTCTCCAGTCTTTACTTGGCTTTCACGATCTTGATACTTTCAAATGTTACAAGTCAGTTATTTTGCAAAATACTCCTGAGTTGGGTTTGTTTAGGGTCTCCACATGATTAAACTTACACATCCTTGGAAGCAAGCCACAACAGTGCTCTGGATTCTTCTCACCGCATCCTGTTGGCCAGCATATGGTGTCAATTCCTACTTAATTCCTACTGTTATTGACAGTGTTCACTGAGAAGAACCCCGGGGGAAGTTCACACTTTTCCCCTTTGCAATGCATGAGGATTTTGTGAAAAAAGTACTTTCAAAAGCCTGTAAGTGTTTCATTCTTCACCAAATTAAATATATTTGTTTATATCTGTAGACTTTTACATTTGTTTATATCTTATATAGAAAACTCCTGGTTTTCTACTTTATTCAATGAGCTGTAATCTGTTACTATCATTACTGGCCAATGGGAGCCCTGTCCAGCTGGCTTGGGTCCTCTGGATGTGACTCCAGCATTCTTTGAGCACTTCCTTGTTTTCTGGCACAACAAGATGTTCTAGGCTCATATTGTACTTTCTCTGGCCTGGCTCTGAAATTGGCCGGTTCTCCAAAAGGGCTTCTATTTTTTATTGGAGAATGGTATTCATAAATGGAAAATTGGGGGCCAGGCACGCTCAGTGCTATTAAAGTGTCACTGATTTCAGGCCATTTCAGTAGGCAGAAATAATACACAGACACAAATACATACCGCACATACATACACCGTAAGTTACATGTGTGTGATGTCTGTATATGTGTGGCATATTTGATCCCCCACCAAATGACTTTAGGTTGTTGGTGAAGGGAGGGAGGCCAGGAAAGAATTCAATGTAAAAACATAATCAAATCAAACAAAAACCCTGCCCTGACCCTGCATCCTCCACCAGCCATGGCCCCGTTTCTCTGAGCTCCTCTACAACATCCATACACACAGAGGTGGAAGACCCCCTCTGCCAGCCCAGACACCTCCTCAAAGGGGACTATCACACCGCCTCTTCGCTCTTTCTTGAATTCAGAGACTTTTGGCCTCACATCCCGCTAACCTCCAAGTTACCAAACCTACTAACCTAGTCAGTCTCCCTCCCTCCCTTCCTCAATAGCACTTAACAGCACTTCCTTCCAGGACATTCTCTCCCCATCTGCTCCTTCCCATTGTCCTCTACCGGACTCCTTGTCTCCCTAATCCTCCGCTGCTGCTGAACCCCGAAACTCAGTCCTTGGCTCAGTTCTCTACCTATACTCGTCTTACCAGTCCCTCTCCCCCTGGCCCAGGCCTTTACCTACGTTTTGATGTCTCCACACGTGCAGCCACAGTCTCGTCTACCCTCCCGGCTCCCTTCAGCCTTTGCATTGTCCCCATTCCCTTCACCCTTTGTGCCTTTTCCGCTGTGTGGACTGGACGCCTTGTTCCCTTGCCTCTTTTAGGTCACTTTTGAAACATCCTCAAAGACTCTGTCTCCCACCTCATCTAAAATCACATCCTCTTAACTCAAGCCACTCTCTGCCTCTTGCCTCTTTTATTTTTCTGCCAAGTTGACTTCTCTCCCCTTGGAGGTGATATGTAATGTGTCCAGAAGATCTCCAAATGCCTTCTGTCTCTCTGCCCAAACCTGGTCTTCCTTCGCTTACTCCTAACACCACACATCCACTCCATCATCAGATGCTGCCACTTCCTAAATGTGACCACTCCTCACACCTCCCCGCTAGCACTCTTAATTCCTGCCCTGACTGCCCCTCCACAGGGCAAAGGAGGGAGCTGGTCTCCCTAATTCTGCTGCTGCCTCCTGTGGTCCAGCCTCCTTAAACTGGCGATTTCTCAAATACGTTTCCTCCCCTATTTAGATCCCTTAACTAGTTTTTCATCACATTGAGGGAGGGTAGGTCAACAATTCTTATTATGGTCTACAGTAGGCATGCCTAATCTGCCCTGATGCTACCTTAATCTAACCTCTTACCCCTCTATTCACCCGTAACATCCCAACCACATGAGCCTCCCTTAGTTCTCAGAACAAGCAAAGCTGCTGCTTCTTCAGGAACTTCGATTCACACACACACACACACACACACACACACACAGAAAGGAACACATATAAAGGATGAACATTTACTAGAATGACGGAACAGGAGACTAGACAGATCGAGTTTAAACCAAAGTCTACCATCCATGTGACCTAAGGTAAAAGCTGCTAATTTCTTAAACTACTCAAATCCCTTTGCTTGTAACAACAACAACAAAAATATGGATGCCACTGCCAATTCCATAAAGCTGTGGGGAAAACTAAGAACTGATTTCAAACATCTGTCTCTTGGTGGAGGCCAAACAATGCTGCTGCTTTTCCTCTGTCATATAATTCTCTTCTCGGAGATGACAAACAGTTGATATCAGCTCAGTAACTGCCATGACTTATTTGCCAAATATCAAGAATTATTATCTTTGAAAAAGGGAAGTCATTTGAACACGGCTATATCACGCTATAACGACATCCTCCGTACACAAGGGAAATACTACTGGCTGGTATAGTATCATTTTCTTTCTGTTGTGTCCAATAAATTTCACGGTTTTGTACAAGTGTGGGCAAAGATTTTTCTATTTGATGTCCACAATCTTTACCACTTCAGAGATCTCTCCATATTTTTAAGCCATTATATCACTGACTCAATGGACATGAGATCGGGTGAACCCCGGGAGTTGGTGATGGACAGGGAGGCCTGGCGTGCTGCGGTTCATGGGGTCGCAAAGAGTCGGACACAACTGAGCGACTGAACTGAACTGAACTGAACACAGACAACCTGGAAAGTTTTAGAAACATTCATTTGGTGCTGTTGGTTGACTTAAGTTGACTTCTGTCAATCAACATAGTATGTATTAGAAGGGTTCTCAGGAAAAGTGGCTGAGGCTCTTATTTTAGCTACTAAATAAATAAGAATTTCAACCCAGGTTAAGACAACTAAAATGCAGTTACCTGAATATGCACACATTTTCAAAGTTAGTTTTCAACCTGCTTTTCTGCATAGCACACAAGAATCCCTTTGCTCTGAACCTCCTATTCCTAAGGTGAAATATACTTTTCTTTCAACCAATATTGATTGAAATATTGGTTGAAAGAACCAATATTCTCAAAAAAAATGCTACATATGTATATGCTAAACATGAAAAAAGATTATTTCAGGAAGGCACTACCGACTCCCTAAAAATAAATGTGTGTCGTCGTCTCCCTGACTCTTCCTGTCCTCATTTCCTAGAGGCCCAGGGTGCTGCCCTAAAGAAACCTACTATGCCTCATGTACCCAATGTCTCCATATAAGTAAGGTTACTTGCTATTTTTAGCACATTTGTCAGGGACAGCTGTTAAAGAGTAGAAGGGGGAAAAAAAACAAGAAGCAATGTAGGAAGGACACAGTCATGCATGATAGGATAGGAGAAGGGCAGCAAAGAACAGACTGAACACAGTGTTCAGTAAAAACACTCAGTGGACAAATAAAAACCAAGGACACTAAGAGGAAGAAGGTGTAAGAGGACCCAAAATGAGGTCCTCTCCCAAGATTTCCAAGTTTCCTGGGAACTGCAAAGTTGGTGAAAGGCTTATTCACTACAGGTCAAGTTCACAACAGTTGTATCAGTATTTTGCAGTAAAAAAAGAAAAAAAGGGACAATCATCTCCACGTTCCTATGAGGTTTCCTTAATCATCAACATTATCTCATCTAAATTAAGGACTTTATAGACACCCTCCATCCTGAGTTGTCACACACTACAGTCTTTATCTTGGATTTTATCATCACAGCCCCAAGTTGGAGGCAACTATCCCCATTTAATGGATGGACAAGTTAATCTCACAAGCTCACAGTAAGTAGCAGAGATAAGACTCAAACCCAGGCCTGACTGACTTCAGAGTTCAGCTCTGACACCCTCACTTGTCCCTACTTTATGTCTTTCATTTTTTCCATAAACTTGAGACTGTACTTTGTCCACCAGGGTCCCTGGGTATAGGCAAGGCTCAAGGTTCATGTGGTCGTGCTTTTAGAAATGAGACTAGAAGGAACGTTCTCAGAAAGCAGACAGGTCTGTTGGGTTAAGTAGCATCAGCATCGGGAAGCCAAAAGCAAGGTTTGATTTCCGGCCGCTGGTACTGGAAGAGGAGGAGGAAGAGGAGGCAGAGCAAGGACGGAGGGGTGAGGACTGCCGGAGAGAAGTCCCAGGTGCTGGTTTACCTGCATCCTGCTGGGATGGGGGAAGACCCGGGAGCGGCGGTCAAAGGTCTGTCCCACGTGGTAAGGCGGGAAGCGCCGCCGGTACTGGGGGCGGTACTGGGGGCGGCGCGGCTGACTCCGGGCCCCAGAGAACTGCCCGGCCGCGGCGGGGGCCTCCAGTCCTTCACTGCTGCCGCTCCCTTCCTCCTCCTCCTCCCCAGCGTACTAGCGAAGCAAAGAAACAGAGGTTCAGAGGAGGTGTCGGCAGGGAAAGCAGCAAAGAATACCATTTAAGCTGAGCATATCAACGAAAGAAAAAAAATTCCCCCCGCCAACGGAACGATCCCTTCTAGTATATTGACAAAAATGCATTTACCCCTGATCATCAGGCGATGACCTGAGATAAGCTACATTAAGATTAAAGCAGATCTGCGCAGATAAAATACCAAGAAGCGGAAAAGCAAGTGCAATTAATTGCTAAAGAATTTAGTTCGCATCTAGTTAGAATTGGTCAGTATCAGTTGACTAACCACCCAAAAAACATTTACACAGTTTAGAGTATTTGACTCCACCAAATATGTCTCCCCAACACTGGCCATCCACTGGGGCAAAGTCAAGAAAAATATATTTTGTATATTCTGTGGTTGATCCTAAGTAGTTTGCTTCCTGGAGTGGTTGGGTTCTCAAAGTGTGGATGGGGATCTCTGAGATCCTTCTTAGGTGGTCATCAAGGTCAAACTGTTCTCATAAGGCTGGCAGGATGCTGTCTTTTCCCATCTCATTCTCTCCTGAGTTGGGGGCAGAAGGAGGGTTGGAACTCCCAGAAGCTACAGTGACACGTGGTCCCTCATAGCCCCAAGGCAGAAGGAGCTGTGAGAATCCAGCTCTCTTTTATTAAACCAACATCAGTGATTGGCAAAAACCTGAAGCAACACCACTCTTTTCACTCAATTAAAAAATAGCTTTCATTTAAAAAAAAAAGTTATTTGTATTTACAAGTAATAGCTTATTTTAAAATAAATCTTTTAAATTCTGCTTTACTTTCCAATACCATAAATATTAATAGATATGAACATACATAAAAACTCTGGGATCCCATAATTAAGCATATAAATGGGTCCAAAAACCAGAAGGTTTGAGAACCACTGACTTACGGCATACCTCTCTTTATTTGTTTAGGACTAAAGTATTAATTGCACTTTAATACATAGTAGCAAGTAATAAATACAGTTTCTGAATATAATAAACCTTCTTAGCACAAGGAACTATTGAATCATTTTATCTTTTTCCTATATTTAAACTACCATTTCACATACTAACATTTTATATCAAAAAATATAAGTAAAAAACTAAACATCCCTTAAAGAATTTATTTCAAATCTTACTTTAAAGGGGGATTGCAATGCCAAAGGTAGTCTTAAGGGAAGTAACTATAGTTTTTAAAAAATGAACAAATTTAGAATGAAGAAAATTAAATGACTGATGTTGGGGGTGAGACTATTTAAGATTTAGAACCCTCCAGAAAACCAAGCAAACATGAGCAATGAAATTCTCAAAGAGGAAAAGCTTCAAGTATAGCCTCAACTAGTCTAATTTCAGAAAATCCAAGTAACTCTATATTTCATAAAATCTGTATCAGATATAATCCCCAATGATTTAAAGTCATATTAGCATAGAAAATGTTCCTCCAAATAGTGTGACTGAATAGACTGTAAATTGTTTTTCTCTTTAGGTTTCTCTGTATCTGAGTTTTCTATAGCCAAATCTTTCATTAAGATTAGTTTTACAAAATAAGAACAATGGTACCACCACTGCCAAACACACTCAGAAAGCTGTCAGGACCCAAAACATCACAACAGAAAACCTTCATTTATGTTTATTTTCAGAATTTTGATAATTTTGTTTCTAAACATCACATATATGACTTCAGAATTTCGAGCTGAGGAGAAACATCTTTGAAGGAAATTTTTTCACTAAAGGCTTTTTACCACTTGTACGTCTGAGTTAACCTAGAAATCAAAACAATTACAACTAGTGTTCCATGAATCTGGTGAACCTGAAAGAGTTAACATGATATAGTAGATGCTATGGTAGCCTATTCCTACTGTCTCTGACACAGTTTGTTATTAAAATCAAACAGGATAAGCAAAACATGGGTAAGAGAAATACAGGAAGAAAAACAAGATACCATATGGAATCTGATAAAAAACAATTTGGCTGCGTGTTTAAGATGACACAATGAAGAGAGGAAGCATTTAGGTAAGCAGAAAAATACTGTTCTATCCAAGTGTAGAGATATAAACCACTCTCAATCTGCAAATACTTCATTCTGGTGAGATTTTTTTCAAAAGTTTTCCCTGGATGATGCACATAGCCACAATCCTGTGTTCGCAAAGCATGTTGAGTTTTATTCCAGAGTACCAATCAATCCCAGGTACTAATTCTAGAAACATCAAAAAATGACTCATATCTAAGAGGTTCCTCATGACCACAAGTTGGGTGCCTCAAGAATATTTTAAACTGAGCCTCCTAAGAAAGCTCCAGCCAGACTTGGCTGTAAACCCTTTCACTACGATTGGTACCAATCTACAGGACTAAAAATCCAGACAGTTAATTATTGCTTAACTTTGAAATAATGGGAAATGCTATGCTAAATAAAACAGCTACATGATTGAGGCAAATCACTTAATATTTCAGTGGCCAGCACTACCCATCACTTACTCCAGAGCTGTTCCTCATTTTTCCTTGCCAAGGAAAGGCTGACTTTCTTAGAAAGGGTCAGCGCCAAGGGATGAACAACAGATGTAAGCCAATTACAGAAGTCCCTGGCCCCTTCCCCCTACCCCACCCAGTTCGGTTCTGGCCGATAAAGGAGACAAAAGAAGAGAAAACCTTTTTGACAACTTTGGCATGGCCCACCATAATTAAGCCTTCTTGTTACAAGATAATTAAATGGCTGTTACTTGCAGCCAAATGCAAACAAACTGATAAAACTGCTGAATGGCAAAAATGTCCCACAAGACCAGTGGGGATAAATTCTGAACACGAAAAATTTCCCATCCAAAAAAATCACTGTGTTTCCAGAAGATACAGCATTTATGTGCTCCAAGTATACACACTTAATTTTATATGTGCACATTTCTCGGGTCACTGATGATGAAAGAGGCAACGTACATTGCGGGGCGGTCCACGGCGCCTGCCGTAGTAGCCGCGTCTGTAGCGACGCCGGTCAGCAGCGTATCGGCTCCCTTCCACGGGAACGCCATCCGGGCCGGTCACATTGGCTGCTTCTGCACCCTGAGAAAGGAAGAAAGCAAAGATGGCCTTCGAGTCAGAAAGAAGCCAAACAACCAAAAGCATCGCCTTAGACAGCCAGAGGGTTTAAGACTGGCAGGAGGTACTAGAAGTTCCTCCGGTGGCCTCAAAAACACACCCTCGTTTTAATAAGGTGAGCAAGATGCTTGATGTCCTGATTTAAATGTATACAGCATGACACCCGACACTGACGCAACACTGTTTATCAACTATGCTGCAATGTAAAATAAAAAGTTTAAAAACTAGTAGATGTACATACAGCTTGCTTCCTTCCACAAGCTTTACTCTCTTGATTCAAGAGCAATAAGTATATATATTTATCTTTAAGAAACATAAAACTAGTAGATATAAAGCAACTGGAGCAAAGGAA
Organism: Muntiacus reevesi; assembly: GCF_963930625.1. Lineage (NCBI taxonomy): Eukaryota > Metazoa > Chordata > Mammalia > Artiodactyla > Cervidae > Muntiacus > Muntiacus reevesi. The sequence continues at coordinate 43,346,901 of NC_089249.1, read as the reverse complement.
TGCTAGACCAGGAAGAATATTCTTCACTGGAAATAACTGAGACAATGCTCTCTTCCTGGAAAATACTGAAACCTGTTACTCTGTGAGGTACCAAGACAATCCACTCATGGGCTCCCGTGGTCTGCCCAGCACTGAGCTAGTGAGAGGGAAATTCTTCCCAGTGTGGCAGGGGCAGGAATGAAGGGCCGTTGCCTCAGCGCCTGCTTTCATACACAGTGTCCACAAAAGTAGTCTCTCTTTAAATCTTCTTCTTATTGTTGAAACAGACAGAGCCTTCAGATTCTCTATGGACAAGTGGATAAAGTAATGCTTCAAAAATATAAAAAGTCCGGGTATAGGAGATTCAAAAGGGTGAAACTCCACTCTAAGTCCATTTGTATAACCTCACATACTGAAAATACACAGAAGTAAAATTAACCTGGCTAAACAAAATTTTAATAGTTGGATGGGACATTAGGGATCGTTACAGGTCAGCATTTGCTGGTAGATAACTTGGAACTCTGAAAGATCAGCAAGATACCCTGGGATCACATTGGTAAAGATCACTTAAATTTTTATATGAGATGAAATAAAGTGTTTCTCTTTTAAAACAGGAAACAGTTTGAGAGCTGCTAAGAATAGGAACTATGGAATGAATGGTGTGTATATCAGAAGAACTATCATCTGGGAGTGAACTAGTCAGCTTATAATTAAAAAATAAAGCATAAAAGACATTACTAATATTAGAATTAAACATATCACATCATAAAAAACCTGTCGATGCACATCAAAATGATCCTTTTAGTTTCCTGGGTTATTCTTCATCTGAGGATAGCGGTTATACAGTCTGTCAAGATGCCTCTGGCTTTTCAAAATCCAAGCCAAAGAGAAAACATAATGATTATATTTGATTTTATTCTTAAAAAAAAAAAAGGTATCTTTCACCCCAAAACAGCTTTTATCAATTTTTAATACTATAAAACTATCTTAATTTTTAAAATTTTATTTATGTATTTATTTTTGGCTGCCTTGGGTCCTCATCACTGCACATGAGCTTTCTCTAGCTGCAGCAAGCAGCAGCTAAGCTCTAGTTGTGCACAGGCTTCTCGTTGCCATGGCTTCTCTTGCTGCAGGGCATGGGCTCCAGGAGGGTGTGCGGGCTTCAGCAGTTTCAGCTCCAGGGCTCTAGAGCACAGGCTCAATAGCCGTGGTGCACAGGTTCAGTTTCTCTGCAGCACGTGGGATCTTCCCAGATCAGGGATGGAACCCATGTCTGCTGCACTGGCAGGTGGATTCTTTAGCACCAAGCCACCAGGAAAGCCCTGTTTTAATTTTAAATTTCACTTGAGAATACATTTGGTATTAGATTTGTCATTTTAAAATAAGATTTGTCATTTTAAATCTTCAGAAATTAGCTTTTCCTTCCATGATTAAATAGGGTTTCATTTATTAAAATGGAAATTAAAATATGCATTTATACTGCGTCAAACAATGCCTATGACAGTCAATAATCAGAAATACTTTTACTTAAAGAGTCGCTTCTTTCTGTCATACTAAAAATCCCAAGTACTGTTAACTCATAAAGGACTGAGAGACCATTTACTAAGCGAGAAAATAATGCCAGCACCCTGGATACCCAACCACAATCTCCTCTCACCTTCTCTCCTTCAACCACATCGAACTCTACGGTTTCTCCATCTCCTACACTGCGCAGGTATTTCCGTGGGTTATTTTTCTTGATGGCAGTCTGTCAAGATAAAAAAAAATTCTGAATGAAGCATAGGTCAAAGTTGGCCACAGAGTTCATCCCTGTCAAGATTATTGGCTCTACTGAAGAAATCGTTGATCTAACGTTGTTGTTGTTTAGTCGCTAAGTCGTGTCAGACTCTTTGTGACCTCATGAACTGCAGCGCACAACACTCCTCTGTCCACGGTGTTTCCCAGGAAAAAATACTGGATTTCTTCCTCTAGGCATCTTCCCGACCCAGGGATGGAACCTCTGTCTCCTGCATGAGCAGGCGGGTTCTTTACCACTAAGTCACCAGGGAAGCCCTGATTTGTTCTCCCAACTAACCTGCATCTTCAAAACAACAACAGCAAAACAAAAAAAAACACTATACAACTATGTTCCACATTACTTTCTTGATTTCATGTTATCCTTCAAAATTCATCTTGGTAGGTGGGTCAAATAGAAAGTGCAGTTATACTGAAGAACTAATCGTGATACTGAATAGGTGCTGGATAGATACTGGATTGATGCGTTTCCTCACACTATGAAGTATCTTGGATCAGACTCTATTTTCCATCATTGTGGGGGCTGTGGGATGGGGGATACCTCCATAAAATTTTACACATGCACATAAACACAAAAATATGGGGATAGAGACTTCAGTGGACAAGAGAAACTGCTAACCTCCAAAGAAATTTTAAAAATCCAAGGGAGGATAAATATTTCTGACAATATATGAAAATACCTCAAGAACAAAAACACTGCTGATAACCTTCCCCTCTCCCATTTTACAGATGAGGAAACCAACTGGAGGCTGATAAGTGATTTATCTGAGTTTATAAAAATACAGCCTGGGGGAAGGAGGCGGGTGGGTGGGGTAGTGTATACCCTATACTATAACTGTGTGATATTTATTCAAATTTTTCTCATCACATCATTCACATGTCAGCTCATCCCTATGCGCTCCCTGATAAATAACACTGAAAGGTTAATGACGTTATTCTGCAGTGAACATGGGTACCTACATACCTGCTTAAGAACAGGCTTCTCTCTTTCAATCAATGGAGGGAAGAAAATAATTCCTGCAATGAATTCCCATTTCGTCGGCTGGTATCTCTAAACAGTTAAAGGGGCTCTGGGTTTCTGTGGAACTAGGTCAGCCTTGTTTTATAAAGCGATTAGGCATGTGTAATCTAGCCCTTCCCTTACTCTGAGTAGGAGGGAGGGAAAAAAAAAAGACCTCACCCACAGAGGAAAAAGGCAGTTCAGGACAGGATATACGCGCAGGCCGCCTGAACGTTCAGCCAGTCCAAAAACAGCCCCTCCCTACCGGCTCGTTCCCTTTTTCCTGTTAAACTGGGCAAGCCCCAGCACACCGAGGTGACTCACTGCCCAGCCTCCGGGGGGCTGGAATCAGGTCACACACGCACAGGCCAGCGAGGCTGGCCGCTGGCACAGACTCTTCTGAGGTCCCTTTATGCCAGCAGTCACCAGAGGCAGAGTGCTTACCCCAAAAAACTCTATTACCCTCCAGGTGTTATAAGCAACACTCCCTTTTGGTCTGTTCTGACTTTAAAAGTCACTGTGTCTGAACCAAGTAACCCACTCCAGTTACCCAGGCACAACTGGAATATAACTGGTAGAAACCACAAGGGGAGAGCTTCCTCTGAGATAGCACTCTCTCCAATCACCGAACTCTACCCCATGGTGCAGAGGATCCTAAACGGCATTAAAACACAGAAAACCAGATGCTCGACAGAGCCCTGGAGGTGACCGTGCTGGCATTGGGACCTGTCTCTGTACTTCTTGGTCGTTATTCACTGAGAACCGCACATATGTGAGACAATTCACTGAAAACTAACCATACAAAAAGAAAACTAAATGCACATAATGCCTTTAACCTCTGTTGCCAAGCAAGTCCAGGATACAGAATAACATCCGAGGTCAATAATGTAGAAAAAGACTGAGCTTCCTGTACACAGAAGTCCATGTTTTCCGTATTTTGCACTCTTTCTACATCTCCTTTGAATACAGGGGACTACAGGCCTATTTGATCTGGACTTGTGCTAAGCAGGACAGAGGAGGGGACTGCCTGGGAGTCGGAGTCTCCTTATATCTTGGATCTTGCGTGTGTTCAGTTGCTAAGTCATGTCCAACTCTTCTGTACCCCACGGACCGTAGCCCACCAGGCTCCTCTGCTCATGGGATTTCCCAGGCAAGAATACTGAAGTGGGTTGCCATTTCCTTCTCCAAGGGGTCTTCCCCACCCAGGGATCGAACCCGAGTCTCCTGCATTGGCAGGTGGATTCTTTACCCCTGAGCCTCCTGGAAAGCCCCCATGTCTTGGATACACCCATTCCAGCCATCTGCTTCGCTGTGCTATTTACCCAAGTTCAAGTTGCTCTGATGAAGGGGGGTTTAACCAGCACCGACCCGGGCAAAGGTAAGGTGGGGCCCAGCCAAACACAAGGAGGAAACACAGTCGGGCGCACAGGCTGCTAACATGGAAATAGAAGTGCTTTAGCTAAAGACTCGAAGGCTTTAAAAATTAGCACGTGGTCTGATTATTACTTCATTAAGCTCAAAAAATAAAAACCGTCTGAAAACAGTTAATGTGATGGAAGAGAAGAGCTCAAGTGCTAATCTTAAAATGTGGAACTGGGCCCTCTTGCCAAAATAAAACCCCAGAAGGAGTTTCGAGCAGAATAGCAACGTGCAGGGCTTCACTTTGGGAAAGGGATAATAATAGCACATTACAGACGCCCCTCTCCTCAGAGCGCAAAGGTCACAGTTATAGTCCCTCTTACCTGATGTACAAAGACATCTTCTTTGGTGTCATTTCTGTTGGAAGACAAAAAGCTCACAGTTAAAAGGACTAGGTAAGTGGGAAAACTTAAAACAACAGTTTAGAGCCTAGGACTTCAAAACACAACATAGATGTCTGTCTGTCCTCTAAACTCAGATGCCTCAAGTCAATCCTCCTCAAAAACTTCTAAACCCCAAAGGGACCCACCTCACTCCTCCATGACAGTGGTGCCTGGCTTCATGCACACACAGTCAGCCTACCGCAACACCCGCTTCCTCTCACCTCTCTCTAAATCACATGGTGCGTAACCAGAGCCCGAGGCTTCCCTCCCAGGAAAAGCAGAGCAAGACAGTTGAAAGGACAGGGCACAGCTGTGAACTAGGCTCTCCTTACACTGAAACCTAAAACAACACCCCCCCTCCGCCACCACCCTACCCTAAACCCCCACCCCACCCCCACTGCCCACCAAAACATACAAGGAAGAATTTAGAGGAATTTTTTTTTTTTTTTTTTTTTAAGAAGGCAGAGTCCTAGCTAGGAGGGCTAGAGAAAATGATGGTATCATATAAAAACATCACAACACTCTCACCGCTGGCAGCTGTGTTCTCATTCCTATATGGTTAGAAGTTGCCATGGTTTAAAGAAAACACTGTGGTTTCTCCACAGGACTTGGACCAGACCTGGGTTACAGATCCAGCTCAATTACTCACTAGTTGTGTGACCTGAGGAAAGTTGCTTAACCAGTCTAGGATTCCACTGCTCCATCTGTGCAATTGTGGATACCCACTCAATTATCTTAAGGCCCTTCCCCTCTCTCTATTGTCCCCACCGCCACTGTTTTTTCTTTTAATGACCAGATTATATAAAATAAGTTAGTTATCTGTGTTTTAGAAATGCATTCCAATTAATGTTTAATGATCAGTAGCTTAGAAATGAGAGTATTTACACGGCTCGAAAATCTGAAAACTTACACAAATCATTAATAAAGTATGGGAAAAGACACCAACAGCAGGTGCCACAGGACGAGGACATGTTTAAATAAAACATGCAGAGATACACACACATACCGATTTATAAATCCATATCCATTTCTGACGTTGAACCATTTGACAGTGCCAAGGACTTTGGTGGCTAAAATAGGATTAAGCAGATAAATTAGTATCTGACCTACAAAGAGATAAAGCTCATACCACTAAGGTCTTGATAGCATTATTTAAAGCCTAAATATACCTGAGGAAACCATTAAAAGCTTAACTCCAGAGTTTACCGAGAGAAGAAAATGGAGGAAGTGAAGTTGTCACAGGGAACTACTCTTCAGAAGACTAAACCTTTCTTCCTTGGGAAATGTTTCAATGAAGTCCTGAGATAAGGTGTTGTCATAAGTCTATATGATTCTGCAGTGATTTAAATTGAGAAACACTGCTGAAGGGAAAAAAATGAAAACATACTCTTTAAAGTTTTACAGCAGAAAAATGTTCTAAGTGCTGAACGCAGCTCTCGATGAAAGTGACTATAGACGCATGAGCAAGGTGAGCCCCGGCGACCTGACACATCACTTTCACACTTTGAAACAGTCGGCAAACTCCACATAGTGAAAGAGTAGCTCCTTGTTAATAGCTAATCTACAGAGACCTGAAGAAACTTGTCTTGATGCCAGACGGGGGCCCATCAGAGGAGTCCAGAGTAATAATAGAAGTGAGGCGGGCTCAGGCCAGTTCTGTTCTTACCACCCCGAGACATGATGCAACAGGCCTTTTCAAACCTGTGATGAATTTGGGATTCTGTTTCATTGTTTATCCTGCTCTCTCCATTTGGTGGGAATCAAACCAAACTGATTTTGGTTTTTCCTATAAACCAAATTCTTATCAGCATTTTCTTATAACCCTCCCAATGTGATTGCTGACTCTACTTGCCCGTGTGACAGGACCATTTCTGTACAATGTAAGGTACAGAACTCAAGAGAAGAAATCTAAACCAATAGTATGATCATGGAACTTGTACTTCACAGATTTATGTTTATTTTAGGCATTTATGATTTTAGATTACTCTTCTGAATCAACTGTGAATACCAAATCCAGTACCTCTATGAAATGCCCAGGTCTAAATTCAGGAAAAGCATAAAGCAATTATCAAAATTCAGTGAGACAGGAAATGTGTCAATAGAGTATCTTTAATAAAGAAAAAAGCTTAGGAGAGAAAATAACAATTAACCAGAAGCTACAACATTTTTAATTTCCAAGGAAAAATAATAAAGATTCAGCTTTTAAATTCAAGAGGAAAACAGTAATTAGGGCTTACTTTGCTATGGGCAGGGTTAGTTCTGAGTTTTGCTACATGAATATGCTTGGGGAAATAGTTTAGCTCTCTTTGTAAAAAGAAAACACAAACGAAAAACTCTTTCTGCCTTCAAAGTCATTCGGCCCACCATCCACTGAGCAATCTCCAGTTCTTATGCCAACTAAAGAAGATCTCTCTCCAATAAAGACTAAACTATTAATGCCTTCGGTTTTAGGGCATTTTAATTAGAGCAACAGGGCAAAGAGGGAAAAAAATATATATTTTATATCTAAATGTACACAGAAGACTGGTTTTGATCAATCATATACTTTTAAATCTCACATTATTTCAAATGATATGCTATTTGTCTCATTTGCCCCAAAATTAATGAACTAGAAAAACATAAGCAAAATATAAAGGTAGGAACTCTTTTTGACTCATTTTCATATAATTAACATCTACTGGCACTGTCAAGGCATAATCGTGATTAGAAAAGCAACACTAATAAAGAGAAAGATGAAAGTGATTTTCAAGGATAACTTCAATCCAGGTGGAAGGTTATTTTTATTCCCACTTTAGTTTTTAAAACTTTCCTAATTTCACAAATATTTCCAGTGACCTCACAAGGTCAAACACAGTCATCCTCTCTTCTTGGTTTAAGCCCATAAACTCACTTCACATACACAGAGCTGGATGGGGAAAGGAGGAGACCAACAAGCTTCCATGGTTCCTTAAGAGGGAAGTTTTCCTTCAGTCATGGCAACTGCTTCCCCTGGCCTGTGACTATACACCGAAGTTTAGAACCATTTCTAAGTACCAGAATGCAAGAATCCCAAACCAGAATTCCATTTCAGTCAGCACTGCACCTGGCACATTGTAAGTACCATGTGTCTGCTTGGCTAAGGACAGGAGATGGCAGAACATACTGGACAGAGACAGTGTTGAAATGTCAGGCAGAAGGCTGTCCTTGCTGTTGAGATTTGGGAGTGACGGTGAAAAGACCCAAGACCTACAACCTCACCACCGGGGATGTGCTGGGACTGTCAGAGCAGTTGGTGGCTGAGTAAATTAATTTATCTATTTCCTTCATCTTTAAAGATATCTACTGCAGTTTAAAGTTCAGTTTAGATTCAAGAAAGATACAGGGATCCAGTGAAAAACTGAGAAATTTCCTTTATACAAAAATAAATCAAATTTAAGAACATATCCTAACACTGCTTCGGATAAACCAAGGCTGTCTCTGTTGACATTTGGCATGGGAAGTGTTCCAAGAAACACTTGTTGAAAACAATATCACAATACAACCTGGACTAGACTGGAGCAACTTTTATCCTAGAGAAATGAAGGTTATTTTATTTCTTAACCTGCACACGTTACATTTAGCACCTCGTTTGACAGTAACTGAGTAAAATCTAACCCTTAAAAAAAATGAACACAGGCCTCTCAAGACAGGAAAAATGTGATCGTATTAAACTTTCTTCATATGATTCCTCCAAGTTTCTGCCTATAAATTTTTCTTCCTAGAAAATTGGGCAGGCAAGGCTCATAGACACCAAGCATGCCCCATGCAAAATACTGAAAATTTCTCAGAAGCATCTTACACCATTTCTTAACCTTCCCTGGTTTTTTGAAAAAAAAGGCGGGGGGGGGGGGCGGGAATGAGACACATACACCACACACCCTTTAGAGACCTTATTCCCCACCCACTGCTTAGGCCTCACACAGGGCGTTAACGTTATTGAATGAGAGGACGCTGGGATACGTGACAAAACCAACAATGACTACAGACATCCTTTGTAACGTTCTGCCCCCGGGACCTGAACATCTCCTCTTCCGATTCCCCTTCCTAAGTTACAAGTCCCCAAGATACCCGAGGCTGCGAACTAACGTCATCCCCTCACTTCCGACCAAATTTTTTCAGCTGCTGCACCAAGCGCTTTCCCACAATCCGGGAAGACGAGAGGTGCTTCTTGCAGCAGCGGGCAGGCCGAGGGAGGAGGACGCGGGACCGAGACCCAAGTTTTCCCGGAGAGGGATTGCAACACCCCTCGGCCAGCATGTGGCCGACAGAAGCCTGGCCTCGTTCCCGCGCCCCCGTGAGAAGGGCGTCTGGGACGGACACCTGAGCCTTCCGAGCAAGAAGCCTTTCCACCACCACCAACTCCCCCACCCCTGCCCTGGCGACTCCGGGCGCCTTCCTCTTCCCTCCAAGGAACTGCTCTCCTCGCCCAGATCCTAAGCGAGGACTCCAAAGTTCCCGTGCCACGTGGGTGCCTGTCCCATTCCTACATCCACTTCCATCCCACCCTGGATCCTCTCTCCCGACTGCCGCTTCTTTCCCCTCCGCACCCAGGGATGCTTCGCCGCGGGACTGCGCGACAGCGCCCTCCTAGGGGACCCCCAGTTAAGACCCCCAACTTGCGAGCCCAGGGGCGCTCGGGCGGCCGGCAGCGCAGCGCCTGCGGGATGGGTGGCCGCCGGCCCCGGGGAGGGGGGGAAGCCCACGTCCCGGGGGACCCCCATATCCGCGGGGACCCCGTGCCGTCCGCGATCCCGCCCCGCTCCGTCCCGCCCAGACAGGCGGCTGGAGTTGCCCACACGTGCTCGGCGGCCCCGGCCCCAGCCCGGAGCGGCCCCCCCATCCTCCCCGCCTGACTCACCGAGAACTTTCTTCTCTGCGTCCTCGCTGCCCACGGCGGCCGAAGAGGCTGGGGCCGCGGTGCCGGGGGCCGCGTCCCCACCGGGGTTGCCCGCGACCAGGGCGGCCCGGGCAGGGGCCGGGGGCGCGCCGCCGCCCGCCGGGCTCTTAGGCGCAGGGTCCTGGGGGGCCGCCTCCGCCGGAGCCTGCGGGAGGGCGGCGGCGGTGGTGATGGGGGCGCTGCTGCTGGGAGCGGCGGCGGCGGTGCTGGTGGTGCTGGTGGCCTCGCCCGCCTCGCTCATGCCGCCTCCTCCGCTGTCCCTCGGGCACCTCGGTGGCGGTTGGTCGGCGGTTGGCGCGGCGGCCGGGGGCTCGCTCTCCCGGAGGCCGGGCTGGGTGGGGGGTCTCGCGGCGGAGGCGGCTCGCGCTCTCGGGCTGCGCGCTCGCTCCGGGGCTCCGCGCTCGGTCTTACTGCCCCAAAAATGGCCCCGCACGAGTTCTTCTAGGCGGCGCGCGGGCCCGGGGAGGGGAAAGGGTGGGGAGGGTTGGCTCCGGAGTTGGGGCATCGACTTCATTAGCATTTAAAGGCGCCCGCTGCCCTTTTTCCCACCCCCTCGCCGCTCGGGCCGGGATGGGGCGCAGGGAAGGAAAGCAAGGGTGCGCCGGGGCTTGGCTGGCTGCTCCAGAGTTTTCCGCGCCGCGCGCGCTGCCGCCCCGCTTGGTTGGAGCAGGGGCCGCTGGGCTCCCCTGCCTCGCCACGTCTTCCAGGAGGGGCACACTGGGGCATCCCAGAGACGCGGCGCTTCTCTCTCCCCAGATGTACGCTTTTAAGTCCTTTCTAGTGAAACCGTTCAACATTTCTGAAGCACCATAAACTGTTTCAGATACAGCAATGAAGAACTGGAATAATACCGTCTTCAGGCTATTTGGCTACTTCCTCCTGAAAGAAAAGTTATGGATGACTTGTCTATGAGCCTCAGGTGAGGATATTGAAGTCCAGGCCTCGGTGAATTCATGTAAACGTCAGTTTACAGCAATGTAAGGACTTACCTGGTGGCTCAGACGGTAAAGAATCCTCCTGCAGTGCGGGAGACCTGGGTTCTTTCCCTGGGTTGGGAAGATCCCCTGGAGGAGGGCATGGTAACCCACTCCAGTATTCTTGCCTGGAGAATCCCCATGGACAGAGGAGCCTGGTCGCAGAGTCGGACACGCCTGAGCGAGTAAGCACACACAGGGCAACAAACAGTGAGCTGTTAATACGCATAGAATAATACTAAACATGGAGGGAGAAGAATAAATCCACACCCCACTTTCTGCTCGAGTTGCCTCTGCCAGCTGGTGAGAACTTAAGCAGTCGAGCCTCTTAGCTTCGAGGGCTAAGAGGAGGGCCACAGAGAAGCAGATCACCCAATAAATGATATGTTCAGTTTAAGAAGTCCACCTGATTTTAAGAGAATGGTACTGGATTTTGCGAAACACAGGCTAAAGGGCCTGCACTCAAGAACCACGGGAATACAGGTCTGTTAGGTGTTCTTCGCCTCCACGGTCCAGACAGCCCTAGGTATACACTCGAGTGCTGCTCTTAATTAATGGAATCAACTTGGACTAGATATTCAATGTCCCAGAGTCAATTTCCTCCTTTATGAGGGTTTCTCCAAGGTACCCTGGAAAGTAGATGGGATTATCGTATGTAAATCCAGTGTCTGGTCCAACAAAATCTCCTTTTCGTTCTCCATTCTCCTAAACCATTTACCTTCGCCCCTCCCCTGGGAATTGTGTATCGTGTGGCTACATTAGGAGGGTGGCAACCAAGGATAATTCCTTACTGCAATTTCCACTGGTTAGCAGAGTACCTAGCGGTGAGGTAGAACACGGGAAATGTTTACTAATGAACAAAACACCACACTTTCCAAACTCAGTTACTTATCAGCACATTCATTGTCAATGATTAGAAAACTATCCTGCCTTTTTACTTTCTTACTATATCCATGAAAAAACATAAAAGTTAAACTTGACAGGGAAAAAAAGCAAAATATGGAATATTTGACTTTTCAATGTAACTCACCTATATTTTTAAAATTATAAAGATGTAAATGCTAGATTCACATTTTAGTTGGACTACAATATGGACCTTACAGTGATGTTTTCTATATGCAGGTGTGTTTTTAAAAATTGCTGGTCCAATTCTAAGTGTGATTAAATTATTTCTTAATTTTAAAGAGTGAGCCTTAATTACAATGAAATAATATGCATGATTTTATTCTGGTGAGGACTAGCCATTGACTTTCTTATCTAACAAGATGATTATCATTGCTATGCAGAACTAGAGTGCAAGGTGGGGAAATGATCTAATAGCCAAATCTAATTTGGCTAATCTAATAGCCAAATCCTTAAAATATTATATATATATATTTATATTTATGTATATATATATATCTACTCTTGGAAAATAATTCATAACTAACAGGTGTGGTCTCCAACCTCTGGAAGACCCTAAAATTACTTACAGATGCATCCTGGGATTTCCTAGAATTTTGTGCTGGAATGGTTCCCCAAACTACTCATCATTTTCATCCAAAAACAGCAGTGAGCAGCTGGGAGTTCTTAGTACTGTGCTAAATAAATCTAGAGAGAATTAATTAGAGCAAACATAATTTGTGTTGTTTTAATAATCATAACAAGAGAGCAACTTTGATGTAGACGCACACGGAGTCTTCCATTTCTTCATTAACTCATGTGCTCGCTCATTAGCACATACTTACTGAACTACACACTATGTGTCAAATTGCTACATTATGAGTATCTGATGTTGATCAATATGAAGCTTACACTGTGTTTTTTTTTTTTATGTGAAATAATTTTTTATCACTGTCATTTACACTGAAAGAAAACATCATGCCTAAAATTTGGGATTAAGTGAAACAGCAATCATTTTTAAGCTATGACTGGTTTGGTCATGAAGACAAAAGGCACTCTGTTCCAGTATGAAGGGAGTTAGCACGTCCACAACTGCTGGAAGGGCTGTGGGAGAGAAAGTCGGAGGGATCTGTGGCAGATCTCAGACTCCAGTCCCACCAATGTGGCGCTTCTCAAAAGGTTTCCTGAGATCACTGGAGTCACAGGATCTCTGGGAGGCCCCCAACTTCTCTGGGCTAGAGCCAGGTTTCATGAGACTTAAAGTTTACATGATTTAGAGAGATATCTCTGAGAATAAATAAACAAAAGTATGAACACAAAATTGCTAGCTACTTCCAAAGTCTTAGAAAGAGCCCATACAAGAAAAGAGCCCTGAAGTTTAAACTTCATTGGCTTCATGAGTCCACCTGCACCAGTTATCTCAGTCAGCAAAGGAGATGCTGGGATTCCTCAAGAAGTTTAAGCAGCTTTGAACCTCCACCTGCCCATAAGTCTTTCTGTAACTGACTGGGGAAAAAAAAAAAAAGATATCTTCTTCTGTCTTCTAAGTATTAAATTAGTGCCTCTCGTGGACAGTTTCCAGAGATTCTGGGAAATGTAGTCCTGCCTTTCAGGGGGCTTGAGGATGATACTGAATTGACAAGAGACCACCCAGCACATCACCTAAGGAAGACAGTGCAGTTTATTGACTAAAGAGATGAAGGAGAGTTTAAACCTCTTCTTGGGCTCTAAAATCACTGCAGATGGTGACTGCAGCCATGAAATCAGAAGACATTTGCTTCTTGGCAGGAAAGTTAAGACAAATCTAAACAATGTTGAAAAGTAGAGACATTATTCTGCTGACAAAGGTCCATATAGTCAAGCAATGGTCTTCCCCAGTGGTCACATGAGAGCTGGACCATAAAGAAGGCTGACTGCTGAAGAATTGATGCTTTTGAATTGTGGGGCTGGAGAAGACTCTTGAGATTCCCTTGGACAGCAGGGAGATTAAATCGGTCAATCTTAAGGGAAATCAACCCTGAATGCTCGTTGGGAGGACTGATGCCGAAGCTGAAACTCTAGTATTTGGTCATCTGATGTGAACAACTGACTCATCGGAAAAGTCCCTGATGCTGGGAAAGATTGAGGCCAAAAAGAGAAGAGGGTGTCAGAGGATGGGATGACTGGATGGCATCACCGAAATGACGGACATGAACTTGGACAAGCTTTGGGAGATGGTGAGAGACAGAGAGGGCTGACTTGCTGCAGTCTGTGGGACCGCAGAGTTAGACATGACTAAGTGATTGAACAACAACAGCAAACCCTTCAAGAGACTAAAGCTTAGATATGAAAGCATTGCTATATGAGCATATCTAAAACTGGAAAGTAGTGACTTATTAATCAATCAACACCCATTGATTAAGAAATCAATACAGAATTTGGAATAAAAATGTAAAGGACACTTTGCTGTGAAAGTGAAATTATTACATGTGAAATTATCACATAATTAACTATACTGCAATATAAAATAAAAAATTTTTTTTAATTTTTTTAAAGTAGGGAAATAAGAGAGCAAATGTTTTCATTTTCTCAAGCAATGTTCATGGGAATGGGTGCCCTGATTATAAGTCTGTCATCCACCAATAATGCATTCAATGCATGTATTGATTAGTCATATTAGGAGCCAAGGATACCATGCAAATTAAAACCAGATTGGCCCTGTAGTCAAGGAGCTTATGATCTGGACCAGTACTGTCCAACTGAAATATAATTTGAGCCCCAAATATGAGCCACATATGTAATTTGAAGATTTCTGACAGCCACAACACATAAAAATAAACAGATGAAATTAATTTTAATATATTTCACTTAACCCAATATATCCAAAATATATTATCATTCCAATATTTAATTCATATAAAAGTTATTAATGATATACTTGTACTATCTTCAAACTCTGGTGTGTATTTTAAACTTACAGCATGTCTCAATTTGTACTTGCCACATCTAAAGTGTTCAACATGTCTAGTGGCTAAATAGAGTATTGCCTCTAGAAGAGTTACACAAGTCCTCTAGACAGCTAGAAGTTTAGCCTGCTAATTCTCTAGCAGCGTATCATGGAAAACGTCCTGGCCCTACAGCATCAGTCTGTGGTAACCCATTAAGATGATGCTACCTTTAACACTCACTTGAGCTTCCTTATGATGTATCCCAAAGGACTTACATGAACCATAATTCTGTATGGTAGTCATAAGTTCTAAAGTGTCTAAGTAAAATTACAATATCCATTCCATGTCACCACTGCCTCTACAAAATACACTCTCTTTCTTTAACTTTAATGTATATGGGTATAACAAAGTAAAGATATATTGTGGGCCTTCTTCATTTTCTTTACGAGAACTAAGAGTAGATGTGAGATTGATTGTGGCTTAACTCTGTCCTATGGGAAACTGGATTTAGGATTTGCAAAGTGTTGCACTTCTAGATCTAAGATGACTGAGAGGGGAGAAGCAATTCCCGATAACTTTAAATAAAAAGCAGGTTTTAAAACATCTGATTAGTTTAGCATCTCTGGATTTTATATAAAAGTTCCAGTTTCTAAAAGTCTTCATTGTACTGGTTTTGTTTCCATTGTTTTTTCCTCCACTATTTAGCTAAGTTCCTAGTGTTTCATTGGAGGGACTGATGCTGAAGCTGAACCTCCAGTACTTTGGCCACCTCATGCGAAGAGTTGACTTATTGGAAAAGACGCTGATGCTGGGAGAGCTTGGGGGCAGGAGGAGAAGGGGACGACAGAGGATGCGATGGCTGGATGGCATCACCGACTCGATGGCATGAGTTTGAATAAACTCCGGGAGCTGGTGATGGACAGGGAGGCCTGGTGTGCTGCGATTCATGGGGTCATAAAGAGTCGGACACGACTGAGTGACTGAACTGAACTGAACTGAACTAGTGTTTCTCTAAAGACTAGCAAATTGGTATACTTTTGGTTGAAGAACTTGAAACAATCATGATAAATAAGAACTGCAAAGAAATCTTACCAGTTACACAACTCCACCCATTTTACAAATGAGACTCAGAGAGATTAAGCAACTTTCTCAAACTCATTTAATGGCAAAGCTAGAACCCAAACCCGAGTCTCCTTACACTCCATCCAGTGCTCTTTCTAAAACGTATATAATTCTGGTTGAAAAAAATCCTCTGGTCTGGTGAGAGTAAAAGTATTTCAACCCTCCTCTTTGATTAAGTACACAATGATTGGAATCTGGTAAAATGTAAGAAAAATGCAGAGAAACCTGTAACCACTCTGACTTCACCGCAGCAACAGAAAACTGAGCAGGGCTCTCTGGACACTGGAAGATGTTCATGTCTTCTCAATTAGGAGTCCTGGATAGGAAACCAAGCAGCTGTGTGCAATTTTATTTTCTAGCATTTTGGAACTAACTCCCTGAAACAATTAATAAAATATAGTTTCCTTTTCATGAAAAAGTTTCTTTCTGTCTTTTTCTGCATACTACTCTCTCTCTTTTTTCCTGTTTTAATCTTTCTCTGTTTATTTCCTCTTCTTCATTACTTCCCTTTATGTCCTCACTTGTTTAGGAATTAAATCTCATGGGACATCTAGTCTAAATTCTTGTCTAGAAACTCTAATATCTTATGTTTTTTGGTGGAGATGATAACTCTGGGAAATAAATCTTCAGTGAGCAAAAGAAAAAAGGAAAAACTGCCAACAGATCTCTTTCAAATTTTTGCTCTTCAAAATTCTTTCTGCTCTCCTCTTTAATCTGAAATCTTCTCCTAAGTCAGACTTCTATTTTATCTTTATTATTAGCATCCCTAATTGCTCACTCTTATGATCCATTTAGTACTCATTTTCTAGAGGCATCTTCTTAGTTTGATTTTGATACTTCCCCAGTATGGCAATTTTAGGGTATCAGTATCAGTTCACTCACTCAGTCATGTCCAACTCTTTGTGACCCCATGGACTGCAGCATACCAGGCTTCCTTGTCCATCACCAAACCCAGACCTTTCTCAAACTCATGTCCATCGAGTTGGTGGTGCCATCCAACCATCTCATCCTCAGTCTGCTTTTCCCCCTGCCCTCAATCTTTCCCAGCATCAGCGTCTTTTCAAAAGAGTCAATTCTTCACATCAGGTGGCCAAAATACTGGAGTTTCAGCTTCAGCATCAGTTCTTCCAATGAATATTCAGGACTGATATCTTTTAAGATGGACTGGCTGGATCTCCTTGCTGTCCAAAGGACTC
This sequence comes from Muntiacus reevesi, assembly GCF_963930625.1. Taxonomy (NCBI): domain Eukaryota; kingdom Metazoa; phylum Chordata; class Mammalia; order Artiodactyla; family Cervidae; genus Muntiacus; species Muntiacus reevesi. The sequence goes on along the minus strand of NC_089249.1, from coordinate 43,330,310 downwards.
TCAGGAGTCTTCTCCAACACCACAGTTCAAAAGTATCAATTCTTTGGCATTCAGCTTTCTTTATGGTTCAGCTCTCACATCCATACAAGACTACTGGAAAAACCATAGCTTTGACTAGACGGACATTTGTCAGCAAAGTAATGTCTCTGCTTTTTAATATGTTGTCTACGTTGGTCATAGCTTTTCTTCCAAGGAGCAAGCGTCTCTTAATTTCATGGCTGCAGTCACCATCTGCAGTGATTTTGGAACCCAAGAAAATAAAGTCTGTTACTGTTTCCATTGTTTCCCCATCTGTTTGCCATGAAGTGATGGGACTGGGTGCCATGATCTTAGTTTTCTGAATGTTGAGTTTTAAGTCAACTTTTTCACTCTCCTCTTTCATTTTCATCAAGAGGCTCTTCAGTTCCTATTTGCTTTCTGCCATAAGGATGGTATCATCTGCATATCTGAGGTTATTGATATTTCTCCCAGCAATCTTGGTTGCAGCTTGTGCTTCATCCAGCCTGGCATTTCACATGATGTACTCTGCATATAAGTTAAATAAGCAGGGTGACAATATACAGCCTTGACGTACTCCTTCCCCAATTTGGAACCAATCTGTTGTTTCATGTCCAGTTCTAACTGTTGCTTCTTTACCTGCATATAGATTTCTCAGGAGGCAGGTAAGGTGGTCTGGTATTCCCATCTCTTGAAGAATTTTCTGTAGTTTGCTGTGATCCACACAGTCAAAGGCTTTGGCATAGTCAATAAAGCAGAAGTAGATGTTTTTCTGGAACTCGCTGGCTTTTTTGATGATCCAACAGATGTTGGCAATTTGATCTCTGGTTCCTCTGCCTTTTCTAAATCCAGCTTGAAGATCTGAAAGTTTTCGGTTCACATACTATTGAAGCCTGGCTTGGAGAATTTTTAGCATTACTTTGCTAGCGTGTGAGATGAGTGTAATTGTGTGGTAGTTTGAACATTCTTTGGCATTGCCTTTCTTTGGGATTGGAATGAAAACTGTCCTTTTCCAGTCCTGTGGACACTGCTGAGTTTTCCAAATTTGCTGGCTATTGAGTGCAGCACTTTCACAGCATCATCTTTTAGGATTTGAAATAGCTCAGCTGGAATTCCATCACCTCCACTAGCTTTGTTCGTAGTGATGCTTCCTAAGGCGCACTTGACTTCACACTCCAGGATGTCTGGCTCTAGGTGAGTGATCACACCATCATGGTTATCTGGGTCATGAAGATTTTTTTGGTACAGTTCTTCTGTGTATTCTTGCCACCTTTTCTTAATATCTTCTGCTCCTGTTAGGTCCCTACTATTTCTGTCCTTTATTGAGCCCATCTTTGCATGAAATGTTCCCTTTGTATCTAAATTTTCTTGAAGAGATCTCTAGTCTTTCCCATTCTATTATTTTCCTTTACTTCTTTGCATTGACCACTGAGGAAGGCTTTCTTATCTTTCCTTGCTATTCTTTGGAACTTTGCATTCACATGGGTATATCTTTCCTTCTCTCCTTTGCATTTAGCTACACTTCTTTTCTCAGCTATTTGTAAGGCCTCAGACAACCATCTTGACTTTTTGCATTTCTTCTTTTTAGGGATGGTCTTGATCACTGCCTTCTGCACAATGTCACGAACCTCTGTCCATAGTTCTTCAAGCACTCAGTCTAGCAGATCTAATCCCTTGAATCTATTCATCACTTCCACTGTATAATCATAACGTGGTCCACTGAAGAAGAGAATGGAAAACCATTCAGTATTCTTGCCTTGAGAACCCCATGACAAGGAGCTGACTGTGGCTCAGATCATGACTTTAGGGTAGAAATTGAGAAAATTTGGGAAGGTAAGGAAGAAACTAGTTCCTAATCAGATTGCAAGAGAGAAAGATTAGTCAAATCCCTTCAAGGGACTTCTGTATGACAAGGGTATAATATTATGAAAAATATACATACACACATATATATACAAATACACATGTATACATATATAATATATACATATATATGCAAAAATTACCATAAAGTATCAATATTTGTTATATAGAAACAGATTCAAGTTGCATAATCTATAACTGTAATAAAATGAAATATTGTCCTAAAGCTAAAGTATAAAACCTGCCATTTAAAAAGATTGAGAAGGTGTGTCAGAGCCTATGAAAATAGAAGAAGGTCATTTTCTTTTAATTTCATTAATATATAATAATGCTAGCCAGCTATTTCATTTCTTTAATGAAAGTAAACTAAGAGAACCTATGTTAAGTTGTACCAAGGAGGATCTCAATTTAATAACATCTAACTGTTAGGTGGTGAGAAATTCAATCATGAGACAAATTACTTTCAAGCAGCCCTGCTTGGAAAGTTTCTAAAGTCAGTCTTTACAGGCAGGTGGTTGTTTGGTGGTTGGATGAAGTTTTGACTTACTGTGTAAAGGCCAGAGGGATTTTTAAAAATAATTTTTATTGGAGCCTATTTGATTTACAATGTTGTGTTAGTTTCTGCTGTACAGCAAAGTGAATTAGTTATACATGTTCATATATCCACTTTTTTAAGATTATTTTCTCATATAAGTCATTACAGGGTATTGAGCAGAGCTTCCTGTGCTATACAGTTATCTATTTTGTATATAGTAATATGTATATATCAATCCCAATCTCCCAATTTATGCCTCCCCCCTTCCCACCTGGTCAATAGTTTCTTTTGTACCATTTATTTTTAGATTCCCATATAGGTGGTATCATATGTTACCCTTATGGCAAAAAGTGAAGAAGAACTAAAGAGCCTCTTGATGAAAGTGAAAGAGGACAGTGAAAAAGTTGGCCTAAAACTCAACATTCAGAAAACTAAGATCATGGCATCTGGTCCCATCACTTCATGGCAAATAGATGAGGAAACAGTGGAAACAGTGGTTGACTTTATTTTGGGGGGCTCCAAAATCACTGCAGATTGTGATTGTAGCCATGAAATTAAAAGATGCTTACTCCTTGGACGGAAAGTTATGACCAACCTAGACAGCATATTAAAAAGCAGAGACATTACTTTGTCAACACAGGTCTGTCTAGTCAATGCTATGGTTTTTCCAGTAGTCATGGATGGATGTGAGAGTTGGACTATAAAGAAAGCTGAATGCCAAAGAATTAGTACTTTTGAACTGTGGTGTTGGAGAAGGCCCTTGGGAGTCCCTTGGACTGCAAGGAAATCCAACCAATCCATCCTAAGGGAGATTTGTCCTGGGTGTTCATTGGAAGGACTGATGTTGAAGCTGAAACTCCAATACTTTGGTCACCTGATATGAAGAGCTGACTCATTTGAAAAGACCCTGATGCTGGGAAAGATTGAGGGTAGGAGGAGAAAGGGACAACAGAGGATGAGATGTTTGGATGGCATCACTGACTGAATGGACATAGGTTTGGGTAGACTCCGGGAGTTGGTGATGGACAGGGAGGCCTGGCATGCTGCAGTTCATGGGGTCACAAAGAGTCAAACACAACTGAGCAACTGAACTGAACTTATGTGTTATTTGTCTTTCTCTGTCTGACGTACTTTCCTCAGTATGACAATCTCTAGATCTATCCATGTTGCTGCAAATGGCATAATTTCATCCTTTTTATGGCCTAGTAATACTCCATCATAGGCTTCCCTGGTGACTCAGTAGTAAAAAAAATCCACCTGCCAATGCAGGAGACTCGGGTTCAGTCCCTGGGTTGGGAAGATCCTTTGGAAAAGGAAATGGCAACCTACTCCAGTATTCTTGCCTGGGAAATCCCATGGACAGAGAAGCCCAGTAGGCTACAGTCCACAGGGTCACAAAGAGACACAACTTAGTGACTAAACAGCAACAATATTCCAATGTGTATATCTGCCACATCTTCTTTATCCACTCCTCTGTCAATGGACATTTAGGTTGCTTCCATGTTGTGAATAATGCAGCAATGAATGTGCATGTATCTTTTCAAATTGGCTCATACCGTGGGCCTATTTTTAGTTTTTTAAGGAACCTCCACACTCTTCTCCATAATGGTTGTACCATTTTACATTCCCACCAACAGTGTAGAAGGCTTCTGTTTTCTCCACACCAGAGGGATGGTCTTAACTGGTACTTTAGTACCTGGATTTGACAGGAGCAGGAGTCTGCTCTGGATGGTAACACTCATGTCAATTCATCACTCAACGCAATTCATCACTTCCCTTTGTAGCTTGGGGAGACTTACTCTGGCTGTTCAACAGGTATAACTGGGCACACCTTAGCCTTAATTTCTGATCTCAGTATATTCTCGTCCCTCAAGATTAGCTGGCACGTTCCTGACCTCCTTTTTGGCTGAAACTCTTAAGCAAGCTGTACATGCCTACATAAATAGGCCACAGTGGTGTTTGAAACAGAAGTCTGTCAAGAAAATGCTGGATTGGGATTACTGATGCCTTTGCCTCCAGGTGGGGGCCAAACTCCTATTGAGAGTAAGTTTTGCCATCAGAGGATCCCTCCCAACCTCCTCGCAAACAAAAACTAGAAAGAAGAGATAGAAAATAGCTCCTAGGTAGAGACTTCTTATTCTCTTCACTTGACCCTTTTCAGTTGCCACTCTTTTAATTTCATTTGTCCTTAACTTTAGTCCAGTTCATGTTTGAGTCCATCAAATTCTTGGCTCTTTCTCTCATTTGTTATTTTCTGTAGTATTGAGGGTGACACAGTTACTTAAATATTAAAAGGAGGCATCACTTATCTGATGCCTATCATGGTCTAGGTACTAAACTCGGGTCTCACAGCTATTATTTCTAACCCTTATATCAGCTCTGCAAGATTAAGTTTCATGATCCTAACTTTACAGATGAGGAAACCAAAACTTAGAGTGGTTATGTGACTCGTCTAGGGTCATAGAGCTGGTAGATCACAGAACAGAGCTTCAGAGTCAGGTGTTTCAAGGTCCAAAGCCAAGAGTATCTTCTCAAATCTGTCTTGATGCTTCCTCAGGCCCTTTTCCACACACAGTGTGTGGGGCCACTAGCACTAGAAAGTTATCTAGCATTCGTTCAGAGAGGTGAGTTTGTTTGAAAATTGTAGAGGGAGCCTTATCACCATTTGCTTACCTTTATCTTCTGAGGTCCCTCCATTTCTTTCCAACTTAAAGACTTGGGTGCATGGAAGCAGAGTGAGGAAGAGGAAAAGGAACATAGGAGTGAAATAAGGGACAAGACTATGGCTGTTCTTCTGTCTTTTTATATACTGGTTTTCTATTTTTTAGTATTTTTTTTTCTTGTTTCTCTCTTATGTGCTAGGATTAATCTCAAGCTCCCCTTCTGCTATAGTACCTCAACACCATTTAAATTTTCAATTTGATTTATGTCAATTAAGTGGCATTTATTTACACTGCAATAAAAGAATCAGGGAGAATTCTGAAGGACTGGGTCAGTTTCTGGGATTTTCTTCTGCCTTATTCCAAAAAGAAAGCCAAGATTTTGGCTGTTAGCCAAAGAGAGAAGCTGATCCAAGACCTCTCTTTCTATCATGAAAATTCAAACTGGCTAAAGATAATATTCTTGAGCATTTTGAACCATAAGGGGAGAAGAGCTAGTATCTTGGTAAAGAGATATGCAGAAGCCAAGGAAAGAAGATTCTCAAGCCTGGGAGAGGGTTGTTAGGTTGCTGTGACTGGGACCTCAACCTGCTCCCTCTAGTGTCCCCTGTTAGGGACTCCATCAATTGGGGTTGTCTGTGGGGTGGGCACATTTGGGTTGCATCATGTTCCTTGGCAGGCTTCCAAGTGTCACAGTGGTAAAAAAAAAAAAAAAAAAAAAAAAAAATTTGCTGGCCAGTGTAGGAGACATAAGAGATGTGGGTTTGATTCCTGAGTCAAGAAGATCACCTGGAGGAGGAAATGGCAGCCCACTCCAGTATTCTTGCCTGGAGAATCCCATGGACAGAGGAGCCTGGTGGGCTACAGACCACGGGCTCGCAAAGAGTCGGACACAACTAAGTGCACATGCACCATGTTCCTTGGCATTCTCGACTCTGCCAAAGATTCCTGTGGACACTGTGGCCCAGAGCCACAGGACCACCAGGCTCGGGCATTCTCACAAGCTTAGACAATGCTCATCTCAGCAGAAAGCATGAATAAACTTTGCTGTGTGTGATAAGGGTCTTGATACAACTGATCGACCAAGCACCACCTTTCTCATGCCTTTATCAATGGCTTCTTCAGACGTCTTTGACCTCTGGATTCCAGTTGTGTTCAGCCATTGGGAGGCACTGGCAGGAGATCAGAGAAACAGAGGAGAATAAATTGGGATATTTATTTCCAAGGATCCCTCCCTATGGGTTGACTGGGTCCCTTTACCGAAGACAATAGATCCTGTCTGAGGGCCATTTCTTCTAGTCGCTCTCCCTGGGTTGGGTTCTAGTAAACATTTCTTCTCCTTGCCCCCTCTAGCTTATGATTTTTGGAAGCTTCCTCGTTTTTTTAGATTATTTTTCCTTATAGGTTATTACAAAATATTGAGTATAGTTCCCAAGTAGTATCTTTGCTAAATCCTCCTCAATTAATTACCTTTTATCATGGTATCTTTTTCTTGCCAGGACCCTGACTAATGCATTATGTGGCTTTACTTTTTCACACAAGAGTGTGTGACTTTGTAACATTTATATCATATGCTTTTTTTTTTTTACTAGAATTACCAAAATTCCTTATGTAGTATATATCAGAGTCATGGGTAGATTATAACTCCTAACACTAAAACCAAATCATTTTGAGATTTTAGCATTGAAAGCCCCACATCCTGTGACATGACTCTACCCAAGGCAAATAGGATGATTAATCAACCTGCTTGGGACTCTCATGTATGGTTAGGTGTGCACTCTCAGAAGTCCCTAGTGATTTGTGTCTAGTGGACTTCGATGAGACAGAATTGAAAATTACTGCATAATTCTACCTATAAGATTTTCCAGAAGGAGATGAAAGAAGCTGGGGTAAATTCAACACTGCTCAATAATTGTTTTGAGAAAATGTTTTAGTGGGGTGTGGATACAAGACACTCATTTCAGAATGAATTATTAAAAAATTAAGCAACTTCTCACAGATGGAGGAACAGTGTGGTAAAAATTCAGAACACAAGGTAAAAATTATTCCCCAGATCTGGACATGGCGTCAGAGGTGTGACTTAACCTATTGGAATGGATGAAACAGAGCTAGAAAAAGACCAATTAACTTGTGATTATCAGCCACTGAGAATGTTTTTAGGAGATACAGTTTTCATCCCAAGAGAAAAGACCTTTCTTTCTCTTTTCTACCTGTATCTACCTTGGATACAGTCCATGGAATTCTCCAGGTCAGAATACTGGAGTGGGTAGCCGTTCCCTTCTCCAGGAGATCTTCCCAACCCAGGGATCAAACCCAGGTCTCCCACTTTGCAGGCGTAATCTTTACCAGCTGAGCCACCGGGGAAGCCCTCATAGCTCAGTCTGTAAAGACTCTGCCAGCAATGCAGTAGACTAGGGTTCAATTCCCTGAGTCCTCCCTGGTCAGGAAGGTCCCCTAGAGAAGGAAATGGTAACCCACTCCAGTATTCTTGCCTGGAGAATCTCGTGGACAAAGGAGCCTATCAGGCTACAGCCCATGGGTTCGAAAGAGTGGAACACGACTTGTCGACTCAACCACCACCACCACCTTAGATACAGCTAGTATTGAGATGACAGGGAGTTGAGAAAATGAACAGACATGGAATGTCTGAGGATGTCACCCTGATGAAGACACTTATGGGGTCAAGTAAAATGTTTCAGTGACTGTGGCTGAAGGCACTTGAGAGCTGGTTTTGTGTGTGTGTGTGTTAGTCGTTCAGTTGTGCCCTACTCTTTGTGACCCCATGGACTGTAGGAACCCCAAGCTTCCTCTGTCCATGGGATTCTCCAGGCAAGAATACTGGAGTTGGTTGCCATTTCCTTCTCCAGGGGATCTTCCTGACCCAGGGATAGAACTCATATCTCTCACATTGCAGGCAGATTCTTTACTCCATCAGCCACCAGGGAAGCTGGAGAGCTGGTTTCAGGGACTTAAATTCTGAGGATGTGGTAGGTAAACCTCCTAGAGTATTGCCAGAAAGTTAGGGAAGGCTGACTGTGTTTATGGTAAGGGAGTATAGAGGAGAGACTTTATTTCAGAGGAGCCTTCCCTACGTGCCTGGGGAAGAGAGGAAATGACTCAACGCAGATGTGGGCATGAGCAAAGATGAGCATCGTTCCCTGCACAAAGCTTAGCCTGATTGAGCTCAACTCCTTTCCAAACTTCCCCCAAATCAGGAAGCTGGTGAAAAGGGAGAAGAAGAAGCAGCTGGTTTCTTCCACAACAGGGAGGGAAAGTTCAGGAATATGGGTACTTTTCAGTTGATTGGTCCAAATCATGTGAGAGTGGGCTTCCCAGGTGGCACTGAAGGTAAAGAATCCATCAACCAATGAAGGAGATGTGAGAGATGCGGGTTCAATCCCTGGGTCAGGAAGATCCTCTGGAGTAGGAAACGGCAACCCACTCCAATATTCTTGCCTGGAAAATTCCATGGACAGAGCAGCCTGGCGGGCTACAGTTCCTGGGGTTGCACAGAATCAGGCATGACTGAGCACAGCATAAGCAAATGCGAGAGTAGATCGATAGTGAACATGGCACTTAAAAACTCCGAGTGTCCAGGGCACTTTCCAAAGTTGCAGAGAATGAGGGGCAGATATCTTTCTCCCATTCTCCCTGAGAACCAGCTTCTATAAGGAGTGAAACTGGTGCTCCCACCAAACTGTCATTGACCTTAACCTGCCATCAGTATGGTGGCCAAAGGCACCCACTTAAAAGAGACTGGACCCAATAATGAGATTAACATTCCAGTATCTTTGGTATGAAGGATGGAGGTCTGTTGCTCACTTAGGCAGCATATATACGATACAGAGAAGATTGGACTTCCCTGGTGGCTCAGTGGTAAAGAATCCAACTGCAATGCAGAAACTTGGATTTGATCCCTGGGTCACGAAGATCCCCTGGAGAAGGAAATGGCAACCAACTCTGTATTCTTTCCTGGGAAATCCCATTTACAGAGGAGCCTGGCAGCATACAGTCTATGGAGTCGGAAAAGAGTTGGACACTTAGCGACTAAACAACAACAAAGATTGGCTTGGGTCCTACACAAAAATGACATACAAATTTGTAAAGAAGTCCATATCTGTATGTAATGTGCAGCACAGGGGACATATTCAATAATATTATAATAATTTTGTATGATTCATAATCTATAAAATTGAACCCCTATGTTGTACACCATAAACTAGTATTGTAAGTCAAGTATAATGCCATTAAAAAAAAAAACAGAATAGAAATCTGGAGCCATATTTGCTGGAATTTCAATCTTACAAACTGTGTAACCTTGAGAAAGTTCACATCTCGAAGCTTCAGTTCCCTTTTCTGTAAAATGCGATTAATAGTAGTACTGCTTTTCTAAGGCTGTTGTGATGATTAAACAAGATAGGTACACAAGTGTTAGAGTAATACCTGTCACAGGTAAAGTATTCGGTAAATGTCTGTCTATCCCCCTCCTCACCAGAACGGACACATTTACAGGACAACTGTTAACTTTACTGTGGGCTTCCCAGGTGGCCCAGTGGTAAAGAATCTGCCTGCCAATGCAGGAGTTGCAAGAGATGTGGGTTCAATCCCTGGGTCAGGAAGATCCCCCAGAGTAGGAAATGGCAACCCACTCCAGTATCTTGCCTGGGAAATTCCATGGACAGAGGAGCCTGAGGTCGCAAAGAGTCAGACATGGCTGAGCGACTGAGCATACACACACACATGTTTACAATTTAGGGGGTAGCAATACGATTACTTTTCTTTCATCACGCTTTTGAGGAACATCAGCATTCCATGACTGAGCTCCCAATGAGTGCTTGTGATGAAAAACCTAACATGTTTTGAAGTTCTCAAGGGAACACTAAAGGGACCACTCTCATCTTAGTGGAGGTCACGTGCAGTTCGCACCACCTTTTCTTGTCTTACAGCCCTTTAACTCAACTGTCTAGTGACCTAATTTCTGCCTATGAATCAAATAGCATTAGTTCTACAAGTCTGCCCAGAAGATGGGTTATTTGTTGTTACCGGGTAAGTAACAACAGGCTCATCACTGGAGAACTTTCTGTGCTTTATTTGGGAATCAGTTTTTAGGAAATAATAAATAAACTGGTATTTGTAAAGGGGGGCAGCTACAGTCTAATCCTTCATCAGATAATGGGTGAAGGTCAAGGGTGGGTAAAGGACAAGGAAGAATATACCACCTTCTCACTCTTCCCCCAAACAAGGATGGATGACCCAAGGGGTGAGAGGAAAAGGAAGAAGGTGGTGCCTCTAAGGATGAAGATTTGACAGGTGAGCAACTCACATCACTTCCCACCCGTCGACCCAATGTTTATGCTTAAGCCCCTTAAGGTCCCTAAACATACAGACCATTAGACTGAAGTGGCTTTAATGCCTTACTGAAGCTGAAGCTCCAATATTTTGGCCACATGATGCAAAGAGCCGACTCACTGGAAAAAACCCTAATGCATGGAAAGATTGAAGGCAGGAAGAGAAGGGAGTGACAGAGGATGAGATGGTTGGATGGCATCACTGACTCAATGGACATGAATTTGAGCAAGCTCCGGGAGACAGTGAAGGACAGGGAAACCTGGCGTGCTGCAGTCCATGGGGTTGCAAAGAGTTGGACACGATTTAGTGACTGAATAACAACAAATAAATGTAAGCAAACCAAAACTTAAGCCTGAAACACCTCAAGATTAAGAAATTAAAACCTAACAGAGCCAATCACAAATAGCCACCTAGGCTTTTTCGAGAAGGCAGCCTCTAAAGGTACAGCTGATCAGTTTCCTTGCTTTGTTTCTGGGTCTTCTCTGTAAAAGTCTTTCCCCAGCTCCTTGTAGGTGGACTGGTCCTAACCATTCCTGGTTTAGCACTGCCCAATTTGAATCGAATTTTCCCCAAATAAACTCTGAACATTTTTAATCTGCCTCGGTGTATCTTTTAACAGTTCTGATGTCAGTTGTGGGATCTGAAGGAGACCCCCACCCCCACACACACCTACAATAGCCGTCGGGAGCAAAGGGCAGTAAAAGGCATGGATACGTGCTGAGCTCAATGCGTGTGTTAGTCACTACTCCCTGCTTTTGCGGTAAGTGAAGAGAACTTACCTGGTAAAAAAGAATAGCCCATTTTCTGAGCACGTAGAGCTAATGCTATTTGATTCATAGGCACAGAAATTAGATCACTAGAAGGTGGAGTGAAGGGGTTTTAAGTCCAGAAAAAGAGGTGTCAATTGAATGTGACCTCCACTAACATGAGAGTGATTGTGGGGAGGTCCATCCAAGATGCATAAACTCCATAACTTCTGCCTTATGGGCTCTCAGACTCTTTCTTTTTACTAGTCTGCGTCTGAAATTGGCTTGGATCCCTGTTAAACCCAACTGGGTCCAGGGTTGAGCTGAGTCTATTTTAAACCAGACTGAGTCCAGTGTGATGTCTCAGATTAATTTTCTTTAAAAATTGTTTTATTTCAAGAAGAAGAGAAAAGGGGTTGCTTCAAGTCCAGAGAATCTGGGGCTCCTCCATCTGGGTCTCTGGCTAGCTCTACATATAAAAATTACTGGCCCAGAAGTTGTCTTTGTTTGAACAAGTAGGTTAATCTTACAAAAGATAATCTTGAATTATAGCAGCCACAGTGGAAAACTTTAAACCTAGATAAGCTTATCTGTTTATGAGGTGCTCTAGAGAATAGGGATTCTCAGCCAAGAACCCAGAAGGGCAGTGGGGGGTGAGAGGGTGGGGTGATTATTTTTCTTCTCCTACACTTTCTGGTCATTCAGAGGGAACGCTACTCACTCTGGAGCCTGCAGATGGGATCCTGGGGAAACCGGCAGAAACTGACAAGGGGAAAGAGTTCTTACCAAAGTCAGCTTTCTGGATCTCTGTCTGTAGTGCTTGGTCAAGAGAAAGAGAGGGAGGTTGGTGGTCAGTTCTTGTGTGTGTAGGCAGCTCATCCAGAAGGCTTGGGGCCCCAGGAATATGGCTGGATAGAAACGTGGATTGCACCCCACTTGCAGTGGCATCCTAGACTGTTGCCTGCTCTCTTGGGAATTGTCTAAGCCTTTGCTTTCTTTTGGTTATTCTTGGGAGTGGTTCTGGATCTTGGAAGAGGTAACTTTCCAGCCTTCTTTGGGGACACCTCTTGTATTCATGGTTAGGCCATAAAAGGCTTATTGGCTTTGGTTGTGAGTCACTTTATGAGTGTGCCCTCGGTTTAAAAGGAAAAAAGTTAAGAAGGTCAATACAGCCAGAAATATTTACTGTTTGTCCTGGCTAAACCAGATAATAAGATATTTGAAAGAATTTTAAATTTTTTTCTATGGTACTGTACTGTGATTATTGATACTGTAAGTTTGCATCGTCTGTTTACATTGTCTGTCAGCATCTATGTCAGTGTTGTCTTATCTGATACAAAACATGGTAGATGTTTTATGTGTTACTAATACTGGACATCAAAAATGGAAAGATCATGTGAAATATAAAATGAGCTTTACGATCAGATGATGGAAACTGATATTCAGAGCTTGATAGAAACTTTTAAAGGTTTTCTTTCCCAAGCTAAAATGGAACAATGTATTCAGAAGGAAAGAAAACACCTTGAAGCTATTGTGAAAGGATTTAGTAAAACAGTCAAAAGGCACACAGCTCTACCTCTAGAACATAGGATTCTTTCGATTTCCATCTTTATTGGAAATCTTCTGTCAGATATAAAGAAATAAGTTGAATGGTTGAATCAGCCTCTTGATACCTTTCAGGTTGCAACCCAATTCTTTGAGGAATTAGAAACAACTGTATTTTGTTTTACAATAATAGAAATGTAACACTAGAAACAATTCAAAGCCAACCAATCCCGCCCCTTTTTCTAAAACAATCCCCAAACCTTTCCCATTCAACTCAGAAAGCTTGCAGATACTGTAAAGGATCAGGACATTGGAAACAAAACTCTTTCTTGGAGAAAAAGTCTTTTCTTTGTGCCTTTGAGGTGTAAATTTTGACCCTGTCTTCTCTAGGAATCCAGAGCCATCTGTTTGAAATGCAAACTTCAGGGAGATGATCCTGATGGGGTGGGAGGTGGGGGGATAAAAGGACCTGTCTCGTGGTTAAAATTTTAAAATTAAAGCTGCAAGATCTTTGTATCCTTCTGTATGTTATATATATATATATATATATATATATATATATATATATATATATTTGTATAGATAGATAAAAGAAATTTCTACCTGTAGAGGGTTTGCCAACATGAATTTGTAAAGGAGCTCTATTTAATCAGCTTGAAGAAAATAAGTGTTTATACAAATCAAGTATGTCCTCTCCGAAATATAGAAACTAACTCAAATGTTTTTCTAGTTCAAGTGATAAAGGATAATCTTTAATAAATAAAAGCTACTTTAAGTTTTGTTTGTTTAGTTAAAGCAAATATGTACTCAGAGCTGTCAACATCATAATGCAGACGTAGAACTTTTATTCTACTTAGGTTTATTAAAGTCAAAAAAGCTTATGTTATCACCGTTCCAGAATTTGTCAGCAAAAAAGATAAAAAGATGTTTAGCTGTTTAACGTCTTGTGAAATTTTCATGAGTAATCTAAACATAATTGCTTAAAGATAGTTTCCAGAATATTTTTATGAGCCTGAAACCTTTTAGTTATAATGAGCTGTGCTGTCCTGCGCTCAGTCACTTCAATCATGTCAGACTCTGTGACCCCATGGACTGTAGCCCGCCAGGCTCCTCTGTCCACGGAATTCTCCAGGCAAGAATACTCAAGTGGGTTGCTGTGCCCTCCTCCAGGGGATATCCCAATCCAGGAATCAAACCCACATCTCTGGTGTCTCCTGCCTTGCAGGCAGGTTCTTTCCCCACTGAGCCACCTGGGAAGCCCATAGTTACACTGAGTTAAGTTAAATGATGGAGAGTCATTGAAGATCTAGATCCTTTCCAAATAAAACACTGAAATGTTAAAAATTGAATAAACGTTTATCTACTTTGGGATTCTTATTATGGAAGAATTAAATATTCCAATAGTAAACATATCTTCTGCCATACTGAAAAGTTTACCGAAAAGTCTGTACTCCACTTCTAGAAATTATTAAGAGTATTTATAAGTTTGCCAGTGCATAGAATGCTGGTGTAACAACCAGTCCATTATTGCTTACCTTTCAGTTTTCACTAGAAAGTAAGGCTTCTAAGGGTTAAGAATACTAATTGATACATTTAATTAAAAATACTAGAAGTAATAATAGTGAAAGAAAACAACTGTGTATAAAAAGTAAGTCAGGAGGTATTTCCCTGGTGGTCCAGGAGCTAAGACTCCACACTTCCAATGCAGAGGACCCAGGTCTGATCCCTGGTCAGGGAATTAGAACCCACATGCCTCAACTAGGAGTTCACATGCTGCAACTAGATATCCCACATGCCACAGCTATGACTTGGTGCAGCCAAATAAATAAATAAAAATATTAAGAACAAAAAGTGGTTAAGAAAGTAGAATGTTTTTAAGATAAGGAAAGCTATGAAGAACATACTTTTTTTAAGAGAAAAAGGAAGAAATTTTGTTCAGAAGTAGAATGACTGGCTGTTAGAGAAAAAGAAAGGACAATATAGGACAGAACATAAATGGATAGAAAAAACTTCATAGAAGGCTTGTGGAAAAGGACTCCTGGAAATGAATTTTGTGTGTGGTAAACCTGGCTACGATTAGAATTATGTTTTAAAGAATGAGCCTTAATATCAAAAGTTGTTGTTGTTTAGTTGCTAAATCATGTCCGACTCTTTTCGACCCCATGGGCTGCAGCATACCAGGCTTCTCTGTCCTTCATTAACTTCTAGAGTTTGTTCAAATTCATGTCCATTGAGTCGGTGGTGCTATCTAACCATCTCATCCTTCACCACCCCCTTCTCCTTTTGCCTTCAATCTTTCCTAGCTTTAGGGTCTTTTCCAATGAGACAGCTCTTCACATAAGGTGGTCAAAGTGTTGGTCAAAATAGCAAAAGTTCGCTGGTACAAAATTAGTATATGTATTTGTTTCTGGGCTTCCCTGGTGGTTCAGATGGTAAAGAGTCTGCCTGCAGTGCAGGAGACCTGGGTTTGATCCTTGGGTCGGGAAGATCCCCTGGAGAAGGGTGTGAAGCAACCCACTCCAGCATTCTTGCCTGGGAAATCTCATGGACAGAGGAGGCTGGCAGGCTACAGCCCAAGGGGTCACAGAGTCGGACATGACTGAGCAACTAAAGCGTTGTCTGTTTAAAAGGCAGTTTTATTGGTAGACTATTTTCTCTGATTAAAAGATGTTGAAAGCTTTCTGTTTTTGTTTTGTTGGCTTTTGGGTACTCAGCCTGGAAAGCAAAGATTCTGTGTCTTAACAAAATAATTTCCTGTGTTTCTTGTTGTCTTTTTTAGATCTTTGATTACCTTAGAAAATGAGTCTTCTCAATACTAAAAAAGCTAAATTTTGTTCACAGCTATGTAACCTTCCATATTTGCCTTTAATATCTTCTATTGTCACTTTCACTAAATAGATAATTAAGCATTATTTCATGACCTGTGATCCTATTTAATTGAATATTCAAATCTTCTGTCATTTTTTTTTAATGACTTCCCAAATCAAATCTAAATGGAGTTTTTTTACCTCAAACTAACTTTGAGATTTCCCAGAGGGCCCCTGGGAATTCTCAAAAGGTTTGTCTCTCACTCTGTAAAGAAAATGCTAAACTAGTTAGGTTTATTTGGATGTGGCATGTTAAATCACATGGGAAACATTGTCAAATAAGAAGGGATAATAAATCTCAGGTTATATGTGTATGGATATAAATTATTGATATAAGTAGGTATTCCAGAAATTGAAGTTCAGAGGAATATATCAGTACCCTCATTGTCTAATTATTGTCTTAAATTATTTGTATGCCACAAAAATAACTGAATTTTCTTATCAAATGAACTCCTATCAGATCTTGAACTTGGCCATTTTAGAAGTCTTTTGGTCATTTAAAGACAGTTATTGTTTTATACTGATGCTTTTGCAAAAATGCTTCATCTTCAGAGAGAATCATGGAAAAGATTCAGACAAGAACTCTATAATACAAGTTTTTTTGGTACTTTAAGATCATGCCACAGAATTGGGTGAGAATTTCCAGAACTATAATGGAAAAGCTGGATTCAAGCAGGACAAGAATTAATAATATGAGACCGAATGAATTGATGAGGACGACTATAAAATTTAAATGAATTTATGCTGAAGTTGATAAGTGTGCTGTGATTATTGTCATGTTAAGAGATTGTCATGATTCTTAGGAAATATACACTGAGAGGCTTAGGGGTAAAAGGCCATGATGTATGTAATTTACCCTTAAACAGTTCAGGCAAAAAGAGAGAGAACTACAAAGCAAATGGGGGTAAAATGTTATTAAGTGAATCTGAGTGAAAGTATGTGGATTAGTTTTGCGTTTTTCTTACAGTTGCAACCTTTCTGAATGTTTGAAATGTTATCTACTAAAAAAAGTTGAAATAATTTTTAAGACAAAATTTTTAATCCTTTCTGATTTTTAATATACATTTTCAATGTTTGTATATGTATACCACATACTCACATATATTTTTCTGTTATTACAAATCAAATATATTTAAAATAATTTAAAATTTCTTCGTCTATTAACTGCTATGGAAAAACCACAGAGCTAGGCATCCCCAAGGAGAACTTGGAGTAGTCCTCAGGTGTGCACCAAGGAAGAGAAGGTGTAGAAGCAGACTTTATGGCATCTCTGTAAATGATTGTGATTATTATGGTCACAGGGCAGGGTGGGGAAGGGGTCAAAATGAGAGTGATGAAGAGAGGAGCATGATATGAGTATCTTACCATGTCCAAGCACCCAAATGAAAATCTACAACACATTATAGATAAATATAAACAATAATACATGGTACATTTGACATATTGTGTCACTTGCCCATCTTACTATGTGTCTGAGTTGTGATCTGTTTGGCAATTTAACTAAATTCCAAGATCACTAAAAAAATTTATTTTATTAATGCGCTCTGGCCAGTTATAATGCTCTTGACCAAAAGGCAAAAGAGATTCTAAAACCTATTTATAAAAAAGACTTTGTTGTTGGTTGTCAATCCATCATAAAATAACCTGTCAATGGAGGTCTTTTCTTCCAATCTGGAAAACGTCATGACAGTGCTGACCCATTTCTCAGTATTGTTCCGAAAGTAGCTTGTAAAAGAGTGTGACAAGACTTCAATAACTTAGGAGAACCTCATAAAACTAAGTTAGTAATGACAGGGCATCTCTGCTCCACACAGCACAGCAGTCTCTGAATACCAAGGGTAGAGTACAGGGGTGTTCTAAAGATCTACCTTCCAGAAGCAATAAAGAGCTTTATGCGATATTACTTGTGAACATCGGGACAGTCAAGGTATGTGTGTAGCTTAGCCGCTCAGTCATGTCTGACTCTGTGACCCCATGGACTGTAGTCTGCCAGGCTCCTCTGTCCCTGGGGATTCTCCAGGCTAGAATACTGGAGTAGGTAGCCATTTCCTTCTCCAGGAGATCTTCCCAACCCAGGGATGGAACCCAGGTCTCCTGCATTTCAGGCAGATTCTTTACCATCTGAGCTACCAGGGAAGCCCAAGAATACAGGAGTGGGTAGCTATCCCTTCTCCAGGGAAACTTCCTGACCCAGGAATTGAACTGGGGTCTCCTGCACTGCAGATGACTTCTCTACCAGCTGAGCTACCTGGGAAGCCCAGTAAAGGTACAAGTTGCTGTTATTATTTGGGGACATAATTCCTGGAGCAATATACAGGTGCCTAAGCAGAATCGAATGAAGAGTGATACAAAAAAAATCAAAATAGCAATTCAAAGGCAGATGATCAAACAGCTGAGGAGGGTTGTTATCATTTAAATCATTGACAACACAACACAGACTACCTTATACTACAAAACAGACTCCTTTATAAAGCAGAGTCAGAGAAGATGAGCAACGATGCTATAAAAATTCAGGGTCAGATTCCCACCCCTACCCCGGGAGGAGAATCTAATAGCAGAAGGACTAAAAAATTATTCAAGCAATGTGGGAAAAAGATGGAGACTAGGTTACCAAAAAAAAAAAAATTTCCCCACATCTTAGTTTTCCCTACTTAGGTCTGCCAACAAGGTTTTGATTTTTTTTTTTTTTTTAAATCACCAGATGAATTAGCCCATAAAAAAAGATGTGGTATATATACATAATGAAATACTACTCAGCCATAAAAAAAGAGTGAAATAATGCCATTTGCAGCAACATGGTTGGACCCAGAGGTTATTACACTAAATGAAGTAAGTCAGACACCATTGAGCACACACGCAGACACGCATCTGTCTTGGATTGGTGAAATCTGCTCAGGGAGGAGGACTTACATGTGTTCACACACACCAAAAAACACGTGAGAAAGAAAGGAAGGAAGGCAAGGAAAGGAAAAGAAGGGAGAAAGGAAAGGAGAAGTGGTTCTTCACTCCTGAGTTTACAGCAGGAGGTTTCAAAGAGTAACCCCTAAACCACAGCATCACTACCATCTGGGAACTTTTAGAAATGCAAATTACAAAGTATAGACCCTAGACCGACCCAAACAGTCAGAAACTGGGGAAGGAGGTGCAGACAGCCTTTCTTGTTTTAACAAGAAATTCAGTCAATTCTGAAGTGCGTTAGAGTTTGAAAATCATTGATATAGAGTATAAACAGCATTTAACTTAGCTTCTGATAGTACTGCACGTTTGAATGAATTGGTACCTTTACCTTTTACTAAATAGAATAAGTGTTGGTTGTTAACAACCTAAGAGTGTGACTTAAAATTTTTTCACTAACTTGGTTCTAATCAAGGTATTAAATATCCTTGTTAAGATCCATCTTATTATTTAAACATCATTTTCCAGGAAAGATGTGTTTGTTGTAAATGACTCCAACTTTAATCAATGACTCCAGCTTTAGTCAGTAATGCCAATTTTAGTCAGACATCTTTCTGTATGTCAAATTTAAATGAAACTTTTGCTATTTTAAGTGTATTGCTATTTGATCTATGGTCAAAGTACATTTTAATTTTTAAAATTCATTCTTGAAATGGGCAGGTTGAGGTACAGATATTGTAAGCTTAAATTCAGAATTTTCTAACTTTGATCTTTAAGTATTTTGAAAAGTTATCGAAATCTATGTCCCAAATTATGGTTTGATAGTTATCACCATCCACATAGAGGGAAGTGTGAAAATGCTAAATGGTTTAGAATTTCGTCCTGATATTCTTTCAGATTCCCCAGAAGGTTATTTAGCCAGTGATGATACGCATTTTCTAGGATAGTTGCTTGGCTCAGAGCATCCTTCTTAGATAATCATCACCCTTATTTGTTCTTAGTTACGCCATAGCCATAGTCCCACCAAGTTGGATTCTTTTTCTCAGAGGTTAGGAATCTGAAATGAAAGATGTGAGCCAGTCTCTGCTAGTCACTGGATCTGAGGGTGTGTGAATGCAGGAGCTGTGGGGTCTAGAGAAGAAGGGAAAGCCAGTTATACAGAGTGAAGTAAATCAGAAAGAGAAAGACAAATACTATATATTAACACATACATATGGAATTTAGAAAGATGGTAATCATGATCCTACATGTAGGGCAGCAAAGGAGACACAGATGTAAAGGATAGACTTTTGGATTCAGTGGGAGAAGGAGAGGGTGGGATGATTTGAGAGAATAGCATTGAAACATGACATTACCACATATAAAATAGATGGCCAGTGCAAGTTCAGTGCACGAAGCTGGGCACCCAAAGCCAGTGCTCTGGGACAACTCAGTGGGATAGGATGCAGAGGGAGGTGGGCAGGGGGTTCAGGATGGGCGGGACACATGTACACCCATGGCTGAATCATGTTGATGTATGGCAAAAATCATCACAATATTGTAAATATCCTCCAATTAAAATAAATCAATTTTAAAAAAGGCAGTAGCCCAGACATGCCAAGAAAACCATGCGCCAGAGAAAGTAGAGAGAAAGAGAATGAGTATGAGAGTGATTGCCATAATTCCTAATGATTTTCTTTTTCTTTCATTTTATTTAAAGATGATTTTTTTTTTAATGTGGACCATTTTTAAAGTCTTTGCTGAATTTGTTACAATACTGCTTCTGTTTTATTTTGAGCAGCAGGGCATGTGGAATCTTAGGGCCCCAACCAGGGATTGAACCTCCACCCCTGCATTGGAAGTCAAAGTCTTAAATACTGGACTGCCAGGGAAGTCCCCTAATGGTTTTTTGGTTCTTTAACCTTCTGTATCACCTAAAAAAAAAAAAACCCACACACACTCAAAACAGAAAAAAACAAAACAAACACAAAAACTTCTCTGATGCTGGGAAAGATTGAGGGCAAGAGGAGAAGAGGGAGACAGAGGATGAGACAGTTGGATGGCATCATCAACTCAATGGACATGAGTTTGAGCAAACTCTGGGATGCAGTGACAGGACAGAGAAGCCTGGTGTGCTGCAGTCCATGGGGTTGCAAGAAATCAGACACCACTGACCTATTGAACAATGGAAAAAACTCATCTTTGGATTCTTTGAAATACACCTTTGTTCTGCTGAAAAATCAACCTCCCCTCCCCCACCCCTTCAGTCAAGTTTGAATGAAATTCTTTTACTTCTAACTCTAAGTACCTTGATTAAGTTTACAGCAATGACAAAAATGTTCCTGCTCCATCAAAGTGGCAGGAAAGAAATATGAGTGACTCAAACATAAAAGTTTAAATCGCTATAGCGATCAATATACTATTTAACAGTGTCTGGGAAAGTTATTTGTACTGTCTTGTGCTAAAACAGAAATCAATCCTAAAGGAAATCAGTCCTGAATATTCATTGGAAGGACTGATGCTGAAGCTGAATCTCCAGTGTGTTGGCCACCTGATGTGAAGGACGGACTCATTGGAAAAGACCCTGATGCTGGGAAAGACTGAAGGCAGGAGAAGGGTACCACAGAGGATGAGATGGTTGGATGGCATCACCGACTCAACCGACATAAGTTTGAGCAAGCTCCGGGAGTTGGTGATGGACAGGGAGGCTTGGCGTGCTGCAGTCCATGGGGTCGCAAAGAGTCAACGGACACGACTGAGCGACTGAACTGAACTCTGCTAAAACGGAATCAAATCTTTTAAGAGCCCCTTTGTTATAAACAAAAAGATCTCACATCTCATTTCTGTATCAATGAAGGGTGGTTAGGAAGGAAGGGCCTTTTGTCAATCAAAATGCCTTTCTTCAGTTCTCCCTGCAAGTGTGGTGAAGGGACCCTGGACTTTGACCAGAGGCACAAAATTCTGAATTCTGGCTGGATCACTTACTATCTCTGCTACTTTAGGTAATTCATTTCTCTCTTGCTAGTTTCTTATGTAAAATGAGGACAAGGATGGTAAAACTTCCCTTCGCAGGACTTGGAGGATTGCAAAGGCAGTAGCTCCTAGTCAGTTCCCTCGTGGGAGTCGTCGTCACTGTTCTGCTGTTTGTACTGCCTTTGTTCTCCCAGCTTCTCTGGCCTTGGTGACATCATAAAGGCGGGGGAAGAGAAATATGTAAACACTAGCCATTGAAGAAGCATTTCTTAGAATTCAACTGTGAATTTACTTTTAACTCAGTGTTACTGCCACCATGTGGATGTCTTTGGTAATGACAGTCTGAGCCGGTCCCTTTAGTATTAATAAATCTCAGCTGTCAATGTGTGTCCTCTTCCCAGCGCTGGAGGGAAGACCACACTCATTATTTCATTAGGGTTTGTAGAGCTGAAGATCCTGCCACAGCGTGAATGAGATCTCGTGCATTAATCTGCCTTCTTTCATGGACACCCCTCCTCTCTCCCCTAGCTTTCAAATATTAAAGTGGAATCCCAGATAATTTGAATTTCAGGGCTCAGTTCTGTTCAGTTCAGTCGCTCAGTCATGTCTGACTCTTGGAGACTCCATGGACTGCACCATGCCAGACTTCCCTTCCCATCACCAAATGGACAAATCTAGGAAGAGAATATTGGGATATTCTCTTGCAATTGGCCATATTTCAAGTTACAAAGTTGGATAATCAGTCCAGTTCAGTCCCTCAGTCATGTTCCACTCTTTGTGACTCCATGAACTGCAGCATGCCAGGCCTCCCTGTCCATCATTAACTCCCGGAGTTTACTCAAGCTCATGTCCATTGAGTCTGTGATGTCATCCAACTATCTCATCCTCTGTCGTCCTCTTCTCCTCTTGCCTTCAATCTTTCCTGGCATCAGGGTCTTTTCCAATGAGTAAGTACTTTGCATCAGGTGGCCAAAGTATTGGAGTTTCAGCTTCAACATCAGTTCTTCCAATGAACACCCAGGACTGATTTCCTTTAGGATGGACTTTTTGGATCTCCTCTCAGTCGAAGGGACTCTCAAGAGTCTTCTCCAACACCACAGTTCAAAAGCACCAATTCTTTAAGTTTCAGCTTTCTTTATAGTCCAACTCTCACATCCATACATGACAACTGGAAAACCATAGCTTTGACTAGATGGACCTTTCTTGGCAAAATAATGTCTCTGCTTTTTAATATGCTGTGTAAGATGACTATAACTTTTCTTCCAAGGAGCAAGCGTCTTTTAATTCTATGACTGCAGCCACCATCTGCAGTGATTTTGGAGCCTCCCAAAATAAAGTCTTTCACTGTGTCCATTGTTTCCCCATCTATTTGCCATGAAGTGATGGGACCAGATGCCATGATCTTAGTTTTCTGAATGTTGAGTTTTAAGCCAACTTTTTCACTCTCCTCTTTCACTTTCATCAAGAGGCTCTTTAGTCCTTCTTCACTTTCTGCCATAAGGGTGGTGCCATCTACATATCTGAGGTTATTGATATTTCTCCTGGCAATCTTGATTCCAGCTTGTGCTTCATCCAGGCTGGCATTTCACATGATGTATTCTACATATATGTTAAATAAGCAGGGTGACAATATACAGCCTTGACGTACTCCTTTCCTAATTTGGAACCAGTCTGTTGGTCCCTGTCCAGTTCTAACTGTTGCTTCTTGACCTGCACACAGATTTCTCAGGAGTCAGATCCAATGGTCTGGTATCCCCATCTCTTTAAGAATTTTCCACAGTTTGTTGTGATCCACACAGTCAAAGGCTTTGGCATAGTTAATAAAGCAGAAATAGGTGTTTTTCTGGAACTCTTGCTTTTTCGATGATCAAATGAATGTTAGCAATTTGATCTCTTGTTCCTCTGCCTTTTCTAAATCCAGCTTGAACATCTGGAAGTTCACAGTTCATGTACTGTTGAAGCCTGGCTTGGAGAATTTTGACCATTACTTTGCTAGTGGGTGAGATGAGTGCAATTGTGTAGTAGTTTGAGCATTCTTTGGGATTGCCTTTCTTAGGGATTAGAATGAAAACTGATCTTTTCCAGTCCTGTGGCCACTGCTGAGTTGTCCAAATTTGCTGGTATATTGAGTGCAGCACTTTCATGGCATCATCTTTTAGGGTTTGAAATAGCTCAACTGGAATTCCATCACCTCCACTAGCTTTGTTCATAGTGATGCTTCTTAAGGCCCACTTGACTTTGCATTCCAGGATGTCTGGCTGTAGGTGAACTTGTAGGTGACTGCATTCCAGTTCCGTATAATGAAAAGGACATCTTTTTTGGGTGTTAGTTCTAGAAGGTCTTTTAGTTCTTCATAGAACCGTTCAACTTCAGCTTCTTCAGCATTACTGGTTGGGGCATAGACTTGGATTACTGTGATAGTGAATGGTTTGCCTTGGAAACAAACAGAGGTCATTCTGTCATTTTTGAGATTGCATCCAAGTACTGCATTTCAGACTCTTTTATTGACTATGATAGCTACTCCATTGCTTCTAAGGGATTCTTGGCCACAGTAGTAGATATAATGGTCATCTGAGTTAAATTCACCCATTCCAGTCAATTGTAGTTCACTGATTCCTAAGATGTCAATGTTCACTCTTGCCATCTCCTGTGTGACCACTTCCAATTTACCATGATTCATGGACCTAACATTCCAGGTTCCTATGCAATATTGTTCTTTACAGCATCGGACTTTACTTCCATCACCAGTCACATTCACAGCTGGGCGTTGTGTTTGCTTTGGCTCCATCTCTTCATTCTTTCTGGAGTTATTTCTCCACTGACCTCCAGTAGCGTATTGGGCACGTACTGACCTGGGGAGTTCATCTTTCGGTGTTCTATCTTTTTGCCTTTTCATACTGTTCATGGGGTTCTCAAGGCAAGAATACTGAAGTGGTTTGCCATTCCCTTCTCCAGTGAGCCACATTCTGTCAGAACTCTCCACCATGACCTGTCTGTCTTGGGTGGCCCTACACGGCATGGGTCATAGTTACACTGAGTTAGACAAGGCTGTGGTCCACGTGATCAGATTGGTTAATTTTCTGTGATTGTCGTTTTCAGTCTGTCTGCCCTCTCATGGAGAAGGATAAGAGGCTTATGAAATCTTCCTGATGGGAGAGACTGACTGAAGGGGAAACTGGGTCTTGTTCTGACAGGCAGGGCAATGCTCAGTAAATCTTTAATACAATTTTCTGTTGATAAGTGGGGCTGTGTTCCCTTCTTGTCACTTACCTGGGGCCAAACCATGGTGGAGGTGATGAAGATAATGGCGACCTCCTTCAGGTCCCCTGCACCCACTGCTGCACTCAGTGCCCTGACCCTGCAGCAGGCCACCGCCGACCCACGCCTCTGCCTGAGACTCCTGGACACTCACGGGCAAGTCTGGGTCAGTCTCCTGTGGGGCCACTGCTCCTTTCTCCTGGGTCCTGGTGCACACAAGGTTTTATTTGTGCCCTCCCAGAGTCTGTCTCCCCAGTCCTGTGTAAGTTCTGGTGGCTCTCTGGTGGGGTTAATGGCGACCTCCTTCAACAGGGCTTATGCCAGACCCAGGTCTGCTGCACCCAGAGCCCCTGCCCCGTGGCAGGCCATTGCTGACCCGCACCTCCACAGGAGATGCTCAGACACAGTTCTGTCTCCGTGGGGTCTCTGGGTCCTGGTGCTCACAGGTTTGTTTGAGCTCTCTGAGCGTCTCTGGCGGGTATGGGGTTTGGTTCTAAATGTGATTTCGCCCCTCCTACTGACTTGCTGGGGCTTCTTCTTTGCCCTTGGATGTGGGGTATCTCCTCAAAGATGCTCCTGTGCTATTTAGCCACCACTCCAACACTGCGCAGCTGAGATGTAAGTTGGATAATAGAGCCTTTAAAAAAAAATTAACTGGTGATTATTTTCCATTATTTATTTTATAGGCAGACTTTAAGTGATCAATTAATTAGTTTGCTGTGGAGCACTGTATGTATAGCTCTGTATATACATGTATAAACATGGTTTCCTGCTCTCTTCTAGTCTATTTCCTGGGTGTTGCCAATTTTTCTCCTTTAGAAGCATTTTATGGCCATGCTTTTCTGTGGAAGTATCCAGTGATAGTTCAAGAGCTGTCCCTACTGCTGTAGAATTTTCACCTTGGTTTTTCCTCCTACTTCCTGAAAAATTACCCCACTTCTCTGATACTGTGCAAATCCTATTTCTTCTGGGCACAACTCAAGTTCTTGCTTCTTCTGAGTCTTGCAGGCCACAGCAGTTCATGCTTCATCCTTTGGGGCTCATATCTCTGACTTCTATGTTATTTTAACATGTGAATTATTATTTCTTTAGTGCAATGATCACCTCTTTGAAAGCAAAGATGTCTTACCTGGAGCATCTGCATTCCCAATGGATACATAATTAATACACGTTTCTGGTCCATCATGGTGTTCCTGCCTTCATTCCCTTCTCTATCATCTTTCCATCCTTCCAAGCAAGCAGGAAAAAACAAAAACAGGGACTTCCCTGGTGGCACATTGGATAACTGTCCCCCTGCCAATGCAGGGGATGTGGGTTCGATCCCTTATCCAGAAAATCCCACATATTGCTGAGCAACTAAACCCGTGTGCCACAACTACTGAGCCCGCACTCTAGAGCCTGGGAGCTGTAACTACTGAAGTCCTCATGCCCTAGAGCAAATGCCCCACAAGATGCCATCACAGTGAGAAGCCCTCGCACCACAGCTAGAGAATAGTCCCAGTTAGCTGTGCCTGGAGAGAAGCCTACACAAAGCAAGCACGACTTAGTGCAGCCAAAATAAATAAATTATCTAAAAAGCCAAAAAAATAAGTATTAGACTATTGCCTTTTATTTACATTGGTTGTTTACTTGTGGCAACTTAGTTCTTCTGTGCAGTGGTGTGTGTGTGTGTCTGTGTGTCTGCATATGTGCGTGTGTGATTTCTTCCGTAACTTTCAGTTCCAAACAATTCGTCTATGGGTATTCTCTGGCACCTGTGTTCAAGTTACTTTCCTCCACAGAGGTTCTCTTTTTTGCTTCTTAGAGGCAACTAAAGCTATCTCTTTAAATAAATTCTCAGGTTGAGGTTTTGAGGACAAAATGTAGCAAATGTGTTTGAAGGCTGGTTTGTGGTTAAGGCTTCCCTAGTGGTCAGACAGTAAAGAAACCACCTGCAGTGTGGGAGACCTGGGTTCGATTCCTGGGTTGGGAAGATCCCCTGGAGAAGGGAATGGCTGCCCATTCCAGTATTCTTGCCTGGAGAATTCCATGGACAGAGAAGCCTGGAAGGCTAGAGTCCGTGGGGTCGCAAAGAGTCCAACACAATTGAGAAACTTTCACTTGTGATTATGAGTTCTCAGCGGAGAGTACTTTTTCTCTCCACTCATTTCTAAGGTTGCAACCTATTATAAATCTGTCTATCCTTTTTCTGAGGAGGGAAGTTTGTTTGTTCCATTTGTTTTGTGCTGTGTTTGTTTGTTTGCAGTTCACCAGTACAATGTGAGTGGAGCCTTCTCATAGTTCAGGTGCCTGTGTGTGTGGAGGGTTGTATTCCCATTAACTCATCTCCAGGTTGACCCCTGATTTTTCACAATGAACTTGAGTGAGTGCTTGGTTTTGAGTCAGCCCCTTTTACTCGTGGGCTATAAAATAGGAGCTCAAGATTCTCCTGGTTGGGCAGATACCCTTAAGTGAGACCCCGATTTCAGGCTTTACTTGTCTCCATGATTGCTTCCATTTTATTTTGTTAAATTTCTGAGCACTTCCTTTGATTTTTGCTGGCTCAGCAATGCACTGGAAAAAGACTTTTCATGTCATATCTAGAATTCTTTATTCTTTGAACTGAGATGGTTACTCTTAATGGGCATGATGACCACTCACTTAATCTTTTGGATATATTTTAGGATTAATTTTTAAATTTCATGGAACAATTCTTGTCTGATTTGGATTGTGATTTCACTGAATGTATAGAAGAATTCAGGAAGAAAATATCTTCCCAATGTTTATTCTTCTCATTCTTAAAATGTTTTATCACTCCATTTATTATACCTTCACCATGTACTTCAGTAATGTTTATACTTTTCTTTCAAAGCTCTTTGAGGCTTTGTGAAAAAAAATTTTTAAGGGCCGTTTCTGCATAAAAGGGTGAGATTTACATAGTACTTACTATGTGCTGAGCATTATTTTAAATCCTTTAGTAATGTTTTATCTGGTAAACTTGTTTATTGACTTGACTAGTCTATCACCTAACTTCTCTTGAATTTTGACTATATCACATATAGTCATTGACTCTTTCCTTAATTTCAAAGTCTGTCAGGGTTTTTTTTCTTACTGCTGTCCTGCTTGGTCCCTCTCTTTAATGAATTTTTTCCCCCTGTGTGCTCTGTTAGTCTTGCTTGCAGGCTTATCTCTGCATTTGAGACTTCCTCTTTCCCTAAGTGTGGACACTTTTAAAATTTACCCCTGCCTGCCTCCTCTGTTGCAGTGGAGAGTGTTGGAATCCACAAGTACAGACTCTTCTGGTCATCTCTGCTGGGGTTTTTCCACTTCTTCTGGGTGTTGCCAGCCACCTGGAGGACTGCGTGGCCTCTGTGACCCAGTTATTCATACAAACTTCTTCAGTGTGGAACCAGATGTTGAACTGTTTACCGCTTGGCTGTGTGTGTGTGTTTGCATAGAAGGTGTGGAAACAGAGCAAACCTGCTTGACTGCTTTACATTCCATCTTCAAGCTGTCACCCTAGTCATCATCCTTGGCTCCACATTCCTTGTTATTTTCACTAATTATGAGTTAAAAGAGTCTTAAGAATGAATCTCACCCATATCACCCACTATATCTGGTGTCTACCTTTGAGCCAGATTTCCTTCCTCAGTTCAGTCCTGTCAGATGTCTATCTTTTAGACATACCTAAACATTTCTGTTTTTCTGATGACATTCTTTCTTTTCCAGTATGCATGCCTACCAAGGTGCTTCAGTCATGTCTGACTCTGTGTGACTCTGCGGACTGTGGCCCTCCAGGCTCCTCTGTCCACAGGATTCCCCAGACAAGAAAACTGGAGTGGGTTGCCATTTCCTCCTCCAGGGAATCTTCCTCAGGGGTCTTCCTGACCCAGGGATGGAACCTGTGTCTCTTATGTCTCCTGCACTGGCAGGTGGATTCTTTACCACTAGCGCCACCTGCGAAACCCCTTTTTCCAGTTTGGCTAAGGATTTAATCTTTATTTTTGCATTCATTTTTAAAGATTTGCTGTAAGATCAAGTTTGTTGCATTTGCCCATTCTGTTAGTAATGCCCAATAATTAATCATTTTCCATATTTTGAGCTATTTTTTTATTGATTCAACTGCTAGTAAAACATGTATTAGCAATATCAGTCAGGAAAAAAATTTGTATTTGTCAAACTCTGACCAATAGATCAGAGAAACACTGAACTGAACAAACATGATTTAATTATCAGGCTATAGGGCTTCCCTGATAGCTCAGTTGGTAAAGAAGCCATCTGCAATGCAGGAGACCCTGGTTCGATTCCTGGGACCGGAAGACCTGCTGGAGAAGGGATAGGCTACCCACCCTACTCCAGTATTCTTGGGCTTCCCTTTGTGGCTCAGCTTGTAAAGAATCCACCTGCAATGCTGGAGACCTGGGTTTGATCCCTGGGTTGGGAAGACCTCCTGGAGAAGGGAAAGGCCACCTCCTCCAGTATCCTGGCCTGGAGAATTCCACAGACTGTACAGTCCATGGGTTTGCAAAGAGTCAGACACGACTGAGTGACTTTCACTCACTCACTCAGCTTGTATAAACTGATATCATTTTGCACTTTCCAAAAAGTTTAATTGTATCATCAAATTCTCTCTACAAACCTGAGATAATCATTATAATTTCAAGTTGAGAAAAATGTGTCCAAGTATTTAATGAGATTCATGCTATTAGTAGGAAGTAGCAAAAGATTCAATGTTGAGGGAGGCATAGCTGTTAAAGATACAAAATCTACACTGAGTTCAAGTTTCACCTCAATTACCAAACAGTTGTGTCTCTTTTGAAAAAAATTTAATTTTTTCATCTTTAGTTTCTAATCTGCAAATGTTATCAGTTACAGTACTGCTCTCAAAATACTGTAGTGAAGATTACATTTAAAGAGCTTACAACTGTTCCAGTCACATAATATGTACTCAATAAATAGTAATCATCATTATTGTTATTTTTATAGCTACTATTTTGAACTCATATCCAGCATCTTTGATACATTATATCATTATATGTAAGACCAGTTTTTAAAGTCTTTTTGAACTTAGGGATAAGGTCAGAAATAAAGAAGAAATCCTCCAAAAATGCAAACATATGCACACACACATACACACACACATATATAAGTATTGTCAGACCGTTTGCAGTGGTAACTCCACCTGATGCTTTCGAGGTGCTAGACAATACAAAATGCGTCAGGAAGTAGTGTTGAACATGACAGACACAATCCTCTCTCCTGGATATATTATAAACCAGAAGAAGAGACAGATGTTAAAGACATGATTGTACTAAAGCAAAGTCATTTCAACTGTACTGAGGGCTTTAAAGACAGATATCATTTAGCAACCTATAGCTCAAAAGACTTAGAAATACTCAAGTTCGATGACAAGGACTGGAATTCTTTCTCCTCGAAGGCATGTCTTCTGAAAAGTAATTGCTTTTCAAATTGTTGAAAAAAAGTTATGGCAGAATACTCATGACTTTTATGGAAAAAAAAAACTTTAATCATTTTAATCCTTTACTATTCAAGTGTGGGAAACCAAGAATCTGAAGGCAGAATAATTCAGGTCTTTGGAGACATGTACTCTGTTAAGAGGGCTTCTCTGGTGCTTCAGCGGTAAAGAATCTGCCTGCAATGCAGGAGATCTGGGAAGGGAAGATCTGGGTTGGGAAGACACCCTGGAGAAGGTAATGGCAACCGGCTCCAGTCTTCTTGCCCGGGAAAGCCCACGGACAGAGGAAACTGGCGGGCTACAGTCCATAAGATCGCAGAGTCGGACACCAACGAGCAACTAAACCACCACCACCACCACCACCACTCCATTATGAAGAGGGCAGATTTTCTATTGCTGCAGGGTTCTGGGGAGAGGTGACTAAAGCAGAACAAATATGCATCAATGTGTTCATGGACTGTAAGTAGTACCTTAGGATATTGATCTGGGTTGCGTGTTTGTGTCTCCCCCAAATTTCATATGTTAAAATTCTAATCCCAAAGATGATGGTATTAAGAGGTGGGGGCCTTTGGGAGATGCTTAGGCCACAAGGGTAGAGCTTTCAGGAATGGGGATAATGTTCTTATAAAAGAGATCTCTCAGAGATACCTCGGCCCTTCCATTATGTGAGCAAACAGTGAAATGCTGGCAACCTGCAGTCTGAAAAAGGACCTTCACCCAGACCGTGTGGGCGCCACCCTCTAGAACTATGAAACACAAATTTCTACTTTTTGTAAGTTACCCAGTCTGTGATAATTTGTTAGAGCAGCCTGAACAAACGAAGACAAATCAAAAGTAAAAGCTGCCTCTGTATTCATTAGGGATCACTTTCATTACTTGTATCATTAATCTATGTTTTATTTCCAGTCAAACCCGTAATAAATAGCCTTCAGGTTCTAATGATTAACATTACATGAAGTTATCAGAAACATACCAACTGCCTACTATGTCCCAGGAACATTTCTAAGTATTTGGGGTATGTTGTTGCTATTTAGTCACTCAGTCATGTCTGACTCTTTTGTGACCCCACAGACTGTAGCCTGCCAGGCTCCTCTGTCCAAGAAATTCCCCAGGCAAGAATGCTGGAGGGGGTTGCCATTTCCTTCTCCAGAGGATCCTCCCAAACCAGGTATCGAACCATGTCTCCTGCACTCGTACATGGATCTTTACCACTGAGCCACCTGGGAAGCTCCATTTGGGGCATAATAGGAGCAAAACAGAGATCTCTGACAATGGGGTCCTTCAAATAGTTCAATAGAAAGTATCCACCTAACCTGTCTTTGTGAGGTGAGACAAGGAGGAGCAGGACACTTTGTCAGATGATAAAAGTGGGGGCGAACTAAAACTAACTGAGCCCCAGTCAAGGAAAGAGACTGCTGAGATGCTCCTATTGCTTGTCCCCATGATGTTTGCTGGCCCCAGGTATCTTTACAGTTGGTCCTCACAAACAACTACACCCGAGGGCTGAGTTACAGCTAGGCGTAATATTCAGGCAGTCACCACCCATCCCAAGCATCACAGGCCATCTCTAATTCCAGTGCGTGAGGAAAGGATGAAAGATCTCTCCAGAGTAATGTTGTAGAGTAATGGAAATTGAAGCCAGTACAATAGATTGAGTCGGGAAAGTGTTAAGGAAGCCTTCTTAAATAATGCTGTTTGCAGTAACATGAATGGATCTAGAGATTGTCATACTGAGTGAAGTAAGTCAGACAGAGAAAGACAGACATCATATGATACTGCTTATGTGTGGAATCTAGAAAAATAGTGCAAGGGAACTTATTGGTGATGGACAGAAAAGCCTGGTGTGCTGCAGTCCATGGGGTCGCCAAGAGTCAGACACAACTGAGTGACCGAACTGAACTGAAGTGGTTTACAAAGCAGAAATAGAGTCACGGAAGTAGAAAACAAACATGGTTACTGGGGACAAGGAGGGGGAGGGATAAATGGGGAAATTGGGATTGACATATACGCACTACTATATATAAAATAGATAACTTATAAGGACCTACTGGATAGCACAGGGAACTCTACAACCTATAATGTAACTATAATGTAACCTATAATATAACTCTGTAAAGACGCATACAGGAAAAGAATATAAAAAGAGTGGCTATGTGTATATGCATAACTAATTCACTTTGCTGCACACCTGAAACTAACACAATACTGTAAATCAACTATATGCCAATAAAAGTTAATTTTAAAAAAACAAAGGGGAAAAAAAGGAAGGCTTCTTTGAAGGTAGAGTGAGATTTGGTGGCTTTGGATGTCCTTCAGCTGTCATCCTGGATCCTGCCACTCCGACTTTTGCTTCAGGGTGCCCGACTAAGAGGTTTACATGAAAGGAACCGTGGAAGAAAAGGAAAGCACACTTCAGTGGCGCTACAGCTGATAGCAAGTTAAGAACTAAAGTCAGAACATAAGGTGAAAATTCACATATCAACCAAATGTAACCATGAAAATCCTGTAATCGGTTCAAGTTAAAGTGCTTGGCCCTGTTTTTGTTTTTGTTTTTTTAACAACTATATATCAGGTCCTATGCTTTTTTGTGCCCGTAGTTAATTCTTCCATCTCTCCCTCAAAAATACTGACAAATCCTTCAGCATTCACACATCTGGCCACTGTGCATTTGAAACGACCATTTCTTTTCCTCGTTTTTTTCTATCTCAAAAATCCTTTGAATCAATTGTGTGATTTCCTTGGGTTCACAAACACACATCAACTCTTTTCAGTTTCACTGAACTGAGTATAAGTGATGATCTGTGTATACACAATACTTTAGTAAGTTAAATGGATGGAAAGCTTACACTGTAAGATCTGAAATTATCTGGGTGGGCTGCAGGGTAAGGCCGGACTGTTTGGTGTAAACTGATTGGAAGGATGGAAGTGAGGCCTCTGTGTACTTCTCTCTCAAGAAGGTTGAGCACAAGCGGGGACCCCTGCCTACTGACTGACTTACCCAAATCACTCACTGACATAGCCAAATGATGGGGAGAGAAGAGAATGATTAGGCTGCCATAAGGAAGCAAGTCCAGCTAGGATTTGCCCCAGGAAGCAGATGAACAAGAGAGTCCTCTCATGGATTCTGAAAAAGCAAACCTACCCTAAAATATGGCCCAGTTAATATCCTAATGTCCTTGGTTCTGAACAAGCTGATTAGCAAATCCTCCTCTTCTGAGAGGAGCAGAGAAGAAGGTGGGAAGAGGGGAGAAAGGCTGGGGGAAGGATTGCAAACATGGGAGGAAGATTGAAATGATATGGAGAAGGGTAAGGATGCCCCTCTCCCCATAGCTCGTCCATTGCAAATCCACTGTCCTCTAGTTACAGAATGAACCTAAAATTTATAATGAAAAACACCACCAAAGGAAATGTCTCCTATTATTAATTTTTCAAAGAAATATTCCTATTCTTTACAAGTTAAAAATCCTAAAAAATTCTCCTGAATTCCAACATACTATGCTCTCTAATGTAATCTTCTGTTCATTTTATTTAAGCCATTCATATACCTCATTAGACTCTGTTTGCCTTTAGTTGTAACTGAGTTTAAACCGTCTTTCACTTGAGTAATTATAGTTCCTTGAATCTCCGAAGTCGAAAAGTATCCCCATGCTTCCCACCCACAGTGTCTTATGTGTCCCATTTTCCAAAGAACAAAAAGGATAATTGCACATCAAGGAATATTACAAAAATCTCTCTATACTTTAAGTTGAGAAAATTTGCCTGGAGCAATAACGTTTAATGAGCAAAAGCAATGTTCCCTCATTACAACTGCCAGCCACCGAGGTAGGGAAATGGAAAAAGAAAAACAAAAACAAGGAGAAAATTATTGTTTTCAACTGAGACTATCAGTGAACTTCTTGTACCAGATGTCTGTAGTCTACAAATTGTGAGCTAAGACTCAACTAGAAAAAAATATATCCTTTAAGAAGCTATAGTGATTTTTTGCCTTTTCTATATATTCTTCTGCCAGAGGGTGGAATGTGAGACTCTGTTTAAGTTTTATAGACATTGCTTAAAGTTTACTTAAGGAATATTCTTCCCATTAGCTTATGAGAAACTCTAAACTTTCTTTTTTCAGCCTCATGTTCCTGGCATCACAATTAAATGGAGTATTACTCCTACAATATTCTTTAAGCAGGGCATCACTATTTGTAACAGGGAAGTCTAGGCATCTTGGCCTTCATTCATATCATATGCTCTGGAAGACATATGTCTTCAATCCCCAGTAGGAGCCTCACATCTGACAGCCTTTTATTGTTGCTGCAGTTCAGTCTGACTCAATGGACTGAAAAACAACATAACTTTAACATTAAATCTCATAATGGCATCATGAAGAATTACTGGTAAAGAAAAGAAAGAATCTGACAATTGTGCCATAATGAAGGTTGTTCATTCTAGAGTACAAAAGGTCGAAGAATCTATATGTGTATATATCATAAATGA
Source organism: Muntiacus reevesi (assembly GCF_963930625.1). Taxonomy (NCBI): domain Eukaryota; kingdom Metazoa; phylum Chordata; class Mammalia; order Artiodactyla; family Cervidae; genus Muntiacus; species Muntiacus reevesi. The sequence continues at coordinate 43,295,706 of NC_089249.1, read as the reverse complement.
GAATATACATATCTTGAGTAGTCCTGAAGGAGTGTCATGATTTTAAGGCTAAGGAATAGACCACAAGAGGTTATTGAACTGATCCTTTTTATCTTTGATGCTAAATATCTCCATGAAAACAGGGACTCTAACATCCTAGAAATGAGACTTGAGACTCTTAGATTAAGTGGTCGTTTGAAACAACAACTGCAACAAAACTAGAAGGACATACTGGGAAGTTCAGCATATCTAATTGAAAGGGATACTGGCCTCAACAAAGGGAACTGCATTTGCAAGTCAAAATTCTGATCCTTTTAAACAACACATTTTGTTAACCAGCAAAAATAATCACACTCTCTTTAGGTTCTTTAAAAAACTTTTTTTTGAAGTGTATTGATTTACAATGTTGTGTTAATTTTTGCTATACAGCAAAGTGATTCAGTTACACATATACATATACACATTCTTTTCCATTATAACTTATCACAGGATATTGAATATAGCTCCTTGTGCTATATAGCAAGACCTTGTTGATTATCCATCCTATATATGAGTTTGCATCTGGTAATCTCACACTCCCAAGTCTTCCCCCTCCCCACTCCAGTACCTTTAATTTCTATTTTCTCACTGGAGGAATATGACAGTTGACATGGAAGAAGCTCACGGAGGCTCTGCGTGGTCTAAGCACAGAGTGACGAGAACACAAGATGAACTTGCATATCTAACTCCTGTGGGTGGAGACAGAAGCCTGACACAGAACAATAGCACAGGGAAGGCTGGTCAGGATTTTGCTCTTTTAGAATATTCCTCTCTCAACTGCGAACATCAGATGGCCCAGAGTGGCTGTCAGTGGCCTTCTTGCTGTTGCGCCTGGTGTTATTGACCTTTGTACTTGAACTTTTTCTGACTTAACTATCTCTCCTGCCAACCTCAACAACCATTCAGGAAACCAGAATGAGGACACTTTTCTAAATCCTGAGTTGGAAAACTTTCATAATAAGGAAGCATAGCACGTCATTGAGGATGAGGTCATCTGTCATGAATAATCCATGTCAACAAAAGTGCAAGGATGATTCTGCTTCTCCTTTATCTCCATCTCCTCTTGCTTTGGGATGATTTGTCAGGCTTAATTTAGTGTCCAGAAATAGGTAATATTCCATGGACTATTTCTGTGTACCCACCAATTCCATAAGGGCTGCAATGAATACTTACCATTTTTAAAATGAAAATGGGATCTAAGTTAATAAGACTGTGAATTTGAAAAAGCACTTAGGTAGGGCAAACTGCCCCCCAAATCATCTACAGTAGAATTGTCATAAATATGAGGCAAAGACAGAAAACAATCTTGAGTTGAGACACAAATTTTACTTCTGACTCTTCTCTCATAACAAGTAATAGAAACTCTGGGATTTACTTGACTTTGTTCATCCTAAAATTAAAGATTTGGGAAAAAAACTCTAGGATATTAATTTTAGATTCATCAGTTTATGGTAAAGTTTAGATTTCTAAAGTCGATTAGTAAAAACCCGAGTTCTAAAGGGGAAAATGGAAGATTACATCTAGTGTGAGATGCCTCTTTGTAACCGTGTCATGTGAAAGTTGCTCATTTATGTCCAACTCTTTGCGATCCCATGGGCCCTAGCCGGTCAAGCTCTTCTGTTCATGGGATTCTGCTGGCAAGAACACCGGAGTGGATTGTCATTCCCTTCTTCGGGGGATCTTCCCAACCCAGCGATTGAACCCAGGCCTCCTGCCTTGCAGACGAATTCTCTACTGCCTGAGCCATGAGGGAAGCCGTCGGTGCCTTTATTCATGTTCATCAGAAGCAATGTTGTTCTGTAAACACAATACAAAGGATAGGACGTTTTTAAAAGACACGTGTTGTTCTTTCTCAAATTTGCACCGCTAGATGGAGCACTTGTGAGCCTGAATGCTTACTCCTCAGTCGTATCTGACTCTGTGACCCCATGAACTATAGCTCGCCAGGCTCCTCTGTCCGTGGGATTCTCCAGGCAAGAATCCTGGAGAGGGCTGCTATTCCCTTTTCCAGGGGATCTTCTCAACCCAGGAATCAAACCTGCATCTTCTGCATTGCAAGGCGGATTCTTTATGTCTGGTCACCAGGAAAGCCCCATGGAGAGCTTGAAGGAGTAACAACTCAAGAGGTGGAACTTTGAAGATGCAGATTTGAAATGGAAGATTTCAATTCCCAGGAGAATCTGTATGGAATCAAAGTGTTTGCTCATAGTTAAAGGCACTTTAACTTGGTCTTAGATAAACAAGGTTCTTAGCTAGGCCGATGAATTTCCCCTCTTATTACTTTTTTCTTATTCCCTTTTTAGTGCTTTGAAGTTAGACACCTTTTTACACTTTTTACACTAAAATCTGCATAGTCTTTTATCCAAACTGTGTGATTGAGGGCAAAGAAGTACTGTCTAGTAACTTTGTATTTTGTTTCAGAAAAGTGAGATGGATAGTGTGAGTTACCTCTCAGGAAAGCTGTGGGGATTTAAGCAGGAAGAGAAGGAAGTTCAAAAGGCTTCCCTGATTGGAGAAGGAAATGCAATTCACTCCAATATTCTTGCCTGGAGAATCCCGTGGACAGAGGACACTGTTAGTAGCAGCCCATGGGGTCACAAAGAGTAGGACACGACTGAATGACTAACACACACACACAGAGGTATCTTAGACAATTTTCTTCTATTGTAGTCAATGACCACATAACATTGGACAATTCTGAGCTTCAGTTTCTTCACCCATTCAATGGAGAAAAATACATTCAGCTTTCATGGTTTTTATGAGGACCAGAAGAAATAGCAGCAGTTTGAGCATAGCAAGTGACTATTTAATAAATGTCAGTTTTCTTTTCTCCTTTTTCAGTTTATTTTATATTCATTGTCAAGTAACTCAAATACCCATCATAACAAAACAAAAAGGGGCTAAAGGATTTTGCATTGACAGGCAGACTCTTTACCACTGAGCCACCAGGGAAGCCCTGGCTAAAGGATTTTAAAATCAAACTGCCTGAGTATGAATCCCACTGATCCTTAGCTCTGTGACCTTGGAGAAGTCAGTGTTCTCATTTGGAAGATAGAAGCAATGATAGTACAAACATATGAGATTTTTGTAGGGATTAAATAAGTTTATAAAGCACTTACATAGCACCTGCCACATGTAAATGCCCCCAAAATGTTACCTTTTGAAACAGTAAGGGGGAAATCCCTGATGGTCCAGTGGTTAGAACTCCTTGCTGCCAATGCAGGGGGCTTGGATTCGATCCCTGGTCAGGGAACTAAGATCCTACAAATGCCACGCAGTACAAAAATTTAAAAAACAAGCAGACAGTAAGAAAAATGAAAAGACTAAAATAGATACTTGGATTAAGCTTAAGATTTAAGGTTATCTGAGGAGACTCCTCTAAGGGTCCACATTGATAGATGGATGCAGAGTTTAACAAAAGACAGTATTGAAATCTCACTGTGGAACTGGCCCATGTTTATAATAACTCTTGCTCTGTTATGTGATAAGGCTACTTCTGTGTTACTTCTAAAGGTACCCACTGCTTGGTTGATCTCTGCTCCCTGAAGCCACCCAGCTCATCCCTGCAGTGGGTCCTTGTGCTCAACCATGAGCTGTTCATCTCATAACCAATGCCACACTGCCCTCACTCTCTCCTTGACATGACTGTCCTAGCTGTTTTCATATGGCTGCCCTGTACAAAGGATAGAAATAAAAAGATAGCTGTCTGCAATGCTAGGTCTTCTTGGTGGTGACAGTTCAGATTCTTTTCTGCCAATGACCCCGTCCAAACTGCCCCTGATACACTGTATCCACTGACTTGACTCACCTCTCTTGTTTTCACTTTCTCCTTGACGTTTCTTAAACCAATTCAGTCCCCCAGTTCCTTATATATGTGCTATCAGTAGACGGGAGAGTCCCTTGGACTGCAAGGAGATCAAGCTAGTCGATCCTAAAGGAAACTAACCCTGAATCTTCATTAGAAGGACTGATGCTGAAGGTGAAGCTCCAATACTTCGGCCACCTGATGTGAAGAGCTTGACCCATTGGAAAAAGCCCTGATGCTGGGAAAGATTGAAGACAAAAAGAGAAGTGGGCAGCAGAGGAAGAAATTGTTGGATGGAATCCCTGACTCAATGGACATGAGTTTGAGCAAGCTCTGGAAGATAGTGAAGGACAGGGAAGCCTGGCGTGCCACAGTCCATGGGGTCAAAAATTTGGACATGATTTAGTAACTGAACAACAAAGATGGATATCATCTTTTAAAAACTAGTAAAAATCCACGTAATATCTCATTAAAAATTCCAACAAATTTTTGAATATTCAAGAATAGTAAAACAATTCTGAAATCTAAGAACACAGAAAGAGACAAAGAATTCTAAAGATATGTGTGTTAGTTGCTCAGTCATGTCCGACTCTTTGTGAGCCCATGCACTGTAGCCCACCAGGCTTCTCTGTCCATGGGATTCTCCAGGCAAGAATACTGGAGTGGGCTGTCATTCCTTTCTCCAGAGGATCTTCCTGACCCAGGGATCAAACCCTGGTCTCCTGAATTACAGGCAGATTCTTTACCACTTGAGCTAAACGGAAGTCCCTGTAGAACACAGAAAGGGAGAAAGAATTATAAGGATAGAGTAATTTAAACAAACACAGTATTGACATAGAAACAGATCAATAAAAGAATAAGAAGTCCCCCTCCCCAAATTTACAGATTTATGGAGTTTTAAGGACCCACACTAAAAACAAAACTATGTCCTCTTCTGTTGTTGATTTGAATATAATTAGTAAGTATGAACATAGAGAGATGGACATCAAAATGCAAGTTTAGTTGTTTTGGACCTAACAAAAGAACACAATTTTCCACAACTAGATAGGGGAACAATATGGTTGCTCAAGCAAAACACAAAATATGTAAATATGCTATCTGAATGAATGTGAAAAAAGTAGTACTTGGAATAAGATTTAAAATAACTATTGCAGTACATTATTTGAACCTGTCTGTCCTGATATTGTCCATAATTTTAAAAGTCATACCATTTTTTAAAACAGGGATACAATATAACAAAATTTCAAAGTGACCTTACTAGTTAATGTCATTGCAGTTTTCAACTAAATTTTAAAATTGTACATTTAGTTCTTATAACCTACTTTTTGATTACCCCCTAATCCTTTTTGTACATTACATTGTTTATTTGGCCTTATATATTTTCTTTTAATGTTGTTTATTTCTAGAAAAGAAACTTAAAATAGGATACCATCTTAAGAGAAATAATAAAAGAATCATGAAATGTTGCAATTGGTAACTAGAAATATTAGGTCGGCCAAAAAGGTCATTCGGGTTTTTCTGTAACGTTTTATGGAAAACGTGGAGTGTGTATTTTGGCCAACCCAATTTAAATCAAAGAACGTGAGGGTAGGATGTTTTGAAAGAACAGCATGTATATTATCTATGGTGAAACGGACCACCAGCCCAGGTGGGATACATGAGTCAGGTGCTCGGGCCTGGTGCACTGGGAGGACCCTGAGGAGTCGGGTGGGGAGGGAGGTGGGAGGGGGGATCGGGATGGGGAATACATGTAACTATATGGCTGATTCATGTCAATGTATGACAAAACCCACTGAAATGTTGTAAAGTGATTGGCCTCCAACTAATAAAATAATATTTAAAAAAAAAAAAAAAAAAAAACAAAAAAAAAAAACAAAAAAAAAAAAGGCTGAAATACCAAAAGATGTTCTAATAAACTTGTATATCTATCTGCAAAAAAAAAAAAAAAAAAAAAAAAAAAAAAAAATAAATCAAAGTGTAGAAGCTGTACTGACAATGACCACAGGGTGGCATACCAGCATCGTGCATGACATGATAATGCATCCAGAGGCTTAGTCACAATATAATGAAAACCAACTCAAATCATTGTAGGCTGCTCCCTGCAGGAAAGTTGTCTAGAGAAGCCAGTTGTTAAACATTATGCTTATTTGTATGCATGCGTGCTCAGTCATGTCTGACTCTTTGTGACCCTATGGACTGTAGCCCTCCAGGCTATTCTCCATGGAATTTTTCAGGCAAGAATACTGGAGTAGGTTGCCATTTCCTTCTATGTTAAATGTACATGTATAATGCTTTGTAGCTCTTTAAAGACATGATTTCAAGGAGAGAAATGAGCTAACAAAAGAGCATAATTAAGGAGACTATGGCTATATCTTTGATTAAATTCCTTATAGAATACAGAGGCGGCGGTAAAAAGGCTCTCATTTCCTTTTACCCAGGTCTTCTGCATTGCAGTCAGATTCTCTACCATCTGAGCTACAGGGAAGTCCCTATATTCTTCTAATACACAGGATTCCCAGGTGGCTCAGATGGTAAAGAATCTTCCTGCAATGCAGGATACCCAAGTTCAATCCCTGGGTCAGGAAGATCCCCTGAAGGAGGAAATGGCAACCCACTCCAGTATTCTTGCCTGGAGAATCCCATGGACAGAGGAGCCTAGAGGGCCCCAGTCCGTGGGTTCGCAAAGAGTTGGACCCAACTGAAGCAACTTAATACACACACTTCTAACACAGACTCATATTTTATATCCAGTTGCTATAGGAAATTATAGTTAGGATGATACAGAATTTAGACTACTTTCTTCATGATATATAAAAGGGCATGCTTTCTCAGAAGAACATTCTAGGTATATACTCCATCTGATTTTACCTATCCATCTATTCATTCAACTAACACTTATTGAAATGCCCACAATATGCCAGGCACTGAGAATACAGTGATGGTCAGGATAGATGCAACCACTGGTGTAGTTGATAATTTCAGAGATGTTCTTTATCTTTCACTAAGTAACCAGGATTTTTCCTCTCCCTTACATTTCCTTACTTCTCCCGCTTGATCCTTGGAAAGAAAGCTATGATAAACTTAGACTGTATATTCAAAACAGAGACATCACTTTGCCAACAAAGGTTTGTATAGTCTAAGTGATGGTTTTTCCAGTAGTCATGTACAGATGTGAGAATTAGACCTTAAAGAAGACTGAGTGATTTCAAATTGATGCTTTCAAATTGTGGGGCTGCAGAACTCTTGAGAGTCCCTTGGACTGCAAAGAGACCAAATCAGTCAATCCTAAAGGAAATCAACCCTGAATATTCATTGGAAGGACTGATACTGAAGCTGAAACTCCAGTACTTAGGCCACCTGATTCGAAGAGCTGACTCACTGGAAAAGACTCTGATGCTGGGAAAGATTGAAGGCAAAAAGAGAAGAGGACGACAGAGGATGAGATGGTTAGGCAGCATCACTGACTCAAGGGGCATGAATTCGAGCAAACTCTGGGAGATCATGAAGGATAGGGAAGCCTGGTGTGCTACAGTCCATGGGGTTGGAGAGTGTCAGACATGACTTAGCGACTGAACAACATCAACAACCTCTCCCCTTCCTTTTCTAAGGCAGCATAAATCCAACCCCATCTGAGAGTTAGAGGTCAGTTTTCAACTCTTGGTTGAATTATTTCCTTCTGCCCCCCGCCCCCCATATTGGATGGAGAAATGGGTTCAGAAGGAAGTAACACCGAGCTTTTTAAAATGACTCATCTCTACCAAAATATTGCCCTCTCAGGTATTATGCTTAAAATCCATGTGTCTTTAAAAGCTCAACTTTATCTATAGTTGAGCCATGTATTCAAATTATGTTATCCTTTGCTAAGTCACCTCGGTGAGGTCTGACTCTTTGGTGACCCCATGGACTGTAGCCCGCCAGGTTCCTCTGTCCATGGGATTTCCCAGGCAAGAATACAGGAGTGGGTTGCGATTTCCTCCTCCAGAGGATCTTCCGGACCCAGGGATCGAACCAGTGACTCTTACATCTCCTGCACTGGCAGGCAGGTTCTTTACTATTAGCGCCACCTGGGAAGTCCATGGTTTTGATTATTTTTGAGTTCTAAGAGTACTGGGAGTAACTAGGTTGCAAACATATGGCATTTGCTGTCCAGAATGGGGTTTCTTGGAAGCTATGGGGGGATAACTAAAGTTTCTGTAGAATATGAAATCTAGGATATTTGGTAACATTTTCAGAAGGTGTGCACCTCAATTTGATCGCTAAAACACCTTCAGATAGTTCTGAAAGTTTATATGCTGTACAGGTTCTGAAAGTCCCTTGGACAGCAAGGAGATCAAACCCGTCAATCTTTTTTTTTTTTTTTTTTTTTTTTCTTTTTTTATTTTTATTTTTTTCAGTGGGTTTTGTCATACATTGATATGAATCAGCCATAGAGTTACACGAATTCCCCATCCTGGTCTCCCATCCCACCTCCCTCTCCACCCGATTCCTCTGGATCTTCCCAGCCCAACAGGCCCGAGCACTTGACTCATGCCTCCCACCTGGGCTGGTGGTCTGTTTCACCACAGATAATATACATGCTGTTCTTTCGAAAAGCAATCTATAGATTCAATGCAATCCCTATCAAGCTACCAACGGTATTTTTCAGAGAACTAGAACAAATAATTTCACAATTTGTATGGAAATACAAAAAACCTCGAATAGCCAAAGTAATCTTGAGAAAGAAGAATGGAACTGGAGGAATCAACCTGCCTGACTTCAGACTCTACTACAAAGCCACAGTCATCAAGACAGTATGGTACTAGCACAAAGACAGAAATATAGATCAATGGAACAGAATAGAAAGCCCAGAGATAAATCCACGAACCTATGGACACCTTATCTTTGACAAAGGAGGCAAGGATATACAATGGAAAAAAGACAATCTCTTTAACAAGTGGTGCTGGGAAAACTGGTCAACCACTTGTAAAAGAATGAAACTAGAACACTTTCCAAACCCGTCAATCTTAAGGGAGGTCAGTTCTGAATATTCACTGGAAGGACTGATGCTGAAGCTGAAGTTCTGGTATTTTGGTCATCTGATGTGAACAGGTGACTCACTGGAAAATTCCCTGATGCTGGGAAAGATTGAGGGCAGAAGGAGAAGAGGACATTAGAGGATGAAATGGCTGGCCAGCATCACTGATGCAATGAACATGAACTTGGGCAAACTCCAGGAGATGGTGAGGGACAGGAAGGCCTGGTGTGCTGCAGTCTATGGGGTCACAAAGAGTGGGTGACTGAACAACAGGTTCTTTTGTTTCTGTTTTGTCTAGTGATGTAATTGGTGTTATTTTAATCTTTCATTTTAGGTTGATCTAATCTTTTAATGTTTGCTTTGGGAAATATATGGAAGAAATTCAAGGCCCTGACCTTTATTGATTTGACTAGGCCCATAATAGATTTGTGAGAGTAGCTCTGTATGATGTCAACTGTGGAGTTTTCCCATCTGTGTAATTTGAAACTCATTAAAGAAGGTGATAGTGGTAAAGAACCTGCCTGCCAAAACAGGAGACATGAGACAAGGGTTCAATCCCTGGGTCAGGAAGATCCCCTGGAGGAGGAAATCGCAACCCACTCCAGTACTCTTGCCTGGAGAATCCCATGGACAGAGGATTCTGGCAGGCTACAGTCCATGGGGTCGCAAAGAGTTGGACATGACTGAAGTGACTTAGCACACAGCACAAAGAAAGATTTAATGAACATTTTATCTTTTATATAGAAATACTCTGTAATATGGCCTGGAAATGTATCAATCAATTGGATAGTAACTTGTATAAATCAGAGAACAAAGAAATCTGTAGCTGACTCTGCTAGCAAATATTCTATTTTGTATTTTACCCAATAGTGGGAAAGAATGCACTCTACAAAGAGGAATTGCATGGAAATATTGATTGGTATGTTTCTTTCATGCTTTTTCAAGGAAACTGTCTGAATTCTAAAATAATTCTCAGTGGATAATAAGACATTCATAAGTACTTTCTATATCGGAAAAAAAAGAAAATTGTGTTAGAAGTTAGTGACCATACTGCATATAGCTCAGTACTGTGCTTCTGACTTGACTTTACTGGTTCAATTAGGAAAGAGATGCTTGTGTTTCTGTTGCACTGAAGTGAAAGGGAGTTTATAGCTGAAAAGATGAGCTGAGCCTAACCTTACCTCTAGTCTGCACTTGTCTCTAGACTTGGTGGATTTCAGACACCCTGAATTTTGAGGGGGTAGACTGATCATCATGCTGGGTGAAATGTTTAAATTAGCTATCAATTAAAAATATTTTTAAAATAAATTTTATTTATTTACAATAAATAGTACATGAATTCATTCTCAGTATAAAAATATTTTTCAAAACTCTTGATAAAGTAAAAATCTCTCCTTATTTACCCAGAAGTAATTGCTGTAATCTATTTCATTTATCATCCTAACCAGCCTTTTGTGTGTGAGCATACATGTATAGGAACATTTATAAATATAGTTTTGTTTTGTGTACTTATTTAAATATAGAGTATACATCAACATTTTGTTTTGTGATATTTCAGCTTCAGTTTATCACTTCATGATGTGTCTTGGAGATAATCCCATGTTAGTTTACCCAGAATTGCCTCATTAAACTGCTGCTTAGCATTTCATTCTATGGACATATTATAATTAATTCCAACATTCCTTTACCAGGGGCCATTCACATTGCTGCGCTATTTTTGCTACCACAGATGATTTTCATGAATCTCCTAGAATATACTTGTTTTAATATTTTTTAGGTATAGAAAATAAGGTCAAAGGGCTTTCCAGGTGGCTCAGTGGTAAAGAATTCTCATGCCAAACAGGAGACGCGCAGGAGACATGGGTTCGATCCCTAGGTTGGGAAGATCCCTGGAGAAGGAAATGGCAACCCACTCCAGCATTCTTGCCTGGGAAATCCCATGGACAGAGGAGCCTGGAGGGCTAAAGTCCATGGGGTTGCAAAGGGTTAGACATGACTGAGTGACTAAACAACAATGCCAACAGCAGTAAGCCCAAAAGATCAGGGAGATGACTGCCATTACACTCACAGACTGCAAGAGAAGGGGGTTGCCTTGCCATGCGTGGCCCCACGGAAAGGCCCTGGGGTGAGTCAGGAGGCAGAGGGAAACAAGGATCCTTGGGCAAGAAGCTTTATTATTTTCAGCAGCCAGGAACAAGAAGGAGTTGCAGGGTAAGCAGCTTTAGCATAGTCTAGTTGAGTAATTTCAACAGACTCTGCGGCATAGGGCAACCCGAGTTGTTGTGTACCTGGCCTTGGGGTGATTAAAACAGTGGAAAGTGACCCTGAGTGTAAGGCTTGATAAAGGAGGCAGTTGGGGGTACAGGCTCCAGATGGGTTTGCATTTAAAAACCATGCTCAGTAGACAAGCTATTTATTCTCTCTGGGGATTTGCTTGCCTTGGAAGAGCAGGGAGGGAGTTAGTCCTTCTAATGTCAGCAAGTGCCCAGATGCCAAAATATCAGAACACAGAAAATGAAATGTCTTTTATTTAAATATCCTCCATTTTAGCACCCTGTAGAAGCTTTCTGGGCTTCCCTGGTAGCTCAGCTGGTCAATAATCCACCTGTGATACAGGAGACCCTGGTTCAATCCCTGGATTGGGAAGATCCCCTGGAGAAGGGAATGACTACCCACTCCAGTACTCTTGCCTGGAGAGTCCCATGGAGAGAGGAGCCTGGTGGGCTCACAAAAAGTAGCAGATACGACTCGCATAGGTGAAAACAGATCAAAGATATTGTATGGTAATCATGTTAAACAAATTCTAGTAATGGTTTTGAATTTTGTATATAAGATTGTTATCAAAGCAGTTGAATAATATCTATATTTGAAAATAGGGCTGAATCTAAAAAGTGAATAAAGCAGAACTTTCCTCCCAAAGCGAGGGGATGAAATGTGAGCTCACAAATTGCTGGAGATCAGTGAGTGTGCTGTTTGCTCTTCGATTCCTGATGGTCTTATCAATAAAATGGGAAAGAGGGTCATAGAGAAAGCAGGTCTGTGTAGAAAATGGAGCAGATTTATTTTGGGCAACTAGCAAAAATGCATATTTCTGGATGCATGGTGTTCAGGGCGTGGATGGTTGGAGATATTAAATCTTTGACTAAATCCTTGGGAAGGACTTTAGCATATATGTGTGTGTGCATAGTCGCTCAGTTGTGTCCAACTCTTTGTGACCCCATGGTCTGTAGCCTACCAGTTTCCTCTGTCCATCAGATTTTCCAGTTAAGAATACTGGAGTGGGTTGTCGATTCCTTCTCCAGGAGGTCTTCCTCACCCAGGGATCGAACCTGCATTTCCTGCATTGGCAGGCGAGTTCTTTACCACTGCACCACCTGAGAAGGCTTTTAAGCTGCATACACTGAGCAATGCCCACATTCTTGTGTGACCTGCTTAGAGACTGGAACGCCCCATTGTCTTCAGCCCTGAATTTACAACTTCTCTGCTTTGGGATTGGTCTGCTCTTCAATACTTGGTGCTACTAGAAAGATACATATTGTCAAAGAGCATTCTGCTTCTCCAGGCAGATGTATTTTTTCTCATTGAGCAAAGCTGTGGATAAATGAAATATTACCATGCTTTTGAGGTTGTATGGATGTGAGAGTTGGACCATAAAGAAAGCTGAGCACCAAAGAATTGATGCTTTTGAACTGTGGTGTTGGAGAAGACTCTTGAAAGTCCCTTGGACTGCAAGGAGATCCAACCAGTCAATCCTAAAGGAAATCAGTCCTGAATATTCATTGGAAGGACTGATGCTGAGGCTGAAACTCCAATACTTTGGCCTCCTGAAGCGAAGAACTGACTCATGTGAAATGACCCTGATGCTGGGAAAGATTGAAGGCAGGAGAAGGGGATGACAGAGGGTGGGTTGGTTGGATGGCATCATTGACTCAATGGATATGAGTTTGAGCAAGCTCTTGGAACTGGTGATGGACAGGGAAACCTGGTGTACTGCAGTCCATGGGGTTGTAGAGTCAGGCACAACTGAGTTACTGAACTGAACCGATTTTGAGGTTGTATTAGTGAATCCACAGCCTGTTATAATTTGCAAGCTGATCAATCATTCTTAAATGCAATGAAGTATAATACCATCTCATATGGGTGTCTTGATTTACTATTTCAATGGAGAACAGTGTGGAGATTCCTTAAAAAACTGGAAATAGTACTGCCATAGGACCCAGCAATCCCACTTCTGGGCATACACACTGAGGAAACCAGATCTGAAAGAGACACGTGTAACCCCAATGTTCACCGCAGCACCATTTACAATAGCCAGGACATGGAAGCAACCTAGATGTCCATCAGTGGATGAATGGATAAGGAAGCTGTGGTACATATACACCATGGAATATTACTCAGCCATTAAAAGGAATGCATTTGAATCAGTTCTAATGAGGTGGATGAAACTGGAGCCTATTATACAGAGTGAAGCAAGTCAGAAAGAAAAACACCAATACAGTATACTAATGCATATATATGGCATTTAGGAAGATAGTAATGATAACCCTATATGCAAGACAGCAAAAGAGACACAGATGTAAAGAACAGTCTCTCGAACTCTGTGGGAGAAGGCGAAGGTGGGATGATTTAAGAGAATAGCATTGAAACATGTATATTATCATATGTGAAACAGATCACCAGTCAAGGTTTGATGCGTGAGACAGGGTGCTCGGGGCTGGTGCACTGGGATGATCCTGAGGGATGGGATGGGGAGGGAGGTGGGAGTGGGGTTCAGGATGGGGAACACATGTAAATCCATGGCTGATTCATGTCAATGTATGGCAAAACCACCACAATATTGTAAAGTAATTAGCCTCCAATTAAAATAAATGAATAAATTTGTTTAAAAAGGGGGGAATGGCGGTGCTGTACTCACACTATTTACACACTTTCCAATTCTTTCTTTCTCTCTCTCTTCCCTTTTCTGTTTAACAATGATCAGAACTGACCTATCTGGAAGGTTGTGCTCACTATGAACTTTCTGATCAGAAAAGTGTATACACATAGGTGAGCATTTAAATGGAAAAAATTTTGCTAATTGTAGATTTTCTTTTTCTTTTTAAATCTTAATTTCAAGTGAGTTTGTGATTCAACATAAATCTTCCCTTCAGGTTCCAAATATATTTTGGTCTTTATCTGTTGCTAGCACCCGTAGTCTCTGACTGCTAGATTGCTACATCTACTTCTTAGCTATACAACTATGAGATGATTATGTTTGTCTTATAATGATAGTTCACCTGACATTACTAGCATCAGCAAATTGATACATCATTTTAAAAAAATTTATCAAGGTCATAAAATAGAAAGGAGTTAGTGAGAACTCACAAGTGGAAAGCAAACACAAGAGACTGTTCCCTTACTTGTATGTTCAGTGTTCCAAGAACAATGACTAAATATTATTAGTTCTGGGAGGGGAGTTCTAGAGGGAGGTGATATATGTATAGGCATAGCTGATTCTGTATCTGTTCCACCTGAGACAAAGAGCCGACTCATTGGAAAAAACCCTGATGCTGCGAAAGATTGAAGGCAAAAGGGAAAAGGGGCAGTAGAGAATGAGATGGTTAGATAGCATCATTGACTCGGTGGACATGAATTTAAACAAATTCCAGGAGATAGTGCAGCGCAGAGGAGCCTGGTGTGCTACAGTCTATGGGGCTGCAAAGCATCAGACACAACTTGGCAATTGAGCAACAACAAACATAACTGATTCACTTTGTTGTGCAGCAGAAATTAACACAACATTGTAAAGCAATTATACTCCAATAAAAAATATCACTAGTTCCTCTGAGAAATTTATAAGCAAATAAGGACTATGGCACAAATAAAAACATGAAGCAAATTAAAATAAGAGTTGGGCAAAGTCTTACATGCAATCTAGTGTAGCAATTAAAAACATGGATTCTGTCTGAATCAAAGAGCCCTCAAGTGTTAGGCCTGAACTCCAAAATTTATGGACAAATATAACCTACACTTCGATTTATTTACTTATAATATTGGAATGGTAATAGCAGTTGCTTCCTAAGGTAATCAAGATTAGATTAAACAAGAAAATGGCTAAAAGCACTTAGATAATGCTTTGGACACAGAACCCAAGTTTACTAAGAAATAATATTTGATATTGAACATTGGTTTCAAGGATGGGCATGGGACACTGAAACCAAGGTCATGACTATCGTTTCTATAGAGCCCGTGGTGAAAGTAAATTATATCTGGAAGAAAAATCTAAAATTAAGAAATAAAGTGAAGGTCAATTATCAGGTAGATTGAGGGAAACCTCATAGTCAGTCTGATAAAGCCAAGCAGAGTGAAGTGTTGAAATTAAGTTAATTACTGGATGACAGAAAGGAAGGTGTGAAGTGTTGGCTGGATCTAGACTTGAGGTCATGGTTAAACGCCAAGATCAGCAATTGACAGAAGCAAATGAGGAAGTAGGAAGTAGAGGCAATCGGCAAATTGTGAGCCAGCCTCACTGTTGTTGTCAGACTACAGCTGGCTGGCAAGGGTCTTCATTTTCATTAGTCTTTTTAAATATAAAAAAACCCCATCATTATAAAAGTCTAAACAATGCAAAAGGGTAAAAAGAAAAAAAGGTGGCTTTATACATCCCCACCACAATTTCATTTCAGAAAAAAGTCACTGGCAAAATATTGATTATAGTTTCAGATATTTTCTGAAATGGCTCTCTAGATAGATAGACAGATTATATATAAATAGCTAAGTAGTATATAACATGACATAAAATATATTATATAATAAATTATATATAAAATGTATATATAAATATATAATATTTTATAGATATATATTATAAAATAGCTATATATACAGACAGAAGATTTCTTTCATGTAGAAAATATGATCATAGTAACCTTTGTTTTTCATTTAACAATATTGTTTGAATATTTTTTGACATGCATTTCATATACATACCATATATATGTGTGTATATATGTTTTAAATGACTGAATTATATTGGTGGTTCATAATTATTTAACCAGTTAGATCAATATTTATATTGTTTCCCATATTTTGCTGTTATAAACTGTGCTCCAATAATTTCTACTTATTTGCTTATTTACCTACTCGTGCAATAACACATATAGGTTAAATTTTGAGTATAAGATTTCTGAATGAAACATTAGGTAAGTTGTTTGAGCTATCAAAGGGCACCTAATGCCCTTCTTTCCCTATGTACCAACGGGTTTCAATAGTAAAATGGTGAAACTGGGTGTTTTTTAAAAACTGAGTTATAGTTGATGTACATTATATAAGCCAATTATGTAACCATTATTTTTAATAACTATAAATGCAGTATATTTTTTAGAAATTATGAATTACTATGCTATACATCTAAATCGGAATTTGAATGAAGCAATCTGGCTTTGAATTCCTGACTTCTAATCAAACCTCTATTCTAAACTTCTTTAGACATTTTCATTTATAGTCCACAGCAGTTGCTATTGAATGTCCTGATGAATCCCTTTTGTTCCTTACTGCTTCTCCTGTGGATCTTAGTTTTCTATGCTTTTTTTTTTTTTTTACTTTCCATGAAAACCTTTTGAGTTTGATCCACTTCTACTTTAATCTCATCTCATTCTGTTTTCTCCTAAAGACTCATTCACAATGACTCCCACTCATTTTTCATCTTAATTGACTTAGTATTTTCTTCTATTGATGTCACTGAGACATTTTTGGTGACTTTTTAGTCTTTTTTCTCCTGCAGGCTCCTTGATTTCTTCTGTATCTTAACTCTTGGTTCTCTCCAGGAATTCTTTCAGCTGACTTCTTTCTCCTTTGTTTTTGATAAACACTGCATTCTATCTCATTAATTGCCATGGCTTTAAGTACCTACATATATGTGACTCCCACATATTTAATTTCACTTTTAGGTATAATCCTGAAATATATAACAGTATATTGATTCCAGTAATATTTGTTGAGTATTGTACCTATTTTCCAGGTACAAGTGAGGCACTGGTCATTTCCACCTGGATCTTATGTTATATAAGATCTTATATTAAACCCTAACCTCACCACATCTTCCTTCAAATCTGCTTTTTTAAAAAATTCCTTGAACCATCTATCCTGGTGAATCCGAGTGCCACTAGTTGCATAGGCCAAAAAAGAAAAAGTGAAATTAACCTTTAAAATCCCGATTTACTTTTAATTCTATCATCTTTATTCTATTTCTGAAATATGTCTTTGAGAAGTTTTCTTTCTTTGTTTCAGTTATCACTGTCCTAACTCAGGCCCTCACTATGTATTTCTTGGAGAATTAGAAAAGAACACGTTCTTTTCAAAACACTTAGCAATGTAATCTTTCTAACACAGTAATTTAATAATCTTATCTTCTGTGTGATATTTGTTAATTGTCTTCAATTTCATAAAGTATAATTTGTACCACTTCCTTTGCATGGTACCCGAGGTTTTCTCACTGGGTTTTATCATTTGGTCTCTACTTACATGTCCTTTTTTCCTTCCACTTCAAGTCTCTTCTATCTTAAAACTCGGTAATTCAGAAATATTGAACTCCATTCAATGTCCCCAATATGGTAAGTTATCTCACCAAACAGGTGCCTGCTTTGTACACATTTTCTCTTCCTAAAATGTGCTCATTATCCAACCATCCACTGGACAATTCTACTTCTGTTTAAAATTATGTTCTCTGTGAAGCCTGCCCTGACTTCTACAGGCAGACTTTATTTGTATGTTTTGACTGTTTCCCACTTAATTTGTATGCCTTGTCCTAAGGAATATTTGCATTATAATTGTCTCTATGTATATGTTTCTAAATGAGGTCGTAATCTTCTTGTGGCCATAAATTTTATCTTTGCAACCCAATGCCTAGCATAGTTCCAGAAATAAGAAGACACTTGATTACTTATGCTATGAAAGAATAAAAGTGAGAAATGGGTAAAACTGATTCTGACATTGGAAATATAAAGTATGGTTGTTAAAGAAAGTAAATTTTGAGGGAAAGATGAGAAGCCCAGTTTTGGAAATTTGGATTTTAAGATTGTTGTGAATGTCAGTTATAAAGAATTGAGAATTTAACTGATGTCTCTGGTTTTATAACCAGAGGGCATAAATAGTTCCCTAGTACTAAAACAAAAGATGATTCTTGAACACTCACCTTCTGTTTGATAGCAAAAGTTCCAGTTTCTATTTTGTAAGACACCTGTTCACCCCAGAATTTGGAGATGGAATGTTCTGGGAGAGATTAATATGACACCTGAGTGCCAAGCTGTGGGATGGGTTTGACCCTCTGCTGAAGGCTGAAAATACTCTGAACAGCTCAGATGTTCTTTGAGGGAAGAACATCCCAGTCCTCTAGTTCTCCCTCAATCAAGAGAATTTCATACCAGAAACTAACTTGGGCTTTTGGATTTGCGAGTTTTTATATCCCTTACACTGGTGAAGTACTGAATTCGGAGAGGAGCAGTGTCTTTGGCAGAGATACTTTATTGTGGGAAAGGAACACGGTTACTGCAAAACCCTGTCCCTGATAGTGAAGCAGCATGTGTGATGAAGCAGGATCTCTGAGGATCACATCCAAAGAGATGTGGGGAGTGGGAATAAGTGTCCTCATCATGACAGCAATTCTGTCTTAAAGATTCAGTGAAGCAGACAAAGTAAAAAAAAGGGCATAAAAACAATCAGGGGATTTATTTTCACAGAAGTAAAAAGAAAAATAAAAGACTTTAAGGAGAGAGAAATATATACTAATATAAACATATTATATAAAAGTTTAATATAATATAAACTTTAAATAATATATATATTTATAAAATTTTATAGCTGTTTATAAATATATTATTAATATAAATTTATACAAAGTTAAATATAAATATATTAAAAGTAATATTAAAAATTTCAAAAGATTAGCCTTTTGTAATAAACCAGTAATCTAGTGAGTAAAAAAAAAAAAGTTTCAAAAGGTTAAGGATTAAAAAGACTAAGAGAAATATTGCTGTTTGATAATCAGGGATAAAGTGGGACCTCTGTTGGGGGTTATTTTGGGACAGTTTTCAAGTGAATGGCTGTTGTAATAAGAACAATGGGTTAGAAAAGTTCTTAGAAATCTCTTTTTTTAGTCTAAAGGATATTTAATATTTTGGCTTTAAATTGAGGAATTAGTGAAGATTGCAAATGTAAGGAAAGGGAAACAAAATTGTAAAAAGAAAATACTAGAGGCTGCAGAAGAAAAGAAGATCAAAATCACAGCTAGGCAGTTTAACTTGAAATAGGAAAAGCTATACTTTTCTTTTTTCCAAAGAGAAAAGGGGAAAAAGATAACTACAAAATATTTGCTAACCTTAAAATTTAACAGTTGAATTCAACAAATATTTATTATTGGTAACTTTCCAGATACCATGTCTTTGTGGAGTGCTGGAGACCATAAAATGAATGAGACACATTTTCTACTCTGTAGGATATTTGCAGTCTTATATATATAACACATGCAGCCTGTTAAGTATGATAACACTTATATGTTCTAGCTACATCAGCAATTTACAAAAGTCTTAACAGACTTATGGACACAGGGGGAGCAGGTAGGAAGGAGAGGTTGGGATGAATGGAGAAAGTCTCATGGAAACATATATACCACCATATGGAAAATAGATAGCCAGTGGGAATTTGCCGTATGACTCAGGGAACTCAAACTGGGACTCTGCGACAACCTGGAGGGGTGGGATGGAGTGGGAGGGAGACTCGAAAAGGAGGGGACATAAGTATACCTCTGGCTGATCCATGTTGATGTATGGCAGAAACCAACACAGCATTGTAATTATCCTTCAATTAAAAATAAATAAATTAAAAAAAAAATCACAGCTCTCTGTTCCAGTTCAAAACATTAAAAGAAAAACTCACAAAAGTCTTGATTTAAATTTTTCCTGATTTGCAGGCAGGGCGAGGAGAGAGTGTGGTCAGGGAAGATTTATTATCTTAGTATCATCAGAAAAGTCATGTAACTTCTTGAATTTTCATGCAAAGGAGAGACAAACTTTCTTCTACTGGAAACATGTTAAAGAGATGAATATGAATAATTCTACTCCAATGAGTCTCCATATTTTTCTAAAACATACTAGTTATAGATCCCTTGGTATCTAAGCACATCCAGTGATAAGAAACTAATTTTCCCTTAAAGTACTCAATCTGTCTCAAGTTTTAATAACCTCAAGAAACTTAATTTTATATTATTCTAAGATAATTAAAATTTATCTGAGAAAATGTTAAATCTTAAGTTATCAAAGGTAATTTAAATATTTGTAAGATATTATTTTACATTATTTCATATTAATTTCAAAATATCCTCCTTTTTTAGATCAATAGCTCTTTTAGTACCTTCCAGAATTGTTATATGCAGGATTGTTCCTTGTTCTACATAATCAAGAAAAATTATCATGCTTAGTCATACTATTTTCTTTCCAAGTTGAATCCCCTTAATTCATTCAATGATTGCTTGCATGATATTATTTTCTGACCCATGCTTTATTCTGATAATTTTAGTTTTAAGATTTCACAGTCCATTCAAATTATGAACTCAAGTGCATTCTGAATAACTCAAATCTTCTGAATTTGAAGTTGGTTTTGGTCTCTCACTGGCAGCTGCTTTCATGTTTTAAGCTGTGTAAGATAACTTATATCAGTCTTTTTTGACCCCCTGTTGTTCTTTCATCCCATGATTATATTGCTGTTATTTAGCTTTTCATTTCCTGATAATTTGATTGGCTTTATAGGAAAGGGGCCTGGAGTCACTGACATTGGACAGCTTGAACAATGTACTGGGTCAGAAAACAGAGACATAGTTCAGAACAAAACAGTTCAAAAAGAAGACAATAATTAACACTTAAAACAAATGGTTGGAGAGAATGAACAATTATTTTAAAGACCCTGACCAATTACGGTTTTCCGTTGAAGAACTTGACCAGCCCTTGAACTCAACAGGCTGGCTGAGGCCCAAATGGCAAATCAGACATGGATGAAGTTGTCCGAATCATGGGCTTCAAAGGTGATATTGATCTGTTTCGTCTTACAAAGGAGCGTGCCTGGGGCTCCTGCAGCATCAGGAGAGGGATGCCATGGCTTCTACCAAGATGCTGCTGCCCCTTCTCCTGACAGCCTTGCTGGGCTTGAGCCCCACTCAGATCACTGAAAATAGTAAGAGCGTGAAATGGGGATCATACAAGTGGTGGTGGATTCATGGAAAAGACTAGGATTGGACTGGCCCTTCTCAGAAATTATTATTTTTTTTAATTTCCTAAGAGTAACTGAATGAAAGAGGAAACCATATTAGTTTCTATCTTCTACCAATTGCGAATATCTCTGAAAGCTGCTCTGCTGCTTAGTTATTCAGTTGCGTCCAACTCTGTGAATTCATGGGCCATAGCCCACCAGGCTCCTCTGTCCATGGGATTCTCTACGCAAGAATACTGGAGTGGGTTTCCATTCCCTTCTCCAGGGGATCTTCCTGACCCAGGGCTCAAACCCGAGTCTCCCATACTGCAGGCAGATTCTTTACCATCTGAGCCAATCCTAAATCAGCATCTTAACTGAATGAGATGTGCTGTTTTTAGATATATGGACTTTCAGTTATGCACTCTGTTTGTATGACGACTCTCACTTGAGTGAAAATTCTATTATATTTTCTTGTGAAATGTTTTGTCAGTATATAGAAGCAACTTAAGTTGAGAAAATAAAAATATTAAACAAATACATGAAATTCCAATAGATTATCTGAGTTTAAACCTGTTTCCACACCGTGAGATGAAGTTTCTAATCAGGGATAAGGTAATTCTAAAATGGTCATTTTAGATTTCTTTGAAACACATGTTGGTTTTAATAAGGATGTATCAAAGTGTACTTTATGGTAAAATTCTTTGGCCCTCAAACTCTACACTTTGTGATAGTTTGATATTAGGTGAAGAATAACAGTAAATCTCTGAGGAAAGATGACTTTTTTTAAAAAAAATATATGTATTGCAATTTACTTTATGCCTGGTCTATAAATATATTGTCATAAATTATTCACTACAGCAATCTGAAGTAGATATTATCACTCACATTTTACGTGTGAAGAGTAACTTTAGAATTTACACACTTTGCAGTTTGTATAATTAGCAAGTGACAAAGCTGAATTGCAGACTCAACCCTGTCAGAGTTCAAAGCCAGTGATCTTTCTCCTTCACTCTGTGACCTCTCTTTTAGTTTTTACTTCTTCTGAAATGACTTGGAATTGTCTTAAGTATGTTGACTATTTTCAAGTTAATGTCTCCCTTCCACATGTCAGTTCCTTTGCTTCATGTCTCTTCTTTTTCCCAAACAGATTTCCTTTCTGAGTTCTGTTCCTAATTTACACAGTTGTCAAATGCAGCACTGTAGTCTACTCAAGCACCATGCTTTGTTGCTCTGAGCATTCCATGAAACTTTCATTTATCAAAATGTGAATAACTTTCAAGTAAAAATATAACTTAAAAGATTATTAAATGTACAATGCATGCCCAATACCACCAAAACAATCTGTCATTGAGGCAAAGATGAGTTCACTCTTAATTTTTGTCTTAAAAATAAAGGGCAAAATTGGAGTCTTTAAGGTTTGGGGATCTGGTTTAAGGACAACTTCATTAGGAATAGTTAAGATTCATGATTTAAAAATTTTAAAAGCAAGGGATCTGAGTCACTGTGGACAGTTTTAGTTCATTTCATTCCCTCAGTCATGTCCTACTCTTTGTGACCTCATAGGCTGCAGCACTCCAGATGTTTGAGCATCTCCTGGAGTTTGCTCAAACTCATGTCCATTGAGTCGGTGATGCCATCCAACCATCTCAGCTTCTGTCATCCCCTTCTCCTCCTGCCTTCAATCTTTTCCAGCATCAGGGTCTTTTCCAATGAGTCAGTTCTCATCAGGTGGCCAAGGTATTGGAGTGAAGAGTCTTAGAGAGTAAACAATTGATATTATTAAAAAGTTGAACAAATTAAAGCTTGCTTTAATTGGTTTTGGGCAAGTTTCTGAAATAAATAATAATTATTTGAAATATTTATCTCTCTGGGCAAGAGTTTTCTGGAGCAGGAAAGATATTCCCATTTGAATGCAGAGTTCCAAAGAATAGCAAGGAGAGATAAGAAAGCCTTCCTCAGTGATCAATGCAAAGAAATAGAAGGAAACAACAGAATGGGATATACTAGAGATCTCTTTAAGAAAGTTAGAGATATCAAGGGAAAATTTCAGGCAAAGATGGGTTTGATAAAGAACAGAAATGGTATGGACCTAACAGAAACAGAAGATATTGAGAAGAGGTGGCAAGAACACACAGAAGAACTATACAAAAAAGATCTTCACGACCCAGATAATCACAATGGTGTGATCACTCACCTAGAGCCAGACATCCTGGAATGTGAAGTCAAGTGGGCCTTAGAAAGCATCACTATGAACAAAGTTAGTGGAGGTGATGGAATTCCAGTTGAGCTATTTCAAATCCTGAAAGATGATGCTGTGAAAGTGTTGTACTCAATATGCCAGCAAATTTGGAAAACTCAGCAGTGGCCACAGGACTGGAAAAGGTCAGTTTTCATTCCAATCCCAAAGAAAGGCAATCCCAAAGAATGCTCAAACTACTGCACAATTGCACTCATCTCACCCAGTAGCCAAGTAATGCTCAAAATTCTCCAAGCCAGGCTTTAGCAATACATGAACCGCAAACTTCCAGATGTTCAAGCTGGTTTTAGAAAAGGCAGAGGAACCAGAGATCAAATTGCCAATATCCCCTGGATCATCGAAAAAGCAAGAGAGTTCCAGAAAAACATCTATTTCTGCTTTATTGACTATACCAAAGACCTCGACTGTGTGGATCACAATGAACTGTGGAAAATTGTGAAAGAGATGGGAATACCAGACCACCTGACCTGCCTCTTGAGAAACCTGTATGCAGGTCAGGAAGCAGCAGTTAGAACTGGACATGGAACAACAGACTGGTTCCAAATAGGAAAAGGAGTATGTCAAGGCTGTATATTGTCACCCTGCTTATTTAACTTATATGCAGAGTACATCATGAGAAACGCTGGGCTGGAAGAAACACAAGCTGGAATCAAGATTGCTGGAAGAAATATCAATAACCTCAGATATGCAGATGACACCACCCTTATGGCAGAGAGTGAAGAGGAACTAAAAAGCCTGTTGATGAAAGTGAAAGAGGAGAGTGAAAAAGTTGGCTTAAAGCTTAACATTCAGAAAACTAAGATCATGGCATCTGGTCCCATCACCTCATGGGAAATAGATGGGGAGACAGTGGAAACAGTGTCAGACTTCACTTTTTTGGACTCCAAAATCACTGCAGATGGTGATTGCAACCATGAAATTAAAAGACACTTACTCCTTGGAAGGAAAGTTATGACCAACCAAGATAGCATATTAAAAAGCAGAGACATTACTTTGCCAACAAAGGTCTGTCTGGTCAAGGCTATGGTTTTTCCAGTGGTCATGTATGGATGTGAAAGTTGAACTGTGAAGAAAGCTGAGTGCCAAAGAATTGATGCTTTTGAACTGTGGTGTTGGAGAAGACTCTTGAGAGCCCCTTGGACTGCAAGGAGATCCAACCAGTCCATCCTGAAGGAGATCAGTTCTGGGTGTTCATTGGAAGGACTGATGTTGAAGCTGAAACTCCAGTACTTTGGCCACCTCACACGAAGAGTGACTCATTGGAAAAGACCCGAATGCTGGGAGGGATTGGGGCAGGAGGAGAAGGGAACGACAGAAGATGAGATGACTGGATGGCATCACCGACTCAATGGGCATGAGTTTGAGTAAACTTCGGGAGTTGGTGATGGACAGGGAGGCCTGGCGTGATGTGATTCATGGGGTAGCAAAGAGTCGGATACGACTGAGCGACTGAACCGAACTGAACTGACTGAAAGTCATGCTAATGTAGACAGTAAGCTGTATGTTTGTAGGTGGTTTCTGTTCTCTAATTTTCTCTCTTGTAAGATGTCACATAATCTTTATTTTGTTTACAATCATTATGGCCATCCATTTCATTATATATAATACAGATTTAGTAAAATATTTTACCCCCTCTTCATTTTTGCTTCAGAATCAATGATCAGCACTAGGATCCTACTTTGGGAAAAGTTGGCCCATTGTTTTCAAACCTTTTATTATTACTATTATTATTGAGCTCTCTTAGGCATTTTCTTAACCTCTGTATAAATCTACCTTTCTAAAGTGTAAATCTACCTACAGATGTGTAGCTGGGGTCTTATCAAATCATGTTTTTAATTTATCTTTTTTTTCTTTTTAAATCCTTGGTACTGTTTTTTGAAGATTGTCTTGAACTACCAAGTAAACCCTTGTTCGTTTCTTTCTTTCTTCAGAACATATCTTTCTGTGTTTAGTGTTTTGTCTCTCTCTTTTTTTTGGATCCTTGACTGTGTTTTTTTGTTTTTTTTTTTTCCCATTTATTTTTATTAGTTGGAGGCTAATTACTTTTTAATATGGTAGTGGTTTTTGTCATACATTGACATGAATCAGCCATGGAGTTACATGTATTCCCCATCCTGATCCCCCCTCCCACCTCCCTCTCCATCCCATCCCTCTGGGTCTTCCCAGTGCACCAGGCCTGAGCACTTGTCTCATGCATCCAGCCTGGGCTGGTGATCTGTTTCACCCTTGATAATATACATGTTTCAATGCTGTTCTCTCGAAACATCCCACCCCCGCCTTCTCCCACAGAGCCCAGAAGTCTGTTCTGCACATCTGTGTCTCTTTTTCTGTTTTGCATATAGGGTCATCGTTACCATCTTTCTAAATTCCATGCTTTGTCTCTTGAAAGCTCTCAAAACTGAGTCTAGAGAAGGGCAAAAAGGAAAAAAGAAAAACCCGTAAATGTTAATAACCCTCAGTCATATTGTTGTTAGGAACCTCTGCTTTCCTTTCCACGCTAGAATCTCTTGTGTCAGGGATCTAGTTCCTAAACATCAGCAGAACTTGCTGCACTGTTCATTTGTAAATGCTTTCCTTTAATAACCAATAGCTCATGATTGAATAACACAAATTCCTTTACATTTATAAGGACATTAGCTCATTGACATCTAACTAATTTGAATTATAAAGAAAAACTATGTAATTTAACTAAAGTACTGTAGTTGTTCAATCAGTAAGTTTACTATACCATCTTGTTTATTTATAGCATTAATGGTTTGTTCCTTTGTTTTGAAGCCTTGGTACTGTTTAAATAATAAGCTGTTTCAAAGTAGGTGAAATGTAAAGCTGATGTTGGGACTTCCCTGGGGGCTGCACTGCAGGAGACAGGGGTTCAATCCCTGGATTGGAAAGATCCCCTGGAGAAAAAAAAAATGGCGACCCACTCCAGCATTCTTGCTTGGAAAATCCTTTGGGCAGAGGAGTCTGGTGGGTTACAGTCAACAGGGTCACAAAAGAATTGGCATAACTTAGTGACTAAAACAACAACAAAGTCATTGTTAGCTGTACATACATCAGATGAAAAATTTGAAATTAGTTTTAATGACATGGGTGGGAGTGTATGTAAGAGGGAAGATTTAAGAAATGAACAGAGTATGTGAGAGAGCTAATGAATGATTAGTTATGCCACCAAAGAAGTGGAAGAATTGAGTAAATGAGTCAAGCAGAACTTTGTTACTTTAAAGAAAACCTTTACAGGCTTAATGATTTTCCTGTTTCTCACTTGTCAGTGATGGTTCCCTGCAGGTTATGATTACATTTCATATTTTATTCTTTTATATTTTTTCTTTGAAGACATTCTTCAAGGGGAAGAGGAAATCTTCGAACTGATAGGTGAGTTATTTCACATTCAATCAACTTATTTAGAATTTTTCTAAGTGGATTCAGGAACCTCTGGGTCACCAATCTAATCCAAAATTTCTATGATTTTTTACTTACATTTAAAAAAATTTTTAAATCACATTTAATATTCACAATTTCCTTTCTCAACCATTCCACTATATAGTTTAACCTGACTAGATCCACATTGCAGAAGGAGCACAGAAAAAAAAAAAAAAAAGGAAGAAAAAGAAAAAATGAAGGAATGAATTGCCTTAGATTTTAGAGTTTTCTCAGGCCTAGAAAATATGGTCACTGTTTTCCTTCTTTTTTGTTTTTGCTTAAGTTACCTGACTTTGACTGTCTTTATAAGGTCATACCTATTTGAGGATTCTTGAAAGAAGTGCTTTGATTATCTACATTGTCCACCCTAACTTTAATTCAATAAAATGTGCCACTTACCAATAATCATGGCAAGGTCCTAGACTTGGTATGAAGGATACAAAGGTAAATAAATGAAGCATTGTTCTTTTCCTTAAGGAACTTTAGATGCAATGAAAGATTTAGCTTGGACATAACAATGATCACTATTAGAAAGTAGCAAAAGACAGTCACATGGGAGCTCAGAACAGGGAGAAAAGGAAAGACCTCTATAGGAGTTATCGTGTGACTGGACTTTGGAGAGTGGAGACATGGGGAAATCAGAGTGAAATGCATGGCTACATCTGTACATGTTGCATTTTCAATGGTCTAGGAACACTACATCCCAAAAGGTTGAAGTGAACATAGGAAGATAAAGTTGAAGATGTTGGTTAGTTCCGGATTGTGAAGGATGCTATGGATGGCAAATTGAATTTGCTATTTATTGCATGGGTGACAAATTACAGATATTTTGAACAGAAGAGTGCCACAGCAATTTTTTTTTTGGTGGACCTGACAATAAGAAGGAATAAGCAGATTGAGATCACAGGCTGTATAGTTTAAGCTTGGAAGCTTAGTGTCTGATGTAAGGTGCAATACAGTATATGAGCATGCAATAAAATATATTTTAAGTTCACAAAAGAAATATTGTAAAAGTGATGGCTATGAGATCATGAAGAAATGATTGAAAACTGATGCAAGAGATGGGGAAAGCTTGGGCTTAATTATGGGACCAGAAATTTGCAAAAGGAGACAATATAAGGTGGGATTTACTTATGCATTTTGTCTGAATACAGACAACAGTCTGTAGAAGGTGATAAAGGTGTGAGAGGGTGATGAATGCTTGCTTTGCTATTGGGAAAGGCAGAGTGGCTGAATAATGTTCCCCATTCAATCAATTTGTGTCCAGATATCATATATTTCTATAGACAAATGCAGTGACTCTGTCTGATGGTTTCTCTCAGACATCATGAGATATCTGGTAGTTTACAGATGATTTTGTGTACATTGTGGCAAGCTCAGGACAGATGGCTGTGGAGAAGAGCACAGAAACATTAAAAGAGGGGAGATGAAGGGCCATGGGGCAAACAAGACCTGCTGCCCCCTCTCTTCCAGGTACTAGACCCCGGTCACTATCTAACACCATTTAAACCAGTAACACGTTACTTCTAACTAAGTTTAGATTATGGTAGTTCCTATATTTGCTTCATCTAAGTTCATGGCTGAACGTTTCTCTTTAATTGCTCCTTTATGAATCTGTCTGTGTTCTCCTGCCTAAGTAGATGATGATTTCATTGAAGAACCCCCAGAAGAGTCACAACTCAAGCCTCAAGGAGAACATAAAGTCAACATAGTGAGAAGGATGAAAATGGGAAGAAAGGTCATGGTCAGCAGTGTAAGCCTCGCAGCCCGAGTGCCCAGGAGGTTGAGGAATGCTCATGCTGCAGAGTTGGTGAAGGTGGCCGTGGTGGCCAAGGTGACCAGGATGACCGGGGTGGCCGTGGTAGCCAGAGAGCCCAGCGTGGAAGAGGTGGCAAGGGTCGTCAGGGTGGCTATGGTGGCCAGAAAGGCCAGCATGAAAGAGGTGGCCAGAATGATTGCCAGTGACAAGGAGTTCCAACTGACGATGTCCTACACTGATTCCCTAGATATTAATTGTAGTTTTATTTACTAATCTAGTGCTTTTCTCTCTGAATTTCTAATTTTCTCTTTTGTTTCTGTTCATTCCTTATTTTTAAATTTTGGCTTTAATCCAATTTAAATTCCTTGTCCAGATTTGCCCTTGTCACAAATGTCTTGCCTCACACTCACACATAAAAAAGTCTTCAATGTATAAAGCAGTTGTAGTACAATGGAATAGTACTCAGCGAACAATTGTTCAAATAAAAACGAACAATTTTGAGTCAGTTATTGTGAGGTGGATGACCTAAAGCCTGTTGAAGTAAGTCAGAAGGGGGAAAACAAATATCGTGTATTAACTCATATATATGGAATCTAGAAAAGCTGTGCAGATGAACTTATTTGCAGGGCAGGAATAGAGATACAGATGTAAAGAATGGATTTGTGGACACAGTGGGAGAAGGAGTAGGGGGACAAACTGAGACAGCAGTATTGACATATATACACTACCATGTGTAGCATCTAGCTAGTGGGAAGCACTTGTATATCACAGGAGCTCAGCTTAGTGCTCTGTAATGACCTAGAAAGGTGAGATGGGGGTTGGGGTGGGAGGGGGCTCAAGAGGGAGAGGATATATGTGTACTTATAGCTAACTCATGTTGTTATACAGCAGAAACCAACACAACGTTTTAAGGCAATCATCCTCCAGTTAAAAGAAATTAAACAAAAATGAATAGGATTGAAAAAAACAATCTCTTCCATTCTCATAAGATCAAGTATTACTTCTACCCCAAGCTTTTATTTTCATTCATTTTCCTTATATTATCCTTCCCAAAGTCTGCCTCTCCTCCCATCTATCTTTCCTCTCTTTTCTTCCCTTCTCTTTCTCCTCCCTTGATTCCCCCTGCCTCCTTCCCCTCCTCTTAACGTGATGTCTTGTAATAAGACTATTTAACAGCAGAGATACCAAGCATAGTTATTACTTCTAATTTTTGTTTCAGAAATCGATGGAGATCTTCTGGTGACCGTGGACTTTTCAGTGGTATAAATGTCTTGGTACTTCCTTTCTCCAATTCAAAGCATCAGCAAAGTCATCAGCATTAGACCCTGGCTCCTGTTTGCTTTCCAGGGTCATGGTTCAGTAGAGGGACAAGAAGGACAGACTGGGAAATACAAAAACCAGATCAGAATCCAGATGTTCTGTAATGTGAGTCTTTATAGGTAGCTCAGGTTTTAATAATCTAATAATTTTATAACTTAATAATTTTGTTGGGCTAACTACTGCGACTATTTCAAAGTGAAACATTTCATTCTTGAGGCCAGCAAGGGAGTCTGTCAAGTTTTGATTATCAATACACATAGACATTCTCTTTCTCAGCTCAGGTGCTAAGGAAATAGTCCTGTAAACTCCCTTGATGTCTGACAGTCTTTCAATGCATGCATGACATGTTACTATAGTTCTATTCATGTCTAGGGTTCTGGAAGGCTCCCAGGACCTGTTAGTCCCAGCAAGCCCTGTTGGAGACAGATATCTTCCACCTGTCAATCACACAGGCTTTTCCCTTGGTTCAGAGACTTACAGATAGACTTCACACACGACCTTTAGCTCCTACACATTGACTCAACTTATTTCTTCTGCAAACATGCATGTGTAGAAATGGTATGAAGTTGAATCTGTCCAAAAGTGAGTATTATATATTGAATGATGTCTCCTAGAAATTCATATGTTGAAGTCCTAATGCCAATATCTCAAAACTTTGATCTTACTTAGAAATAGGGCTATTGCAGATGTAATTAAGACAAGCTCATATCGAAAAGAAATAGGGTGGGCCCCTCATTCAGTATGGCTGGTGTCCTTGTTAAAAGGGAAGATTTAGAGACAGACATGTACACGAGAAAACCGTGTGAAGATGAAGGCAAGACTGAGATGATGTGACAGATGCTAAGGAACACCAAAGATTGCCACCAAACCACCAGAAACAGTGAGAGAGGCCCGGAACAGTTTCTTCTTCACAGCCCTCAGACTGAACCAACATAACTTGATCTTGGCCTTCTGGTCTATGAGCAAATAAATTTTCATTCTAAGCCACCAGGTTATAGTACTTTGTTATAGCAACTTTAACAAGCTAATGCTACAGTGAGAAAATTTACCTACCAGGTTTTTTAAATGAAAGAACTTATACAGACTAATTGCATGCGTGCATGCTGTGTGTGTCTGCTAAGTTGCTTGTCATGTCTGACTCTTTGTGACCCTATGAATTGTAGCCCCCGCCAGCTTTTTCTGTCCATGGGATCCTGCAGGCAAGAATACTGGAGTGAGTTGCCTTGCCATCCTCCAGAGGATCTTCCTGATCCAGGGACTGAAACTGCGTGTCCTGCAACTTCTGCATCGCAGGTGGATTCTTTACCACTGAGCCACCAGGAAAGCCCATACAGACTAATTACCACACATTTATTCCATCTACCTCCAAAGCCTTTGAGTGGAGACCAACAGAGGTATTACAAAGGAGCATCCTTCAGTTGGTGGCTCAGTATTATTCAGGTTAGGAATTGTGCCTAGCAGAGAAGTTCTTTGTTTCTGCGAGGGCTGTGATTCTCCTATGGGGAGTCATACTTGTGAATGTAGACGAACCAAGCAGATTGTCTATACAATTAGTGGCGATAAAAATGAAGGCTCTAGTGGACATTTCTATCAATGGCGTAAGTAGTTTGCTTTTAGTATTAGTGTGAATGAAGAACTTACATGCTAAGACAACAGAAAGGGAAGCTAAACATGTTTAATGTTGTTCATTTCCACACTCAGTGCCAGGTTCAGTTCTGGAATCAGACCTAGAAATGGACTTTTTCTTGGAAGGAAAATTAATCTCTGGTTGTTCTTTCTCAGTGCCCTGATTGACCTTCTTTTCAGTTTCTGAAAAATAATGTGGTCTTTCTACAGATGGAATTTCACAATGCAAAATGTATGAAAATATACAAGTCAGAGGACAGGAACATTTAGAAATGACTGGGTAAGGGTTTGGGAGGAAATTTGCAGCTTTTTTTTTTCACCATGCAAGCAGAGTAGGAGTCCAAGTTGTGATCTTTCCCAATTTTCCATATTTTATTGAAATCTTGGGGGAACAAAGTAAAAAATAAAAAGCTATAAAAAACTTGAGGAGCCCAGGATTTTGGTATCTCTGGGGAAGGGGTAGATCCTGGAACCAATCCTCCTGGATAGTGAAGGGTGACAGTACCAAATTATCTATGATGTTTTGAAAGCATCAATTCTTCGGCCCTCAGTTTTCTTCACAGTCCAACTCACATCCATACATGACCACTGGAAACTGTATTAGGTATTATAAATAACCTAGAGATGTTTTAAATTGCAGGAGAATGTGTGTAGATTATATGCAAATACCATGCTATTTTGTATCTGGATCTTTTTTGTATACTTAGGGATCCTAATCAGATTTAGGGAAGAATTTTCTTCAAACACAATGTTGATGGGTCGGCACTGAGAGTCATAGCTGATTATCTGCACATGCTTTGTCTTTTGGCATGGAGCCATATGGTTGCTTCCAAAGCAGACAGAGACATGACAGTCATCACTAGTGTCTGCCCAAAGAAATAAGAATTAGACTGACAGAAACCCTGACTATTAATAACTTACTATGTAAGAACTGCTGCCTGAAGCCAAATTTGTGTATATTTCTCTGTGTATTTCTAGCTTTCTGGTCTATGACTAGTACCTGTTTTTCAACATCTACTCAAAAAGGTGAATGGCAGAATGAAAGCTTGCTGATATCTAACTAGATGAATCATTCTGTCCATCTGAAATTTAAGAGTTTTCAATGCTGTGTTATGACAGATACTAAGTACCATTCATCTCAATTTTGTTCTTGAAGACTAGGGAGATAACCACTGGTGGGTATTTGGACCCCTTGCAAGCACTGAAGTCAAGGCAAATTAGAAGGGGTCCAAATACCCACAGCATATGGGTAACACAGCATTGAAGACTCTTAAATTTTAGATGGACAGAATGTCTCATCTAGTAGATATCAGCAAGCTTTTGTTCAACCATTTACCTTTTTGAGTAGATGTTGAAAGACATTTTTGGGCTCCAAAATCACTGCAGATGGTGATTGCAACCATGAAATTAAAAGACACTCATTGGAAGGAAAGTTATCACTAACCTAGACAGCATATTAAAAAGCAGAGACATTACTTTGCCAACAAAGGTCCATCTAGTCAAGGCTATGGTTTTTCCAGTAGTCATGTATGGATGTGAGAGTTGGACTGTGAAGAAAGCTGAGTGCTGAAGAATTGATGCTTTTGAACTGTGGTGTTGGAGAAGACTCTTGAGAGTCCCTTGAACTGCAAGGAGATCCAACCAGTCCATCCTAATGGAGATCAGTACTGGGTGTTCATTGGAGGGACTGATGCTGAAGCTGGAATTCCAATGCTTTGGCCACCTCATGTGAAGAGTTGACTTGTTGAAAAAGACCCCCATGCTGGGAGGGATTGGGGGCAGGAGGAGAAGGGGACGACAGAGGATGAGATGGCTGGATGGCATCACCACCTCGATGGACATGAGTTTGAGTAAACTCCAGGAGATGGTGATGGACAGGGAGACCTGGCGTGCTGTGATTCATGGGGTTGCAGAGTCGGACATGACTGAGACTGAACTGAACTGAGCTGAACTGAAGCACTGAGGACTTTTTTCCCCCAAGCTTCCATTCTCACTGTATGATGATGAGGACATTTTAATGGCTCTGGTATTTCTACATTTAACAGCTTGAAAAATATTTAATTACCCCTCTTTCCCCAATTCAAAACTACTCTCTCAGATGAGCAAAGTCTCCTTTGAGGAGGGTTGAAAGTTGTGAAAACATATGCCATGAAAACTTGCAGTGGTTTTGCAAGGTCATTTCTCAGTGAAAAGCAGCCTCCTCTTCAATGGACTTTTTGTGAAGTGACTCAGAGTTGGAAGCTTGAGAAGTAATCTCTTGCAGCAATTTGGCATTTCATTTTCTCTTACATAATTCAAGAAGTACTGTATTAGACTCTGTATCTATTTGAAATCCCGGGAATACATTTCTACTAAATTTCACCACAGATTCCTTTGGATCAGCGCATGGTGTTTAGTGCTCTGCCTGGACTTGCTGTCCTCACGGTAATGATGGTTAACTGTCGCAACTGACAGTTCTAGTGTATTCATTGCCAAAGCCAATGGTTATTTTGCTTTAGGAATTTTTACTCTTTTTCTCTGCAGCATTGGAAAGCTGATCTGTCCCTTTCTATAAAACAATGACATCTCTAATTTCCACTGCACTAGGTTTTTGTCAATGAAAAAATATCACAAGCCATATCAGAAAACAAAGGATATTGCAGCTCTCAAACCATCACTTTACAGCCATCCTGTGGTGAGCCCCAGGGGACCTCAAGATAGAAAGAGGGTGCCTGATATCAGTCAGCTGCTGTCGCCAGTCTGCCACACCTCTCCCTCCTTCCCCTCAATGGTTTACCCTAAGGAGATCCAGGATGAGAAAGCACAGGATACCAGTCCCAAGAGAGCTGAGATGCATATCAAAGAAATGACTTCAGTAATTTTTTGGATCTTCCCATACATAGAAAAACACTAAATTCCGTAATTTTACATATCTGATTTTCTTTAATTAGCAGTATTCTTTTGATGTTTCAACCACATACTCTTGGTTACAAAACTTTTATATATCTTAGCTCCTCTCCTTGCCTCCTCGGAGAAGGTCTCTCAGGGTTACTTGAGATACTGCCTCCTGGGCTTGAAGTCCTAAAAATTCCCACTGAATAAAATATAACTCTCAATTTTTAGGTTGTGAGTATTTTTTCAGTTGAAACTAACCTTAGTTACGGGGATTCCCTGGTGGATCAGTGGCAAAGTATCCTGTCAATGCAGGAGATGCAGATTTCGATCCCTGGGTCAGGAATATCCCTTGGGGAAGGAAATGGCAATCCACTCGAGTATTCTTGTTTGAGAAATCCCATGGACAGAGGAGCATGGCAGGTTACAGTCCAAGGGGTAGCAAAAGAATTGAACACAACTTAGCAACTGAACAACAACAATAAATCCTTAGTTACAGATTCATACATTAAGTTATATATTTGACATTTTCATTTGGTTATTTTATAGATCTCTCAAGCATAACATGCAAAAAGTAGAATTTTTTATTTCTATTTTTCCCATTTCTCAATTAGCAGGTCCCCCTAAATCTTAGATAGCAGTGTACTCCCAGTTGCTAAAGTAAAAACAATCTAAAAAGTTTTTGGATCTTCTTTTTCTTCAACAACCTCCCCCCAACCCCACATCTTCACCTAACCAGTGACAAGATCTATCAGCTTTACCTACACAATATAGAGAATTTATTCACTAAAAAATTTCCTAACTTTATTTCTACCATCCAAATCTGAACCACTGTGATTTCTCACATGGGCCACTTAACCATGATAATTATTAGTTTGTCCCCCTAGTTGCACTCCTCTCCACCTTCAACACATACACTATCCATTCTTCCTATGACCAAAGTGAACTTAAATCTATATAGGAATCAAATTATGTTGCACATGGTTTCAACCCTTCAGTTTCTTCCCATTGCTCTTAAGAGGACATTCCTTCTCATGATCTAAGGCCCTTCTTGACCTTGCACTCACCCTTGGTTCACCAGGCTCTGGTCATTTAGTCCGTATCATTCTTCCTCAAACACTTGCTCCTCAGGCACTGGTATTTACTGTGCCATCTTTTTGGTGTTATTTGTTTAAAATATTGCATGGTTGGGTTACATTTGTGATTCAAGTCTCAGCTTGAAATGTCAGCTTCTCAGGTAGGTCTATTCTGACTGCTATTTGAAGCTAACCATTATCTCCAGACATTTTTTTTCAGTTGCGTTAATCATGACTTGTAACTGTTTACTTGATCATCTGTCTTCCATTATGTTTTCCTTGACTATGTCTTGTGTGAAAGCATGGACTCTGTCACATTTCATTTGTATTTTTAGCACCCAGGATGCTGCCTGATGCTTAGGTATTCAGTGTGTGAACTATTTACTAAATTTACTATTTACTATTTAGTAAATTTACTATTTACTAAAGGAGGAATACAAGCAAGAAGGAATCTGCCTGCATTCTCTGTAACTTCTTCACTACCCTCTCTTAGAAAAATCCTGAAAAAATATTTCACATACTAGGAGTGAAAAAGAATGTAAAAATACTCCTTTAAACCCTGAGTTATTATTATTTCTTCATGATTTCTCAGAATTAACATATTCTTAGAAGATAAACCAGTTGCCTTAGCCATATCACTTTTACCCTAAATATGTCAGTAATAAGAATGACTAAGAGGTATAATCATAAGGCTTGTTTCCACATAAGTACTCTTTGCCTACTTACTGTTCCCAGAAAAACTGAAAGTTGAGATGCCATGATTGCAATATAAGTAAATGACAGAGTTTCTAGGGTTCAGAATATGAAAACATCAAATATAGAACTTCCAAGAGCCCCATTAGCCCTCAGGGATCATTGTTTCCATGCTTAATAAAACCCAAATAAACTAGCCTCTGCTTAGGTAGGGATTGGGAACAAGAGTCTTTAATACTATTGAAAAGATTATAAGCTTCAGCCTATGTGTCTTATTTTCTATTGCTTCTTTAACTTACAAGGCATTTAGTAAATGTTTTTAAATGTGTTAGTTTAATCAGTATGCACTGATTAGACTAACACTCAGATTCAGAGAAGAAAAAAATTAGCATATGAAACTAGTGTAAAAGTAATTTTGACTTTCACTATATTTATTGGCTGTTTATTTATAGACATTTCCTCCTCTGCACACAGTCTACCACTACTCTGGTCTGGTTAATAGCAAAATTGATCTCCCCAAAATATCTTCATCACAACATAACTGATGTGCTTTTGATGGAATACATAAGGTTTTGATGGAAGGCCTCATCTTATGGTATCTTGATAGTCATTGTCTGGTGCAGTCTTAGTTTGCTAAAAGCAAACTTTCACGTCCTGTGTGGCAAAACATCCTTCAAGGAGTACTAAATAGTTCTATTTAGACTCTTCCTTTCTCCAACCTTACTTTATACAAACTTTCTAAATGATCTCTCCTTCTCTCATACAATGTCCTTTCTTTCATTGTCCGTGATCCTAAAATGGTTTTTGAACTCGCTGTGACAATATTTATTTTAGTCCCAATTAATATCTTTGTGGTGATTCTAATCAGTACTAATTTCTGCTACATTCATAGAATTACACAGCATTTGATAAAAACCTGTCACCTTATTGAGTCTTTTCCAAAAGTTGAGCTTAGTTTGATGATCTATCTGGAAGAATCCAGCTAGTATCATGAGGATGAGCCAACTGCTTTTCATAGGGACGCAAGTAGCAGCAAGATGCTGTTACAGTTGTTCTGAAATGGTCAAACAATATTGTATCTGGAGAAATGATTTAGAATCAGCTATGAAGATACTCTCTCCTCTGGCAGTTACTGTTAAGATATTAATTGCTCCATGTTCTGAAACATGTTCACAAGAGCACTGGAGAACGGGAGAGAGAGGAAGCAGAAAGAGAGAAAATGAGAGAAACGGAGAGAAAACGAAGAGAGAGAGGTGGAGAGAAAGGGACGAAATAAATTCTAACTGAGATTTCCTAAGTTCTAATCACAAGCATACTAAGTACTTTTTAAGAATAATTGGATGTATGAAACCATTATTAATGCAAGAACTAAAGATAATTAAGAGACATCTTGTCTTCTTTTGTCCTACAAAGTGATTGTTTATCTTCAGATCTGTTTATGTCATTAGCAATTCCTTCTTCGTAGGATATATTTTACCTTCCATAGCACCCTTAGAGATGCTTGTCTTAATTTTTTGTTCTCTAGAACTAGGAAGAGTGAATGGCTTGATGGACAGATTAGAGCTATCAACTCACCAACGATCACAGCTAATTCAGTCTCTGGCATAAAGTAGCTGGACGTGGCCACAAGATAGGCCAAGTAGTAGGCAATGAAAAGGAGGAGGAAGGAGATGACAGCCTTCATTGCTCTCACATGAGCTTCTGTGCTGGCATCTCTGCTCCCTGGGGCACGGAGCTGCATTCGCCTGGTGTGTCTGCATAGGGAGAGGATTAGGAGGAGAAATGAGATCAAGGACACAGAAAAGGGAAATAGTGTCAACAGATTGAGACGTATCTTGATGGAAGCATGCTGAGCGTTATGTACTCTGCATCTCCAACTTAAATTTGTTTTCACCTTCATCTTGACACAATGCCTGAAATCATCATCCAAATCCTTAGTGACAGGAAGGCTAATGAACACCGAGAAGATCAAACACCCCAGCAGGATCCTAGGAATTGCCCTGTCAATTCTCCACTTCATCCAGAGGAAAAAGGGATGGAAGAAATTTGCTATCTTGAGGAAATAGAAAATGCTGAGGCAGGTTGCAAACCAGACGCTTAAATGGTTGGTTAGTGTCCAGAAGTAGTCAATGATTCTCATTTGTTTACCACCAGTATAGACATCTGGGTACAGGACCATTATGTAACAATCCAATAGTATTATACATAAGAGAGAAATTCTGGAGATGGCCAGGCTTGTGAGGATTAAGTCAATGGACGCAATCTTCTTGTGCTTGATCCAGTCCACACAGTTTACCAGTCCAATGAATGCATTCCCTAAGATCCCCAGTGAACATTCCCCAGCTGCTATGAGCATTAAGATACCCTCCCCTTCACTTGACATGTTAAAATGCAGAAATATC